>NC_052162.1:49180139-49504014 GCF_902713615.1 Scyliorhinus canicula
ATAGTGCTGGAACCCCGAGGCAGACCCTCTGGCCAACCACTGACTGCACCCTGCTGCCTCCTCAAGTCTTTCCAAAGTCACTGACCCCAACTTCTAATCCAGCACAGACCCGACTCACCCACCTCCCCCAGATGAAAAATGGGCGGGATTCTCCGACGCCGGGTCGGAGAATCGGCGGGAGGGGCAACGATTCACACGACGCTGCTCCGACGCCGGTCTGCCGATTATCTGCTCACTGGAGAATCTGCGCCATTGGCACGACGCAGCGCCAGTCGGCCGGCGATTCTCCCCGCGCGATGGACCAAGTGCCGCCGAGTCCCGCCGGCGCCGTTCTCATATGGTCCTACCTGGCAGGACCTCGCCGTTCATGTTGCGGGGGGTGGCCTGGTGGGGGGGAGGGGGTTCCGACATCCGGGGGGAGCCAGTGGCTTGGCCCGCAATCGGGGCCTACCGATCGGTGGGCGGGCTTATACTGGTGGGGGCCTATGTTCCTCCACGCCGGGCCCCTGTAGCTCTCCACCATGTTGCGTCAGGGTTGGCGCAGAGAAGGCAATCCACGCGCATGGGTGAGCCCGCGCCGGCTGTAGCACGCATGTGCAAACTCGCGTCAGCCGTAACGCGCATGTGCAGTCCCGCGGCACCCGTTCTGACACCAGGATTGGCAGCTGGAGCAGCGTGAGGCTGTCCAGTGCCATGCTGGCCCCCTCTGTGGCGCAGAATTGCTGATCCTCGTGGCCAGATAAACACTCCGGAGTATACGACGGCGTCAACACTTAACCCCAGGATCAGAGAATTCCGCCCATGATATCTGGGCGGACATTTTTAAAGGCCGGGTTTGTGGATTAAAAATCCAGCCCAAGTGAAGAAGAGGCAATTGCAAATGACAGGCTTGCTTAAAGTACTATTAATTGTTGCATGATATTGCAGGTTCCTTTTATTTGATGAGGTAATTAAGCTTAATTCTGTACTGCACCAACATGCTTGCGGTTAGCATTGACGATCATGAACAACTCAAGGGAGGCTCTCCTGGGACTGAGCAGTTGGACTTCATATAAAAAGGTCAATTTTCCTCCTGCAGAACATTTTCTGTTCTGGGTGGCACAGTGGTTAGCACAGCTGCCTCACAGCACCAGGGACCCGGGTTCGATTTCCGCTTGCGTCACTGTCTGTGTGGAGTCTGCACGTTCTCCCTGTGTCTGCGTGAGTTTCTTCCGGGTGCTCTGGTTTCCTCCCACAGTCCAAAAATGTGGGGGTTAGGTGGATTGGCCAAGCTAAATTTCCCGGTAGTTTCCGAAAAAGGGTGGGTAGGGTTACTGGGCCACGGGGATAAGGTGGAGATGTGAGCTTCAGTAAGGTGCTCTTTCCAAGGGCCGGTGCAGACTGGATGGGCTGAATGGCCTCCTTCTGCTCTGTAAATGTAATGAAATCTATGACATTTTATTTTACTTTTAAGACAATGGTGTTGGGGACCTTGCTGCAGTTTTATATCACTACTTTGCAACTCCCAATAAGGCAATCTCCTAATCAAAAGTATTTCTCATGCTTGGAGTATGTCCAAAATATTACCAAGAGACTTATCTTAAGTCCCTTAAAGATACTGGTGAAAGCAGTCATAGAAAACCTCACTTTCTGTGGGGCTAATCTTCAATTGGACAATCTAGGCTAATTTCAATAAGAATTACCTACCTTCAGTACCAGGACTAAAGAAATTTATGTTAGTAATAGTACTCATTGTTCAATCCAAACCAAACTTTTTTTCAGTTCACAAATGGTTGTAATGAGTTTTGGTCCTCCACCTAGAAATGTTCAGATTAGGGAAGCCAATACTCATTATTCTTTCATGTATCGAATTAGCAGAAATAGTTATCAAATACCTGTGTTTATATTTTATGTAGAGGTATGACTACTACGACAAAGGCATCATCAATAGTTATCTCCCTAACCAGAGTGCCATCGAGGATATGCCTGAGCTCATACAGATAAAGGAGAAAACTACATTTGAAGTTGAGAACGTCTGCAGCTACGTATCACCCATCCATACATCTTGCCCAGAGGTCAGTGTCATATTTTCCTTTATATGTGGTATTGTCAAAAATTAGAAAGACTTAATGCATTAATACTGTGGTAAGTGTTGTACGGTTGGTAGGTGGCTCACTAAGAGATCTAGAGGCTTGTCTGGTTGAAACAGTTCATTGTGAACACACAACTATGTACATATCTCCAAGGTTCGGCCCTGAACTCGTTGTTATCTTCATGTCCACTTCTCTCAGAGCCTCTCTACACACAAGTCCACCACCATGTGACTCTGTACTTCATAATGTGGACAGTACTGTTTCCCCAGTGTCACATTAACCCTTACTAACCCCAAAACACGCATACGACAGTAAGAGGCTGTTCTTTTACCATTGGAACCAAGTTCAATGCAGCTCATACATAAGGAATTAAGTCTTCATAAGAAGTGTTTTTGGTACAAGTCTCAATCTCGATTATTTCCATCCTTGAGTTCTGACTACTTTAATTATTTTTTAAAATTTAATTTAACCTGTGCTACTTTCCTTGGTTATTTCAGGTTTACGCTACATGTTTCTTAATCCAAATCCTTTGCTGTGGAATCTTGAACCAAAGTACTATTCAGAAATAGTTATTATAGTTGCTTGGCTGATTGCAATTAATTTGATATTTTGGAAGCACAAATCTGAATAGAAAAGCAGTGTTATTATAATGCATTGACATTGAAAGCCTGAAAACAAATGTGGTTTATTGTCCAGATTACTGCTTGTCACTGACCAGTCTTAAACCTCATTCAGTACCCTTTATTTTAACTGCAATAGAGGTATTGGAGTGAAGAATATTGACATTCCAATTGGGGTTTATTGAGAAAGCAGAAAAACTGAAGTTACATGGAATTTTGCATTGATTTTGATCATTACTGTGATTTTTTTTAACAACTATATGGGAACTAAACATGTTTCAGACGATTCCGGACAAATTCCACATGTGAGGCACTTACATAAGAAAAAATGAATTAGGACCAGTAGGCCACTCAGTCCCTCAAGCTTACTCTGCATTCAATAACATCAAGGCTGATCCAATTTAAACCACAATTTCACGTTCCTGCCTATCCCCGATAACCTTTCACCCCATTGCTTATCAAGAATCTATCTTATCTATCGTATATCCTATGAGTGGGATTCTCTGGTCTACGCTGCCAGAATCGCGTTCGCCGATCGGCCGGAGAAACCCCATTGGCGCCGAAATCGGGGTGCGGTGCCGCTTTTGCGATGCGCCGCCCCCTCCAAAAGTACACCGCACACCGTCAGGACGGCCTCAGGACATTGCCTGAGGCCCTCCCCCGATACTTTGCCCCCGATGGGTCGAGCTCCTAACAGCGTGGGCCGTGTG
The DNA here is from genome assembly GCF_902713615.1 of Scyliorhinus canicula. Lineage (NCBI taxonomy): Eukaryota > Metazoa > Chordata > Chondrichthyes > Carcharhiniformes > Scyliorhinidae > Scyliorhinus > Scyliorhinus canicula. Next base: position 49,183,542 of record NC_052162.1, read on the forward strand.
TGCGATTTTCTTTCAGGAAACCGCCGTGGCGGCTGTGGACTGAGTCCAGCGCAGCCACAGTCAGGGGGGCGGAGGGGGGGGGAGCTGATCCGCGGGCGTGGGGGGAGAGCCGATCCGCAGGCAGGGAGGGCTTCCGCGGGGCCTTGGGGCACAGGTGGGGGTTGGTCTGGGGGTGGCAAGCCTGGCCAAAGGAGGGCACTATTTGGCAGGCCGGGTCCGCATTGTTACACGGTGTGGTCGCTGCAGACCGCCGGCGTGCACATGCGCGGCCATGGACCCGCAATTCTCCGGCCACATCCGCCGGGGGCTCTGCGCTGCGTGCCTGCTAGCCCCCCACCAGATGGGGGATTGGTGCAGCTTTTGCGCCAATTTTTCGGGCATAAAACGCCAGTGTTCCCATGTCGACGTCATCGCATAGTCTCCCAAATGGAGAATCCAGCCCGCAGTTTTTTCATTTTTGGAATGATCTGTCTGGACTGAACGCAGGACAGTACTTTTCACTCGGTACACATGACCATAAACGCAAATCTAAACCCAAATCCAAATCTATCTACCTCTGCCTGAAAGATATTGAAAGGCTCTGCCTCAACCTCCATTTGAGGTGAGAATTCCAAAGTCTCACAGCTCTCTACGAGAATTTTTTTTTCCTAATTCCTAGTTTAAATAGGCAACCTTTTATTTTTAAACAGTGGGCACTTGTTCTAGGTTCTTCCACAAGTGGAAACATCCTCTCCATATTGACCCTGTTAAGACACCTTCGCATCTTATATGTTTCAATCAAGTCACCTCTTACTCTTCCAAACTCCAGTAGATAAAGAACAAAGAACAAAGAAAATTACAGCACAGGAACAGGCCCTCCGGCCCTCCCAGCCTGTGCTGATCCAGATCCTTTATCTAAACCTGTCGCCTATTTTCCAAGGATCTACTTCCCTCTGTTCCCCGCCATTCATATATCTGTCTAAATGCATCTTAAATGATGCTATTGTGCCCGCCTCTACCACCTCCGCTGGCAAAGCATTCCAGGCACCCACCCCCTCTGCGTAAAAACCTTTCCACGCAGTTTTAAACTTTAACTTAAACTTTCCTCCTCTCACCTTGAAATCGTGATCCCTTGTAATTGACACCCCCAGTCTTGGAAAAAGCTTGTTGCTATCCACCCTGTCCATACCTCATAATTTTGTAGACCTCAATCAGGACCCCCCTCAACCTCTGTCTTTCCCAACAAAACAATCCTAATCTACTCAACCTTTCTTCATAGCTAGCACCCTCCATACCAGGCAACATCCTGGTGAACCTCTGCACCCTCTCTAAAGCATCCACATCTTTCTGCTAATGTGGCAACCAGAACTGCACGCAGTATTCCAAATGTGGCCTAACCAAAGTCCTATACAACTGTAACATGACCTGCCGACTCTTGTACTCAATACCCCATCCGATAAAGGCAAGAATGCTGTATGCCTTCTTGACCACTCTATCGACTTGCGTTGCCACCTTCAGGGTACAATGGACCTGAACTCCCAGATCTCTCTGTGCATCAATTTTCCCCAGGACTCTTCCATTGACCGTATAGTCCGCTCTTGAATTGGATCTTCCAAAATGCATCACCTCGCATTTGCCTGGATTGAACTCCATCTGCCATTTCTCTGCCCAACTCTCCAATCTATCTATATTTTTCTGTATTCTCTGACAGTCCCCCTCGCTCTCTGCAACTCCACCAATCTTAGTATCATGTGCAAACTTGCTAATCAGACCACCTATACCTTCGTCCAGATCATTTATGTATATCACAAACAACAGTGGTCCGAGCACGGATCCCTGTGGAACACCACTAGTCACCTTTCTCCATTTTGAGACACTCTCTTACACCACTACTCTGTCTCCTGTTGCCCAGCCAGTTCTTTATCCATCTAGCTAGTACACCCTGAACCCCATACGACTTCACTTTTTCCATCAACCTGCCATAGGAAAATTTATCAAACGCCTTACTGAAGTACATGTATATGACATCTACAGCCCTTCTCTCATCAATTAACTTTGTCACTTCCTCAAAGAATTCTATTAGGTTTGTAAGACATGACCTTCCCTGCAAAAAACCATGCTGCCTATCACTGATAAATCTATTTTCTTCCAAATGTGAATAGATCCTATCTCTCAGCATATTCTCCAACAGTTTGCCTACCACTTGGGTCAAGCTCACAGGTCTATAATTCCCTGGATTATCCCTGCTACCCTTATTAAACAAAGGGACAACATTAGCAATTCTCCAGTCCTCCGGGACCTCATCCGTGCTCAAGGATGCTGCAAAGATATCTGTTAAGGCCCCAGCTATTTCGTCCCTCGCTTCCCTCAGCAACCTGGGATAGATCCCATCCGGACCTGGGGACTTATCCACCTTAATGCCTTGTAGAATATCCAAAACTTCCCCCTTCCTTATGCCGACTTGACCCGGGTATTTAAACATCCATCCCTAACCTCAACATCTGTCATGTCCCTCTCCTTGGTGAATACCGATGCAAAGTACTCATTAAGAATCTCACCCATTTCCTCTGACTCCACGCATAAATTCCCTCTTTTGTCTTTGAGTGGGCCAATCCTTTCTCTTGTTACCCTCTTGCTCCTTATATACGAATAAAAGGCTTTGGGATTTTCCTTAACCCTGTTAGTCATAGATATTTCATGACCCCTTTTAGCCCTCTTTATTACGCGTTTAAGATTTGTCCTACTTTCCCGATATTCCTCCAAAGCTTCATCAGTTTTAAGTCGCCTAAATCTTATGTATGCTTCCTTTTTCATCTTAGTTAGTCTCACAATTCCACCCATCATCCATGGTTCCCTAATCTTGCCATTTCTATTTCTCATTTTCACATGGACATGCCTGTCCTGTATTCTAATCAACCTTTCCTTAAAAGACTCCCACATTTCAAATGTGGATTTACCCTTAAACAGCTGCTCCCAATCCACATTCCCTAGCTCCTGCCGAATTTTGTTATACTTGGCCTTTTCCCAATTCAGCACTCTTCCTTTAGGACCACTCTCATCTTTGTCCATGAGTATTCTAAAACTTACGGAATTGTGATCGCTATTCCCGAAGAAATCACCGACTGAAACTTTAAACACCTGGCCGGGATCATTCCGCAATACCACGCCCAGTCTGGCCCCTTCCCGAGTTGGACTATTTACATACTGCTCTAAAAAAACTCTCCTGGATGCTCTTTACAAATTTTGCTCCATCTACGCCTCCAACACTACATGAGTCTCATTCAATGTTGGGAAAGTTAAAATCTCCCATCACGACCACCCTATTGCTCCTACATTTTTCTATAATCTGTCACATATTTGTACCTCTACTTCATGCTCGCTTTTTGGAGGCCTGTAGTAAAGTCCCAACAATGTTACTGTACCCTTCCTATTTCTTAGCTCTACCCATATTGCCTCAGTGCTCGAATCCTCCATAGTGCCCTCCTTAATCACAGCTTAATAAAAGCCTAGACTGTCCAACCTTTCCTCATAAAACAACCCATCCATTCCAGGAATTAATCTAGTAAACTTTCTCTAGATAGCTTCAAATGTATTTATATCTTTCCCTAAATAAGGAGACCATTGCTGTACACATATTCCTGGTGTGGTCTCACCAATGCCTTGTATAACTGAAGCACAAGCGTTCTCCTGTTGCCTTCAATTCTTCCCACAATAAATGATAACATTCTTTTCGCTTTGGTAAGTACTTGCTGCACCAGCATACTAACCTTTTGCTATTCATGCACTAGGACACACATCCTTCTGCATTTCAGAACACTGCAAACTCTCACCATTTAGCTAATATTCTTCTTTTTTATGTCCTGCCAAAATGGAGTTACCCATTTTCACACATTATACTGCATTTGGCAAATCCTTGTCTACTCAGCTGACCCATCTATATCTTTTTATAGCCTCCTATGTCCTCTTCATAACTTACCTTCCTACCTATCTTTGTGTCATCAGCAAAGTTGGTAACCACACCATTAGCACCTCCATCCAAATCACTTATATAAATTGTAATATGTTGAGACCCTAATCCCTGAGGCACACCACTTGTCACATCCTCCCAACCAGAAAATTATACATTTATGCCTACTCTCTATTTCCTGTTAGCTAGCCAATCTTCTATGAAGGGAATAGATAAGGTAGAAGCAGGGAGGTTATTTCCACTGGTGGATGAAACTAGAACTAGGGGGTATAGCCTCAAAATAAAGGGGAGCAGATTTAGGACTGAGTTGAGGAGGAACCTCTTCACTCAAAGGGTCATGAATGTGTGGAATTTCCTGCCCAGTAAAGCAGTTGAAGCTACCTCGCTGAATGTTTTTAAGGCAAAGATAGATTTTTGAACAGTAAAGGATTTAAGGGTTCTGGTGAGCGGGCGGGTAAGTGGAGCTGAGTCCACAACAAGATCAGCCATGATCTTATTGAATGGGGGAGCAGATTCGAGGGGCCAGATGGCCTATTCCTGCTCCTAGTTCTTATGTTCTATCCATGCCAACATGTTACTCCCTACACCATGAGCTTTCCTTACGTTAAAAAAAGAAGAACATTAACAGTCTCCCTTTAAAACTGTAGAGATCCCAGTGTGTTGCGTATGTGCTGTGTGTGTGTGAGTGGCTGGTAGAAATTGATTGTCTTTGCAGGTGGTCTCTGTGGAAAGCTGGAGAATTTCCATTCACAGCTAGCAAGTCACCAGTAACGTTGCTTGTGCTATTGCCCTTTAGAACCACCTGCTGGCAGGATCTGTGAATTCAGCACAAAAATCAGGACTTAAAATAAGTTAAGTAATAAAAGCAGCAGTCTCTGGAAAATGTTGCTGTCTGCTTAAGGTGGCATCAAGTTGCATTGTACTCGGCAGCGCGGAAATGTACAGGAGCAGAAAGACGACTGTGATCAATGTGACAAGCCCCATAGTGCAAAAGGTTCCATACATTAATGTTAGGATCTCACATGCAGACAGCGAATATGAAAAGTCACAGGCAACTGTCCAGGATTTTTGACAAATTATAGATGAAAAATTGCAGGCTGGGTGGCGTGATTTTCCTCAATGCACTAACTGTAGAAGGCCCTGCCAGCAGCATGACATCTTGCAATCCTCAATCTTCCTTTCACCTAAAAACTGTCTTAGTTCCTTCTTGAATTTATCAACACGATCCACCTCCATTGCCTCCCACACATTAACTGCATACTGTGTAAAAGGATTCAGTCTAAAAACAGTCTCATTGTCGAGGTGGACTTTAGATGAAAGGCATTTATAAAATAAATAATAAAGTTCACAGAATCTCGACACTGTCGATCTGTCATTCCCTTGTGTGGGGATGGGCTGATAGTCCCAGCGGACATCTGGAAGTTCGCACCAGTGGACTTCAGCGTAAAGGAGAATATAGGACTTGCCTCAGCTTTGCAGGTCCAAATACAGACAAGTTCCATTCAGGTGAGGATTCTCTGGCAGCAGAATGAGAAAGACACACAATTTCAGACAAGACAGAGAGAGCCAGTTAGGGTAGACTCCCTTTCCCAACTTATTCCCCAACTAGACTGACTTCATAACCAGGATCAAACCTAAAGCTTGGCTCTGCCATGCGATTTTCATTAAGTCACAGGCCTTTGCCTTTCAATTTTTTCCCCCATCAATTAAAATGATTGCAGTTCAAACCAAACAAACAGATCTTCCTCAAGTATAATACAGGTCAGATAATTTATTGGAAGAAAGCAGGCTTGCTCCCAGTCCAAGGTGAACTTATGACTTCCTTTACAAGAAAATCCATGTCAGTATCAATGTCCAGAAGAGATAATGGGCTGGATTCACCGATTTGTAGGATAAGTGCCAACGCCGGCATGGGAACTGTGGCATTTTATGATGCAAAAATTGGTGCCGCGCACACCGATCGTGCGACCGGCTTCCATGACAAAAATATCTGGAGAATGGCTGGGTCCGTGGCCGCGCATGTACACGGCGACAACCTGCAGCGGTCGCGCTGTAAAACATGGCAACGGCCGTGCGCGGAAGCGACCTGACAAATACTGCCCCCCTGGCCACTTCACACCAGTCCCCTCAGTCCTCGCGGAAGCCGCCCCGGCCAGCAGCACGGCTCCCGGCTGACTGTGGCGGCGCTGGACACAGTCTGCAGCCGCCACGCCGGGTTCCCGGCAGCTGAGACCTCACGTCAACCGCGTGGTCAGGAACTCGGCCCATTGGGGCGGAGAATTGGGGGAGGGCCTTCAGGTGACGCCGCACATGCTGTTCCAACGCCGTGCCGCTCGCTACACCATGATGCCATTTTAGAGGGGGCAGAGGATAGAAAACCGTCGTCAAACCGGCGGCGCCCCCGATTTGGACTTTGAAAGGGGTTCTTCACCTGATCAGCGTCGGGCAACAGTGAATCCCGCCCAATATCTTTCCATATTTTAAAAAATATAGTTTTGAAAGAAATTAATTTTCCCTCACTCAAGATTTCCTGAAATTTACAATCCAATTATTTTTCCTTTTCTAACAAGACACCTTTTCACCATATTCAAATGTTTACTGTTTACTCTTTGCTGTTCATGCCTACATCAAGTTGCGTCATGCTTTGAGTCACAATGCCTTTATGATGAAAAACAGCAGAGAAGAAAAGAAGAGGAAACAAATTCTGAAAACAGGATCCCACTACCAGGCTCCATGTGCCCAAATATATGCAGATCGCAAATCAGTTACATGGCGGAGCGGACTCGATGGGCCGAGTGACCTAATTCTGCTCCTATGTCTTATGGTCTTATGAAGATCCAAGGCAGATACTTGTAGTCCGAGGTAAACATCATCCTCAAATTGAGGAACAGGCAATGCTAATGATGACCTTACATATGCACTCACATCTATACTACACTATATTAGGAACATAGCAATAGGACTATGCCATTTAGCCCCTCAAACCTGTTCCACCATTCATTGAGATCATGGCTGATCTGTATTCTATCTCCATATGCTTGCCACCCGGCCCACTAGAGGGAGCACCAGAGACATTATGACACACAGACATTCAGCCAATAGGTCAGTAAGATCGGACACGACCAATGAGCAGTCAAGACACACCCAGAGGTGACACTACCACAAGGGGGCTACCCATATAAAAGGACAGGGCACACATGCTCTTTCTCTTTCCATAGGCGACACACAGAGAGACAGGGGCAGATCAGGGAAGCATCACACCCACCACATGGATTAGAGCAGACTAGTTAGTTAGATCGAGCTACTATAGTAAGAATAGCAAGAGAGTCGAACCCAAGTAGGAGAATTGTTAACTGTTCAATAAATGTGTTAAATCTATTTCCAAGTCTGAACCTTCCTTGGTCAGAGTATACATCAAGGAAGTAGTCTATGCTACATGAAGAAGCATAACACAACAGTGGGTTCCAGAATAACTGGCAGCAAGGGGTTTCAACAAAGAGGAATTTCTTCACTAGTTTAGCAACTACTTTGACACTTGTTGTCTGCCTGCGCTCCCGGTGATAATCCCAAGCTTCCACGATATGACCTCTTATGTAGCCGCCTCATCACGTCACATGGCCATTTGATCTACACATGGGTTAATAAAAAATTTTCAGGGTGGGGTTTACTGACCACCCTGCCGTGTGTTTTTCGACGAAGGGACGTGACCCGCCAGCGGGATTTCGCGTTGACAGCACCACTCGCCACTGGGAAACCTGTGCGCCGGTGTGGTATCGGAATTTCCCGCCGGCGTGAACAGCTGGTAACTCCCGTCCTCAATCTGAGATTCAAAATTTATATTTGATCATGTACCAATTGCTGTTTGCAGAAGATTGTCTCAAACTTTTAACAACTTGTGTGTGGAGGTTTTTCCGTATGTCACTCCCGAAAAGCCTGGCAGTAGTATTCAGACAGTATCCCTTTGTCCGAGACTTCTCAATCAATGGAAATACTTTCTTTCTCCCCAATTTCTTCCTGTTAAAAGCTTGAAAATTTAGATCAAACCGCCCCATAAATTTCTAAATCCCAGGGTGTGCAACCCTCGTCAGTGGCTCCCATGCTTTTCAGTTCCAGGGCGAACTTCAATGAGATTCCACAGCACACCCGCATAAACTCCAGTCAACATGCTCTATTTAAAGCTCTGCTCCCATCACTAAAATCCTGCTATTTACAGCCATTTCGTCTCGTTGAAGTCTCGCACTTACAACTCAGCCTCTTCTCTGAAATCTGCTGTACACACCCACTCTCCCCATTGAAACCTGCTGTACAGACCCATTCTCCTCACTGAAATCTGCTGTACAGACCCATTCTCCTCACTGAAATCTGCTGTACACACCCACTCTCCCCATTGAAACCTGCTGTACAGACCCATTCTCCTCACTGAAATCTGCTGTACACACCCACTCTCCCCATTGAAACCTGCTGTACAGACCCATTCTCCTCACTGAAATCTGCTGTACAGACCCACTCTCCTCTCTGAAATCTGCTGTACAGACCCATTCTCCTCACTGAAATCTGCTGTACAGACCCATTCTCCTCACTGAAACCTGCTGTACAGACCCACTCTCCTCTCTGAAATCTGCTGTACAGACCCACTCTCCTCACTGAAATCTGCTGTACAGACCCACTCTCCTCACTGAAATCTGCTGTACAGACCCACTCTCCTCTCTGAAACCTGCTGTACAGACCCATTCTCCTCACTGAAACCTGCTGTACAGACCCATTCTCCTCACTGAAACCTGCTGTACAGACCCACTCTCCTCACTGAAATCTGCTGTACAGACCCACTCTCCTCTCTGAAACCTGCTGTACAGACCCACTCTCCTCTCTGAAATCTGCTGTACAGACCCACTCTCCTCTCTGAAACCTGCTGTACAGACCCACTCTCCTCTCTGAAATCTGCTGTACAGACCCACTCTTCTCTCTGAAACCTGCTGTACAGACCCACTCTCCTCTCTGAAATCTGCTGTACAGACCCACTCTCCTGTCTGAAACCTGCTGTACAGACCCACTCTCCTCTCTGAAACCTGCTGTGCAGACCCACTCTCCTCACTGAAATCTGCTGTACAGACCCACTCTCCTCTCTGAAATCTGCTGTACAGACCCATTCTCCTCACTGAAATCTGCTGTACAGACCCACTCTCCCCATTGAAACCTGCTGTACAGACTCACTCTCTGCACTGAAATCTGCTGTACAGACCCATTCTCCTCACTGAAATCTGCTGTACAGACCCACTCTCCTCTCTGAAATCTGCTGTACAGACCCACTCTCCTCTCTGAAATCTGCTGTACAGACCCACTCTCCTCTCTGAAATCTGCTGTACAGACCCATTCTCCTCACTGAAATCTGCTGTACAGACCCACTCTCCTGTCTGAAACCTGCTGTACAGACCCACTCTCCTCACTGAAATCTGCCCCCCCCCCCCCCCCCCCCCCCCCCAAACCTGGCCACCACCCGCCGCAGCCCACCCAGGGCAATACCCACAGCAGCCCCTATTGGGGTGCCAGGCAGAGGCTGCGGAGCGTACCACTGGCAAGGGCATTGCCAGCCGACTGTACCGCTGGAAGCAGGGATGTGGGCCAGAGGCTGCCACGGTGCCGGCCACCGCGCCGTCACGGCGGCCCTACATGCCCAGCCGGCACAATACATCCACATTAATGTGGACTGAGCCCACCAGGATGCCCGAGTAACAGGGATCGTTGTCATCGACGGGATGCCCGGGTCCGGGGGTGATCGACAGGATGCAAGTCGCCCTATGAGCACCTGCAGATGACAGGCCGCTCTACACCAACTAAAAGGGGTTCCACTCGATGAATGTGCAGCTGATATGTGACCATCAGATGCACATCATGCACGTCTGCGCCCGATACCCGAGCAGTGTGCACGAAGCCTTCATCCTGGAACACCTGACGATTCCTGAAATGTTTGATTCGCCTCCCTGAGCTGGGGGATTGGCTCCTGGGAAACCGGGGTTATCCAGTGCAGTCGTGGCTGATGATGCCTATCCGGAGGCCACAGACCGATGCCGAGACCCACTACAACGAAGCCCATGCAGCGACCAGGAGCATGATTGAGCGGTGCTTCCGCCTCCTGAAGGTGCGGTTCAGATGCCTGGGTTTTCTGGAGGGGCCCTCCAGTATGATGGTATGCGGGTCGCCCGCATCGTGGCGGCCTGCTGCGTTCCTCCACAACATCGCGCAACAGAGGGGCAATGTGCTGGAGGAGGAAGAGGAAAGCCAGGCCTGTCCGACGAGGAGGATGAGGGGAGGATAGACAGGACTTGGAGCCCGGACGATGTGTGTGCCAACGCACGCGAGACACTCTGACCGCCTCCACATTCACCAACTACAGAGGGGGGGACTGGCCAGAGCCACAGACACCGCAGCCCATCCCCTCCCCGCCCCAAGCCACCCCCTAGCCTGAAATCCCCTCCATGATAATTACCTGCCGCACCATAGGGTGGGGCCCTGGGTTGGCAGTAACACCAGGTCTGGTCCATGGGATGGAGGATGATGCCAGCCCGCTCTACAGTGAGCTCTGGTGCTCCGCATCGTTTGATAACGTCTGACTCCTGCCCATGGTAGCACTTTCCACCGTCCACCAGGGTGATCCCTACATGCGAGCTGCAATCCATCACACGGTATCATCGAATCCCTGGGGTGACGGCGGTGCAGCTCGGTGAGGGGCGGTGGGGAGCCCAGGCTACCCACAATGTCTGCCTAATCCACCAACCCCCCCCCCCCCCCCCCCCCCCCCCCCTCCTCCTCCCCTCCTCCACCTCTCTGGCCAGCTCAGACTAGCCCAACCCTCACACCCATCAGACAGAGCACCGAGGCAGGTTGTAACAGTGGTAACAGGTGTTTAATGTGACAAAGAATATACAGATTTGTTGCCTAGCCCCCATAACTAAACTGTGCCCTGCATCTGGGCCAACTTAACTAGTATCTAACTTTCTGGCCTTACGGACCCTAATACTATGTCTTGGTCGTTCCCCAGAAGGTACATCAGGAGTGGAGGCGGCCTGCTGTGACTCCTGCCCTGCGACCTGGATCCCCGTTGGCGGGCGTCTTCTGGGGCGACCCGGGCCTGGATGGGCCCAGCTATTGCTCAGGTGTCCCAAGAGGCGTGGTGCCGCCTGTTCTGCCCGCTGCCCACCAGATGCACCAGGGACAGGAGGGGGAGAGTTCCCAGGTGCTGCCGTGTTCCGGCACACCTCCTGTGGCAGTCACCGGCACGGGCCTCATCACTTCCTCCTCCCTCGAGTGTCTGATGGCCCCAGGCTACTCCATGGGACAGGGGTGCAAGCGGAGCTATTCCTTGAGGTCACCCCTTGCGCTGCCAGGCCTGGAAGCCCGCTCTGGTCTCGACCAGGGACTGTACCAGGGACTGTATGCTCGCGGCCATGGAGCACAGGGAGTACACCATTTCCATCTGGAGCTGTGCCACATCACCCATTGACTGTGCCACCACCTTCTGGGTTTATGTCACATCAGCCAGTGATTGCGCCATCTCCCTCTGGAACTGGGCCACCTCCCTCTGTTTCTGCGCCATGACGTCCAGCACCTGGGCAATGCCGATGACATTTCTAGCCATGACCCGCTGCGATTTCCAGCACATGGTTGCCTGTGAGGCGGCAACCCTGACCTGAGCCTCGGCCATCACCTGCACAGAATGCCCCAAGCCTTGGACATGCCAATCGATAGCCAAAACTGTCGCCCCCCCCAATGCCTCCACCACGGACGCCACCCATGCAGTGATGGCCTGGGTGGCATGCATTGTCGGCACCACCTCCTGCTGCTGCACATGGTTGGACTCCTCCAACTGCACCTACAGGTACTGGATGTTCGCCGACAACCCCTCATGTAATTCCTGACTCTGTGACTACATCTCCACAATCGATGGGACTGCCCGTTCCAGAAACCCACAACCCATCTGGGCGGCAGTTACTCACTGGGGTTGGCCTGCCCTCCGACCATCCGCCCCCTCGGGTGTTCCTACCTCCACCAGCTGTACCGGGTCAGCTGTGTGGTGCACACCAGGTTGTGTCCCAGGAGCCTCTTCACTAAAGTACCCAACCGAGGGTGTGATGGGAAATCCAGGTCATGCTCAGACCCAAGCTCCTGCGTCTCAGGTGGAGGGCTGGCACGAGCTGCTCTCAGCGTCGGTGCTCGGCTCACGGGGGGGCTCGCTGTGGCACTGGCTGGGGATGCAGGCTACTCCATGGGACCATCTTCAGCAGGTCCTGTGAGACACAAGACGCGACGCATTCGATTTTAGATTAGACAGGCACCATGGTCGGCGCAGCCTTGAACGGCCGAAGGGCCTGTTCCTGTGCTGAATTGTTCTTTGTTCTTGCTTGCATGATTAGACCGCGGGCCGGGGGAAATGGGGGTGGTGGGGTGAGGGTGGTGAGGGGGTGGTGTTGGGGGGGGGGGGTGTTGGTTGACACACTGTCACGGGGAGCCACAACTCAGCAGGGTCTCACTTCCTCGCCCGCAGCCGAACTCCACCCCGGCGACCTCCATTTCCTCCGGGCCGCCGACCACGTCCAGGGCTCTCCGCTTTGCCATGATCAGGGTCCATAGGTCCGGCAGTCCCCCACCAGGCTTCTCCCTCTCCCGGGGGTTAGTGCCAGGGGCACACTGCTGCCGACTCACCCTGGCCGCCCTGAGGAGGTTGTGCAGTTTTTTCCGGCGCGTTACCCATGGCACGTTACCCATGGCGCATTTGCCACCTGCGCCCAGGCACAACGAATTGTGGTGACTGGCAGCCTCCTTCCAGGGCCAGGGTACAGGGTCATCCACCTGTTGTCCACTGTATCCTTGAGGATCTCCAGCTCCTCATCCGTGAAGCCTGGGGTCGTGCATCTCATTGCCATCCTGCTAACCCCTCAAAGGTAGCAGAATCGGTCCAGGTACGGCGCCAGTTTTCCTGACATAGAACTTTGCGAATTCTGTCCGTAATCTCAGAAATGGAGACTCCTGCCCATGATGTCATTAAGATATAGTGGGCTGGATTCTCCGGTCGCCGACACCAAAATCGCGTTCGTTGATCAGCCAGAGAATGCTTTTTTACATTGGAATCGGGGGGCGGCGGGCTTTTCCAATGCTCCGCCCCCTCAAAAACAGCATGGGCATCGCTTCTCGGCCTTTTGGCTAAGATTGAGCGTAAATTGAGCTTTTTGGCTCAGATCTGGCATGTCTCCTTTATGGGGACCATGAATTGGATTCAATTTGAATTGGTTTTTGGAGCGGGCTAGGAGCTGGATTAGGGGTTCTCCTCTGTCCACACTCTGAGCCCTGGCTTTGTAACTCAGATAAAGTAATTTTAAAAAACAACAAAAAAAAACGGCATGGGCGCGTGTCCTCACGACTTTCTGGGACCTCGCATGTTAGCTGCGGATTGTGACCAGTGCCGCCACAGTTGGGGGGGTGGAGCCGTTCCACTGGCAGGAGGGACTTTGGCGGAGGCTGACGGGACGGGTGGGGGATGGTCCAGGGATGGCGAGGGGGGTTACAGGTGGTTTTCGGCAAGCCAGGTCCGCTTCCACCATGCGCATGCGTGGCCAAGGTGCCATCCATTCTCTGGCCGTACCCGCAGGTAAAGCCAGGAGCTTTACCCGGCGTGGCTGCTAGCCACCCACCGGGCGGAGGATCGGTGCAGGGGAGGAGCCAACTTTTTGGTCGTAAGACCAGATGGATCAGGAGAAATAGGAAGTTTGCAGATGTCCACATAGCCGCAGAATCGGAGAATCCAGGCAATTATTGTTGTTTTCATGGCCAATTCAATTTCACGCATGTGGGGATTGATATTCATCTTTGGATCCACAGCATTGCCTTAATTACAGGTAGAGGACATTTCGCCATAGTCCCAAATGACCATAGGCTGCTTTCCCCTTTTGAGGGGGGAAAGCTGACTGTTGGCAATTTAACCTGAGGATCAATGGGTGCCTTCATGAATAACCTCAGCCAGTACAGGAATTGAACTCGCTCTGTTAGCTTTGCTCCACATCACGTACCAGCTGTCCAGCCAACTGAGCTAAACCGGCCCCCAGTTTACAACACTTCTTACTGTGGAAATATTTGGCCATAAAAGTGACAATGTGCTGATGTCAGTGGCACTAATTAAATGGGGGAAACTTCCTGGTGTTAGTATTTACAGTCTGATTTACTTGAATCATAGAATTTACAGTGCAGAAGGAAGCTATTCAGTTCATCGGGTCTGCACCAGCCCTTGGAAAGAGCGCTCTACTTAAGCTTAAACCCACGCCTCCACCTTATAACCCAGTAACCCAACATAACCTTTTGGACACTTAGGGGCAATTTACCATGGCCAATCCACCTAACCTGCACATCTTTGGACAGTAGGAGGAAACCGGAGGAAACCCATGGAGACACTGGGAGAACGTGCAAACTCCACACAGACAATCATCTGAGACCGGAATTGAACCCGGATCCTTGGAGCTGTGAGGCAGCAGAGTTAACCACCGTGCCGCCATGTGAAATATACTTATGGTGTGTTACTTTCTACATCAAACACACATCGCTGAAGCCTCGTCCTTCACAGCATGGGTCCTCTCGCTGAAGTCACATTTTTTACATGGCCCATTCTCCTCTCTGACATATTGAGATGTATATGTGTCTGAGTGTTACTGGTTCCACAATGTAACACAAATGTCTCCTTGTAACTTGTTGTTTGATGTGTATGTTGATGATTTCGACTAAATGTGGAAGATATGATTAGGAAATTTGCAGATGAAACAAAAATTGGCTGTGTCATTGATAGTGAAAAGTCAACTCGAGGATAATATCAATGGTTTGGTTGAGTGAGCAAAGTAGTGGCAAATGGAATTCAGTCCAGAAAATTCTGAGGTAATGCATTTGGAGAGGGCAAACAAAGCAAGGGATAACTCAATAAATGGAAAGATATTGAAAGTAGTTGAGGAAGTGAGACCTTGAAGTGCATGTCCACAGGTACTTGAAGGTGACAGGACAGGTGGTCAAGAAAGCATATGGAATGCTTTCCTTTATTGGGCAAGGTACTGGATACAAAAACAGAGATGTAATGGCGGAACTGTATAAAAGACTGGTTTAGGTCATAGCTAGAATTTTGGTTACCACATTACAAGAAGGACGTAATTGTTCTGTGGAGAGTACAGAGGAGATTGACAATAATGTTGTTGTGGCTTGAAGAATTGCAGCTATGAGGAGAGATTGGATAGGCTAGGGTTGTTTTCCTTAGAACTGAGGAGGCTAACTGAGGTGTACAAAACTATGAGGAGCCAAGGTGGGATAGACAGGAAAGACTTGTTTCCCCTAGCTATGGAGTCAATTATCAGGAGAAATAGATTTAAGATGATTGGTAGAGGGGATATGAGGAAAATAATTTTCACCCAGAGGGCGATCGGCGTCTGGAGTTGAGGCTGAAACCCTCAACTCCTTTAAAAGGTACCTGAGATCTGCATCTAAAATGCTGTAACTTGCAAGGCTATGGATCAGGTAAGAGAAAGTGGGATTAAAATGAGGGGCTAGTTTTTTGTTCCCTTTTTTGGCCGGCACAGATATGATAGGCTGAAAGGACTCTTTCTGCACCGTAATTTTTCTATGGTTCTATGAGTCTCTGGTTTATGATGCGTAAGGGTCCTTTCTATTGATTTCCCCTTTCTTTTATTTTGCCGTTCTTATTTCGATCCATGGATGATTAATGGACGTGTCTCTTTAAGGCAAGCAGCCTGTATCTTTATTTCAAGCAGAAGAATCCAGACATTTAAAGAGAGATCATTTGCTGGTTTAAACTGGAGCTGCAGACCTTTAGGCACCAGTATGATAGACGGGTTGAGGCTCGGTTTGATTAACCGGCTGGAGACCATTGCATTGGCCCAAAAGGCTGTACTTTGTCCAGTAACATGTGGTGCTTGGGTCTTATATCAGTGGGATGGTTCAGAGACCTGAAGGTTTCAGTTTTAATTCTGGCAGCGCAGAGGGAGAACCTACTATCTCTCTCTCCATAAAACCTTCTGACTGCTGTATTTGTCCAGAAGGCCTGTGAGTGCCATCTCTCTCCGGAAAGCCGGTTGTGAGTACTGCCTTTCTTAAGTACAAAGAACTTGAATGAATAAATGAATGAATGAATCTACAGAGAAGACCGTTCCGGGCTGCAAACAAAGACTTTAACCTGCAAGCTTCCTGTGATGAAAGATGTGATAAGGCAGTACTCACAACAGGCTTTCCGGAGAAAGATGTGATAATAACCATCATCTGAAACAAAGATTCTTTTTCCTTTCGCTTGATAATTTTTTCTCCTTTCCACCCTTCTTTGTTTGTCTGTCTTGCATGTGTGTGTAGAGGGTGGGGGACAAGTTAGATTGGGGAGTTGGGAATTGGTTAATAGTTGGCCAGTGTATTTTCTCCATACTTCATTATAGTTCTTGTTATAAATAAACAGTGATTGTGTTTGAACTTACAAGCCCAGTGACTATGATTATTGGGCCGTCGTGGGCCAAAGACTTCGGGTATTTTTATAAGAATTATTGGTTAATTCACTTGTGCTGTAACTCCGGGACCAGTGGGGCTGGAAGTGACTAGGCACTAGCCCAGAGTGTCATAAAAGGTCTCAAAAATAGAGTGGAGATCTCAGAAATAATTTATAAGCTTAACAGTAGCAGAGGAAATGATCCAAAACAGTATTTTCAGAGATGTGTGGACAGTGGGGAGTATCAGCACAGGTTCAGTTAGCAGAGAGGATGTTTATGATTGATGGATATAGAACTGAACAGCTGGAACAAGTTGCCTAGAAGAACATGTGGGGCCTCGACACTGTACCCATTTAAATATTAACTGAATGCTGTAATGCGGGAGCAGTCTGGATGTTTCTCTAGAAGAATGAATTTGACTGACTTCCTTGACTCAGTAGTCTAAACAACAAAAGCTACAGCCTACCAGCCACTCATGAACTAATCAACATTCTTCAGGATAATTGCCAAGTAAAAGCCATGGGTTTTTAAACCACTGTTTGGAACCTCTTTAGGGTGCTCAAGAGCTGCTGCAAAGGCAGGTTATGTTTGTTGTGAGGTCAGGACGATCATTTGGAAGATGAATTGGGTTGAGTGGATATGTATATTTGCAAGGATGTAGATTTCCTAATTATCATCTTTCTGTCTAACAAAAGTACTATGCTGTTACCAATGATAAACAAGTCGAGTGCTCTCTGCCAAACATATGTGGGCATCCTCAAATCTGGAAAAGATAATACTAATTTCATGTCTAACTCATCAAGTTGTTGTAAGGACCCATGTGCTGCACATGTAGCTGTCTTAATGAATCAGTTCACTAGAAAGCAGTAGATTGTCCATTGTGCCATTTAGCTTTGTGTTGTAGATATGAGCATGTCTTCATGCCAAGTCACCCAATTCTGTTTTTTATATACTATCCATTAATATATGGTTTAATCAATTCTCTGCTTTATGCCTTCCCTGATAACAATATTATTACTATATAACCTATTTGAAACTTTGTATCTCCTATTACATATACATTTAAAATTTAGAATCATGCAATGGTTATAGAACAGAAGGAGACCATGCTAACTCTCTCCAAAAGCAATTTAGCTAGTATCACTCTCCTGACCTTTCATCATCATCCAGCAGATCTTTTCCCTTCAAGTGCGTGCTCAATTTCCTTTTGAAAGCCACCATTGAATTTGCAGCTATCACCCCTTCAGGCATTTCACATTGCCACTTGAAATGTAAAAATATTTCCCCATGTCTCCTCTGATTCTTTTACCAATCACTCTTAAATCGGTGTCCTCTGGTTCGCAGCTCATCCATGAGGAATGAGGAAGGAGCTGCGCTCCAAAAGCTTGTGTTTGAATCAAACCTGTTGGACTTTAACCTGGTGTTGTAAGACTTCTTACTGTGCTCACCCCAGTCCAATGCCGGCATCTACACATCATGGTATCCATGAATGGGAATAGTTTCTTCCCATCCACTATGTCTAAACCCCTCCTGATTTTGAACACCTCTCTCTAATCTCTTCTGAACCTTCACTTTTCCAAGGAAAGCAATCCCAGCTTCTCAAATCCATTCACATAAATGAAATCCTTCATTCCTGGAAACATTCTCGTATCTCTCTTCTACACCCTCTCTAAAAGCTTCACACGTTTCCTACAGTGTGGTGCCCAGAATTGAACACAGTACTCCAGCTGACACTGAACCGCAATTTTCTAAATTTTCAGCATAACCTCCTTGCTTTTGTACTCTATACCTCTATTGAAAAGTCCAGGATTTCACTAGCCTTTTGAAATTACTTTCCAACACTTTCAATGATTTTAGCACTTGTGGCCTCAGGGCTCTCTGTTCCTGGGACCCATTTGGAATTGTATCCTTTAGCTTATATTACCTCTTGCTTTTTGGTTCCCGGATGTTGTTCAAAATCACACTTCCAAGTTTGTAAAGATGAGAAACTCTTCATGTTTCTTATTGCCATGCTCTCTGGGTCAAAAGAAAAACTGGATTGAACTAGTTATGCACACTTCATTTCAGTTTTTAGTGCCTCTCTGGAACACTTACACATAACACATTAGCCCCTAGATGAATAGTTCCCAGCAATTTACAGATATTTAAACATGATACAATATATGACATTTTTTTAAAACATATTATCAAAGCTGTTCCAGCATTAACTTTTATAAACTAAAGATTATCAATCAACTTTTGGAAATAAACGGAACCCCTTCATAGATTCTTTTATATCATGTATTGTTTTCCTAAATATTATTCATGGTGTTGCTCAGGTGGTAAAATGTTGTTCCTCCGCCTAGTAGATTTGGCATTCGTGGTTTCTTTTAATTTGTTTGCCAGTTTCACTCTTAATTATCTTGGTGTCTCGGGTTCAGGTTTTCATGGTTGGATCCTGCACTTTATCATGTTAACAGCTCAGGAAGGGATTTAACATGCTTCTTGAAGTGCTGACCTCCTCTTTCCTGTGCCTCAATGAGTTGTTGGTGCCATTTCCTCCTGATTACTTGGAGGGTGCATTTTGAATGGCTGCTCATTTCAGCCTTGAGAGGTGTGGATTGGAGTGACAATAAAGCAAGGTTAGAGTCTTCCTTTGTGTCTCGGCATTTTTCAAGGGTTCCTTTCACTGTCTGAATGCATCTTTCTATAAACCCGTGTCCTCAAGGATATTGAGGTGGTGATGTGTAACCCATACTAGTCAACGAATTCTTTAACTGGGTAGCACGGCGGCACATTGGTTAGCACTGGTGCCTCACCGCGACAGGAACCCGGGTTCAATTCCAACCCCGGATGACTGTCTGTGGAATTTGCACATTCTTCCCGGGTCTGCGTGGGATTCCTCGGGTGCTCCGCTTTCCTCCCACAGTCCAAGAATGCGCAGGATAGGTGAATTGGCCAAGCTAAATTCCCTTAGGGTGAGGTTGCAGGAATAGGATGGGGGATTGAGCCTGGTTGGTTCAGACTCAATCGGCTGAATGACCTCCTTTTACACTGTATGTGCATGAGGCAAATTTACAGTAAACTCTGAATGACCAGTTGTAACAATACCATTAACTATACGCATGCTACCCCATAGTATTAAAACCTACTACGGATCCATTCAATGCAACTAAGGCCTAACTTATTAGTTGCCACAGCAAGCTCAATGGTATTTTTGTCCCTTCCTTGGTACATTTTCGTCCAGTGTTTTTCAAACTTTTTTGTCAAGGACCCATTTTTATCAACGTCGATCCTTCGGGACCCATGCCGGATAACCTTTGCAACCCAAGCTGGCCGAACATCACGACCCATGCTTCCTGAACTTCATGGCCCACCATTTTCGCTTACCTTCAATGTGACAGCCAAGTTTCTTGGTCCTCACGATCTCACTTGCTTTGTGATTCAATGTTACATTCCTGCTAAGAACTTCAGCTGGTGATAAAAGTTCTCACTGCATCCATTGAAAAAGATCAGGAAGTTTGTCCTCGACTTCACCATGCTCAATCTTCAAATGCCTTTGAAGTTTTGAGAGTTTTTTGTCCTCAGTTCCCTGCATATAACACACATGGGCTTTGCATACTGATTTGCATTGGCACAATTAATCAACCCATACCTCAAGAAAATTCTTTATGCTGCTTTGTTCCTGATTTCAGCTTCTTCTAATGGGTCACCAGAGGGCCTGGAGCTCACACCAGCACTGTTGGCATCGGCAAAATGGAGAAATCTCTCTCGTATCCAGAGCACGTGGCTTTTTCCCTGCCACTGCTTCAGGAGAGAAGACTCCATCGATTTTCAAAAATAATCTGCTCCTGGGTCAGCGTGCTGATGTCAGGAGGAGGCAGACTGACTTACCTAGCTTCAGACCTGTGCACTGCTGAGGGGGCACACATGCACTGGACAGTCGGCATTCTGAAAGCCAGTCATGAACTATGAACTTAGTGAGTTCTCTGTGAAAGGTTATTCATGGGGATTCTGGGGGGTACCTCCATCCGGGGGTCTCTGGGCAGTCTCTCTATCGGGTCTCCAGGAATATCCCTATTTTAGGAAGCGGTGGGGGAGTGGGAGGAGCGGGGTGGGCATGTTGTGCCTTGTGAGAGGTGTAGGGTGGCCCTCAGGTAGAGTTGCCCTCAGGCAACTCCGTTAAGGGTTACCCCCTTGGCCCACAGCGAGGTCCACCACGTCAGGTACACATTTGGTAATACATGTTGCTAGCGGGGGGCCAGAGCATAGCGGTTCGTTCGGCACGTGAAGCAAACCTCGATTTCAGATGGATGCCCCATTCTCCACCCGATCACGATCCGTCCTGCTACCGACATGGGACAGAGAATCCAGTCTATCATCTCCTCTGTCTACTGTGTCTTTCTGTAGTCCTGGCATACATTGCATGTAGCCACCATATTTTCAATGTCTTTATATATGCCTATCCAGTGGACAGCTGTTACTGTGGTTTTCTCATCAAGTAAAAGCAAGGCAAAAGCTGTTCGGCTCCCAGGCCACACAAAGATAATTACCTCTTCCTTTGTCCTGCAGGAGACTCTCACAGGAGTCACTTACCTGCTGAGAGTGGGTGGATCTCCTATTCTTCAGATGTTTGGCATCCTCTTCTTGCTCATTCCAGGTGGAAAGTGAATCAGTGGTATTTAACTGAGGATCAGTGATTGAACTTCAGGTTAAAACCCACTCTATATAGTTTAATGGAAAGAAAGGGAGATGCAGGTGTACATAATAAAAGAAAATTACTGCGGATGCTGGAATCTGAAACAAAAGAGAAAATGCTGGAAAATCTCAGCAGGTCTGGCAGCAGCTGCAGGGAGAGAAAAGCTAACATTTTGAGCCCGATGACCCTTTGTCAAAGCTCAGGTTTACATATCAGGTTGAATTGATCTGCAACTATTTAGTGGAGAGAGTTGGGAGTTTTTTCTCCCCAGTTGGTTTCAGCAGCTCTTCTGCCATCGTGATGTCAGGCAAGTAGGAGAAACCCTGCAAAAGCTTTTGAAAATAGAGTTACCAGACTGAAGTAAATTTCAGGACAAACTGCAGACAGGTTTTTGAGTGTTGGTGCTAAAGCAGATTACAAACTATCACAGTTTGCGTAAAGTGCAAAGACAAGCTTGTGCAGCACATCTATCCTGTTAGAAACTGATGTTTCATGATTAGATAATACAAAGCAGTTGATTTATTATGAATTCAGTATAATAATGAAATGCCAGGTGAACAGAAAGGAATGGAGTAAGGAATGGAAAAAGCGGAACAGAAGGAAAATACTGCGGATGCTGGAAATCTGAAATTAAAACCCAGACATTCTGGAAGTTCAGATGAAAGCTCACAACCTGAAATGTTAATTCTGTTATTCTCTGTACATATGTTGCAGGACTTCATGGAGAAAGTGAAAATGTTTCATTTTAAGAAATGAGAGATTGATGTAGAAAGCAGATGGGCTGGAGAATGCCATAACAGAACAGTGCTGTATTATTTGGTTTAGGTGATGGCATTTTATAAAATCTACCTTTCCAGTTTTGTGAATACTGTTTTATTACTGGTAACACCAAGCTGTTAATTCAGATATATGCTGAGTAGGGCTGCACAGAAATATCTGAGTAGGATGGGGTGCAACAGCATGCAGCATGAACCAAATGTACATCATATAATTTGAGATTCCAGCTTGTTTCCCTATTAATTCTTCCAAACTGGAGGTAATAACTTGTTACCGATTAGATCAATAACTGCTGAGAACACTTGCAATGATGTCAAACAACCCGAACAAAGAAATAAGGAAATTAAGCACATGAAGATGCCTTCTGCTGTGTGCCAGAGAGAAGGCTCAACGGAGCTGAAACATTGAAGACTGACACAAGACTGTAATTACAGCTTAGACCTCTCATTCAGAGTCATTCATTGTGTGCGCAAATGTGAAGCATTAAAAAACTGCTTCTATTTTGAAGGCTAACAAAGTGCTGTTATGTAGTCTTCAACAGAGATCGAGCAGTCCTTTTGTGCTCTGTTCGTACATGCTTCCTGGTAGGTTGATAACAAATTGTAAAGACAAAAATACTTTGGCCATGTGCTGGCCTGCTGTCAAATTAAATACCTCTCCATAATGTGTGAAGAAACGCAGGGGACTGATAGCTGATCCATGGGAGCTGAATCCGTCTCTCAGTCTACATTGTTATGACCCAGTCACACAGAGATTCACCCAACAGTGCATCACTCATCTGAGCTAAGACAGGACAGCACTGTCTTCACATTTATTCCATTTGTCTTTGTTGGGAAATCATCTGACAATTCTTAACTATTTATGGAGAGAAACTCCAGTTATAAATTATACAGGGTGGGACATCCGTTGGTGGCTATCTGGTAAGTAGTCACACATGCGGTGGCTCGCGCCTAGGTACTTTGTTTTTGGCACTTTTCACCCAGTGGGGGGGGGGGGGGGGGGGGGGGAGGGGGGGGGGGGGGGGGGGGGGGAATTTGAGTAGTTCAATTGGATAAGGTCCCCACATAAAAATAATGCTTAACAAGTATACTAAAAGGCAGCAGTCAGGCAAAGAATCGTCGCCAGACTCAGAAGTCAGAAAATGGCGGAGGCTCCTGCTGCGACTTTGACCTCTGCACGAACGTTCAAGTTGCTGGCGAGCGTCCTGGTGAATGAATTCAAGAAGCGGGCAGGCGTACTCTGAGGACCTTGATTAGACAATTGAAGGAGCTCTAGCCACCATCCATGTGGCCTTGGAGAAGACGGATTGGCAGGTAAAGGAGCAAAACGTGGTGATACAAGGGTGGAGGTGGCACTCTGGGACCAGAGTGTTTCCCTGGAGGCAGAGATGGAGTTGCTGGCTGGAGGGCATAAAGCATTGAAGGTCAAGGTGGGCGATCTGGAAAACTGCTCCAGACGGCAACATTTAAGAATCGTTGGACTGCTGGAGCGTGGGTCGTACCGACCCATTTTGTTGCTGAACGCTAATGCAAAGTTGTTGGCGAAGGTGTTGGCAATGCGTTTAGAGTCCTGTCTTCCAGGGGTGATTTTGGAGGAACGGACTGATTTTATTAAGGGCTGGCAGCTATCATCCAACATACAATGATTGCTAAATGTCGCTCTGTCCCCCTCCCCAGTGCCCGAGCCAGAGGTGGTTATTTAAATGGACGCTGAAAAGCATTTGATAGGTTTGAGTGAGGGTACCTGTGTGAAATACTTGGAAGGTTTGGCTGTGGACCAAAATTTATATCATGGATTCGACTTTTGTACACCGCGAGTGTGTGTGTTTATGCGCCGAGTTCAGGTTACTGCCAATTGATCAGGGGTACAAGGCCAGTTTCTCCATTGTCTCCTTGGTTATTTGCCTTGGCAATCGAGCCTCTGGCCATTGTGTTGAGGTTGTCCACTAGACCGAGTTGGAGGGGGATAGAGCCGATGGGGAAGAAGCATCATCTGCGGATGATATGCTTCTGTATATCATGGACCCACTCTCCAATCTCCAATATAGCGGAGTTAATGAAGGTGTGGGTGTGGCTTATGGATCCAGATTTTATATTGGGGTGGATGTAGGCAGGCTCCTGTAGAGGTTGAGTCTGCCGGCCCTGGTCACTGCCCCGCTTACGCATTCCCCTCAAAATTCACCACAAAGGGCAGCACGGTGGCGCAGTGGTTAGCACTGCAGCCTCACGCCGCTGAGGTCCCAGGTTCGATCCCAGCTCTGGGTCACTGTCCGTGTGGAGTTTGCACATTCTCCCTGTGTTTGCGTGGGTTTCGCCCCCACAACCCAAATATGTGCAGGCTAGGTGGATTGGCCACGCTATAAGTTTTTTAAAAAACAAATCACCACAAGCCTGGTAGTGGTAGCCACTTTGATGATCTGGAGGCAGTTTAGGCAGCATTTTAGCTTGGGCTCCATGTCAATATTGCCCCAAATATTGTAGGAACCATTTGTTTGTGCCGTCTGGCTGGGACTCATCGTTCAGGGCATGGTGGAGGGAGGGATTGGAGAGGTTCTGGGACATGTTAATTTGAAGGAAGGTTTGCTGGTATGGAAGCGTTGTTGGAGAGGTTCCAGCTCTTGAGAACTAATGGTTTTAGGTACTTGCAGGTTCGCTACTTTTTGCGTAAGACAATTCTTTCATTTCCCTTGGCATCACCACCCTCACTGTCTCTGACCGAGTTGGATGAGAGAGGATTCAAATATTTATGGCCGGATCCTGTCGACAGAGCATGCTTCGTTGGAGGAAGTTAAAAGAAAATGGAAGGGTGAACTAGGTTCAGCTTTTGATGGGTGTGGTGTGGACTGAGGTGGTTAACTCCACCTCCTCTTGTGCTCGGCTCAGTTTGATCCAATTCAAGATCACAGAGGTCACAAAATTTGCAGTGCAGAAGGAGGCCATTCAGCCCATCGAGTCTGCACCGGCCCTTGGAAAGAGCACCCTGATCAAAAGAGCACCCTACCTAAGCCCACACCTCCACCCTATCCCTTTTTGGACACAAAGGGCAATTTAGCATGGCCAATCCACCTAAGCTGCACATCTTTTGGACTGTGGGAGGAAATCGGAGCACCAGGAGGAAACCCAAGCAGACGCGGGGTGAAAGTGCAAACTCCACATAGCAAATGGTGAACAGGGCACATCTGACGAGGGCACGGACAAATGGATTCTTCTCGGGGATGGACGATAGGTGCAAATGTTGGGACCAGTGAATTATACACACGTTTTGGTCTTGCCCTAAACTTGTAGGACATAGGAACAGGAGTGGGCCATTCAGCCTCTCGAGCGGCTCCATTAGCCTTTGAGTGAAAAGGTTCTTCCTAACATCTCTCCTGAATGGTTTAGCCCTGGTTTTTAGACTATGCCCACTAGTTTTAGAATCTCCAACTAGTGGAAATAATTTATCTTTATCTATCCTGTCTTTCCCTATTAATATCTTGAATACTTCAATCAGATCACCCCTTAATCTTCAAATGTAACAAAAACAGGTCAGATTTGAGTAATCTCTCCTCATAACGCAAACCCTGTAATCCAGGTATAATTTTTGTAAACCTACGTTGCACTCCCTCCAAGGCAATATCCTTCCAAAGGTGTGGTGCCCAGAACTGCTCACAGTGCTCCAACTGGGGTCTAACCAGGGTTTTTCCACAGCTAGGGGATTTTCACAGTAACGTCATTGCAGTGTTAATGTAAGCCTACTTGTGACACTGATAAAGATTATTATTGTTGTATAGCTGCAGCATAACCCCTGTATCTTTACATTCCAGTCCTCTATAAAAGCTAGCATTCCATTTGCCTTTTTGATTTTTTTTTTGCATTTGTTCCTGGCATTTTAAGGACATCTACTGTAGCTAACATCTTTCCATTTATAAAGTAGTCTGCTCTATTCTTTTTTTTTGTAAACTCTGGGTCTCCTTTACCAGCACCAGGTTGGGGATTCTGGGGATTCAGCTGGAGCCGTGCCGTTGGTGGCTATTTTTGGTGTATCGGATTCACGGGAGCTGCAGACGGGGTGAAGGCGGACGTCCTCGCCTTCACCTCATTAATAACCCAGAGGCGAGTTCTCATCGGGTGGAGATCCCCGGTACTGCCCAGTTTCTCGACCCGGCTGAGTGATCTGATGGAATTTCTGTATCTTGAGAAGGTCAAGTACACAACAAGGGGGCTGGTGAAAGGATTCTACTCGAGGTGGCAGTCTTTCATCTCCTTTTTCAGGGAATTTAGTCACGGGGGGGGGGGGGGGGGGGGGGGTGGGTTTGATGTGGGTGGGTTCATTTTGAAATGATGTTTGCTGTAAGTTATTGTCTTGTTTTACCTTGTTATTATGTAAAACTTTAAAAAATATATATATTTTAAATTATACAGGGTAAAAAATAGCATTGCTTTGTCTCTAATGTAACTTTTGAGCCCATTGTTCTCTTGCTCAGGTTCTCCCTGAAGCCTAATGAATCTTGAGACCGTTTTCTTACCATACAAATCTCAAGCCTGTCCATCATTAGATATTTCTACTGGGCCTCACTCCCCCAAACGTCTGGGGATGTTGGGAGCAATTAAGTTTCAAAAAAGATAGATAGAGTTGTATTAAGACTGTTAATAGAGTTGATGTGCAGATTCACAATGATCATAGCGCTGGTTGAGCACAGTAGCTAGACAGCTCGTTTGCGATGCAGAACAAGACCAGCATCGGGGGTTCAGTTCCTGTACCAGCTTATCCAAACAGGCGCCACAATGTGGCGACAAGGGGCTTTCCACAGAAACTTCATACTTGTGACAATAAAAGATTATTATCATGTTGAATGTCGGGACAGGTGCAAAGGGTTGAGTAAACTATTCCTTTCCCGATGTTCCCATATCTCAGCAGTTGGTCCTAGCTTCTCTCACACTGCTATGCACAATACATGACATTCTTGTCATCGCTACTCAAATCTTTCAGCACGAGCCTCCAACCTCTGCCTTTAACAACAATTCTTGACTTTTATTATTTCATTCATAGAACTATGCTTAGTTTTTTTCTCTGAACTTTCTTCTATTGTATCCCTAAATTGCAAAAATGCAGTACTACAAGCTAATACTACAATAATAAACCTAGATTTCAGAACTTTTATTATGTCGTTGTTTTGAGTTTCGTATCTCCCTCAGTCTTTCATTCTGTCTACAATTCCTCGGCTTTAACCCTCAAGTTTGATGTCACCTAACTATCACCTCTTAATTGGCTATCCCCTCAATTTTCATATTGGTCCTCCCAAGCTTTCCAGTTTACAGCCATGTTCAAGTCATATTTTTGTCTTTGTTTTTACATGCCTAATTCAGATGACTTTAAAAATGCAATTCCCAACCTTTCTCTTGCTTGAAATCCACTTAACGGCTTATATTTGTAAATTCTTGACACCAACCCTTTATTTATTTGCTCATCCTTGTTTGCTAACTCCTATAAAAGGGATTTAATATTTGACTGTGCTAGCCAGTCATGACGAAGGGTCCTACCACAAATCTTAATTTATTTTTTCCCCAAGTCCTAAATGACATGTTTTTTTATTTCCAGCTTCTGCAGTTTCTTTCTCTTTTGATAATTTCTTGATTTACCCAGTCTTCTCTACAACCATGGTTGTATTTTGCACTCTGCTACAGGGCTCCAACCTTCATCCTTAATAAAAGGAGAAGGGAGTGGTGCGATACCATAAGCACAATCGGAGCATCTCTATGTGCACTACGCCAATTCCTCAATGCTTTAGAATTCTTGGTCTTAGCTAGGTTGATGTGGGGAGGCATATGTCATGGAGGAAAGGAAAATCAAGAGAAAGCAATCTGTGAAATGCTCTTCTATGCCTTCCCGCCACAGACTTGGAGCAGCAGTGGCAAAGGTTTGGCAGCAGTTACCCACCTGCTCTCTTGTCCTCAGGTAGCTGAGAGGATTAGCCAGGTAACAAAGGGATTTTATATGCTCAGCAAAACATTTATAGATGATTTTAACAGGTTATTATTTAAGTCCGCACATCTGAGAAGGCAAGAAGGCCACCTGTCAAAAAGTAGCAGTGTCCTTCTTTAAAAATACGCATGATACAAGGTTTGAATGCTGTTTTAATCGTGGACCTGAGTCAGAAATACTGTTGTGGCTTTGGTGCCAGCGCAAGCAAGTGGGGAGAGACCAAGAAAGGTGAGACCAGGAGGACGAGGAGTTCTTCTCTGAGCATGACAGTCAGCTTATGTCTCCCACGCTTGGGCTACCCTCATGATTGCAAGGCCCTCCTGAAACCTCTCCTGGTCACAAAGTACCTGACTTGTTGCCTCAATTCTCGACTGCAACCTCCTACTGCCTGACACCAGTGGGTCTGTTGCTCTCTCGCGCGGTTTTAAACAGGAAACTGACCAGAGACATTCAGAGGCTGCCTCATTGTTCAAATCGTCCAGACCTCATTCTGCCAAGGTTACAATGGATTCCCACACTCCCCGTGGGATTTCCAGTCTAAACTCAAATTGATGCTAAAATATCTGTAAAGGAGGATGAGGATAAGGTTTGACTTGTTTAACATCACTTACCCTGGTACAATCATAACTGAAAGATTTCTTGTCATAATTTTATTTTAAATGAGACAGTCCCACATCCTGCAGAAACTTACTGAGATGGCCTTTGATAGGCATCAGACATTAACAACTGATTTGCCTGCTTGGGAAAACACATTTATCAGGTCTCGTCATGTCATCTTGCATCCAGGTACAATGTTGTCTGATGTTAATCATGAGCAGGAATCCTCGTTTTCCTCCAGCTAACAGAAGCCTGAGGCCAATTCATAGAGCGGAATTTTCCAAACCAAACTGGCACAGTTTCACGTTCTGACTGAAAACCAACGTGTTTCCAGAAACACGGGCAGATCTTCTGACACACTATCAAAAATAAATAAATCGGGGGCCATGGATTGCGCCGTCACCATGGTGGGACGCAGCCCAAAAGAACCGGCAAGGTCAGCTCCACAGAGATTGGAGCGGCATCTTTAAAGCGCAATCAGTCTGCAAATAAATAAACCCCCCCCTCCACCAACACCGCCGCCGTGGAGGATCCCCCAACAACAGAAATATCGGGGCACTCTCCCCCCCCAACCCCCGGCAAGCACTGTTGTCGATGCGCCCTTCTCCCCTCAACACACAAAATAGGATCCCCTTCCCCCAATGGAAAAGGGTTACCCCCAGTAGTACCCCCTGGCAGTGCCCCCTCATTGTCCACTTCAGTGCCTCCTGGCATGGCCCCATAGTGATTGGTGCCTGCATGATTTCACACCACTGGGGGAGCATTCCATGGAGCTCGACATTACGGCGTAAAGTTTTTAAATTATATTTAAATTAATGGAAATCAAGTTCACATCCTTAAGGTGGTGGAGAAGGGAAGATTTCAAACCGAGATCTCTCCGGCTCAAATCTCGTTTTGGCCCTTTCGCAAGATTTAGCGGCCATAATGGAAATTGCCTGCGGCCAACGAACTCGCAAAACCGCGTCCATGATCTTGACAGTAAACTCAGGAAACTGAATAAAGACCAACAATTATGGGAAGAGGCCTGAGCCAAATCAGCCCACACATTGAGTTTGATCTTGGGCGAACTGTACTGCATCTCACTGGTTTAATACTGCACGTTTTTCACGGCACAGATATATTTTTAACTGTATTCCCAAGGCCTAGTGCACTTATTGCTCCGTGTCTAATTGTGTTCGCAGAGCCTGGTACACACACGTTCATATCTCTGACTGTGTTCACAGAGCCTGGTACACACATGATCCTATCTCTGACTGGGTTCCCAGAGCCTGGTACACACCTGTTCCTATCTCTGACTGTGTTCCCAGAGCCTGGTACACCCTTTGTTAGGTCTCCAGTTATGTCCACCAGGGCTTTGTAATCCCCATGTCTTAACCTGTCTCTAACCCAAGGCCAGCACCATATGGACCACAGGCTTCAATAACTCATACCCTAGTGGCCCTCATCTGCCTTGTACTCAGCTCTGTTTAATTCACCATTCATTGCTGATGCACATCCATGGCCTGAGCCAAATAGCTGCTTCTATGTCTCAGAATTAAGGATTCCACGTGGCTGCCAATGTTTGCCTTTTTCAAATGGAGAACGATGATGGTTCATGCTAAATTTAGTGTCTCATACCAAAAATTACTAAATCCATGAAAGTCAGCTAGAGGCTGATTTTGATGCCACATGAGTGGTGTAAACGGAAGGGGTTGGTGTGAAAACCTGGCTATCCATTCAAAGATCAGGTAGTTGGTAATTCTGCTTTCATGATGGATGCTTACATGATGTTCTTATTTGAACATTAAACATCTTTTCAGAGGGCCACCTGTCTCCCAGGGGAATGTAGCTCTATTTTCCTTTTTGCTTCAGCTTCATTTATTCACCTGGACTTGATTGTCTACATATTTCCCTTACTGCTGGGCTAATTGCACATTCATAGCCTAAGACTATATTCTTCAATTATGCATTATCTTTCGCAGTCTGTTCTATTTTTTATGTGCTTCTTCGATCTTTTTCATATGTTACTGGTTTCATCTTACTTGCGCACATTAATGTTTATTTATTTCTACTTTTAAAATTACTGTCCAATCTTTGGAATCCAAACAGTATTTTACCCACACTGAAAATCAAAGCTTAGCGGATTGGGGAAATTTATTTTGAATTAACGAACTTTGCCCTGATTAAGGATGAGTAGCAAAAGTGTTTTTTAGCACAAGTGTCTGATTTTGTAGCTTGTACAGTAAGGAGGGGGCCAGTTTAGCTCACTTGGCTAGACAGCTGGTTCACGGTGCAGGGGTGGCAAAGGTTATTCTTGAAAGTCCCACCTTCTCAACCTTGCTCCTCACCTGAGGTGTGGTGATCCGCAGGTTAAATCACCACAGTCAGCTCTCCCCCTCAAAGGGGAAAGCAGCCTATGATCATCTGGGACTATGATCTTATCTTTTTTACAGCAAGGAGCACACAATGTCCATTTTTGATATTCCCATTTAGTTGGAGGTTCCTGGTTATAGATGTTTCAATAAGATTAGGGAGGGTGGTAAAAGAGGTGGGGGGGTTGCATTGTTAATTAGAGATAGTATAACAGAAACGCAGTTCAATGAGGATCTGCCAACTGAGGTAGTATGGGTTGAAGTCAGAAATAGGAAAGGTACAGTCACCTTGTTGGGAGTTTTTTTATAGGCCCCCCGATAGCAGCAGAGATGTGGAGGAACAGATTGGGAAACAGATTTTGGAAAGGTGCAGAAGTCACATGGTTGTAGTCATGGGTAACTTCAACTTCCCAAATATTGAGTGGAAACTCTTTAGATCAAATAGTTTGGATGGGGTGGTGTTTGTGCAGTGTGTCCAGGAAGCTTTTCTAACACCGTATGTAGATTGTCCGACCAGAGGGGAGGCCATATTGGATTTGGTACTTGGTAATGAACCAGGGCAAGTGATAGATTTGTTAGTGGGGGAGCATTTTGGAGATAGTGACCACAATTCTGTGACTTTCACTTTAGTAATGGAGAGGGATAGGCGTGTGTAACAGGGCAAGGTTTACAATTGGAGGAAGGGTAAATACGATGCTGTCAGACAAGAACTGAAGTGCATAAGTTGAGAACATAGGCTGTCAGGGAAGGTCACAATTGAAATGTGGAACTTGTTCAAGGAACAGATACTACGTGTCCTTGAAATGTATGTCCCTGTCAGGGAAGAGATAGTCGAGTGAAGAACCATGGTTGACAAGAGAGGTTGAATGTCTTGTTAAGAGGAAGAAGGATACTTATGTAAGGCTGAGGAAACAAGGTTCAGACAGGGCGCTGGAGGGATACAAGATAGCCAGGAGGGAACTGAAGAAAGGGATTAGGAGAGCTAAGAGAGGGCATGAAAAATCTTTGGCGGGTAGGATCAAGGAAAACCCCAAGGCCTTTTACACATATGTGAGAAATATGAGAATGACTAGAGCGAGGGTAGGTCCGATCAAGGACAGTAGCAGGAGATTGTGTATTGAGTCTGAAGAGATAGGAGAGGTCTTGAACGAGTACTTTTCTTCAGTATTTACGAATGAGAGTGACCATATTGTTGGAGAGGACAGTGTGAAACAAGAACTGCCGTGCATAAGTTGAGAACATAGGCTGTCAGGGAAGGTCACAATTGAAATGTGGAACTTGTTCAAGGAACACATACTACGTGTCCTTGATATGTATATCCCTGTCAGGGAAGAGATTCCCTGACAGCCTATGTTCTCAACTTATGCACTTCAGTTCTTGTTTCACACTGTCCTCTCCAACAATATGGCCGCTCTCATTCGTAAATACTGAAGAAAAGTACTCCTTCAAGACCTCTCCTATCTCTTCAGATTCAATACACAATCTCCCGCTACTGTAAGCTCGAGGAGATACTTGTAAGGAAGGAAGATGGGTTGGACATTTTGAAAAACTTGAGGATAGACAAGTCTCCCGGGCCTAACAGGATATATCCAAGGATTTTATGGGAAGCAAGAGATGAAATTGCAGAGCCGTTGGCAATGATTTTTTTGTCCTCACTGTCAACAGGGGTGTTACCAGGGGATTGGAGAGTGGCGAATGTCATGCCCCTGTTCAAAAAAGGGAACAGGGATAACCCTGGGAATTACAGGACCAAGATGGCGGCGGGCGGGGAACCGGCAGCGTGGCAGCAGTGGGTGCAGGAGCAGCAGGAGCTGCTCCATCGCTGTTTCAGGGAGCTGAAAGCTGAGCTGCTGGAACCGCTAAAGGCCTCACTTGACAAGCTCATGATGACCCAGACGGCCCAGGGGGCAGAGATCTGCGAGGTCCGGCAAAAGGCCTCGGAGAATGAGGACGAAATCCTAGACCTGGCGGTGAAGGTGGAGGCTCCACAAGAAATGGCAGGCGAGGCTGGAGGAAATGGAGAACCACTCGCGGCGGAAGAATTTGCGGATCCTGGGCCTCCTGGAGGGATCGGACTTGGGGGTCTACGTTGTCACGATGCTGAACTCGCTAATGGGAGCGGGGTCCTTCCAAGGGCCGTTGGAGCTCGAGGGGCCCCACCGAATGTTGGTGAGGAAGCCCAAGCCTAACGAGCTGCCTGGTGCGGTTTCACCGGTTCATCGACCGAGAATGTGTGCTGAGGGGGGCCAAGAAGGAGAGGAGCAGCAGGTGGGAGAATGCAGAGGTCCGAATTTACCAGGACTGGAGTGCGGAGGTGGCGAAGAATAGGGCCGGTTATAACTGGTCGAAAGCAGTGCTGCACAGGAGAGGGGTGAAGTTTGGCCTGTTGCAGCCGGCGCGCCTTTGGGTCACTTATAAGGACCGCCAGTATTACTTTGACTCCCCGGAAGAGACCTGTGCCTTTGTCCAGGCAGAGAAGCTGGACTCGGACTGAGGATTGAGGGGGGGTTGGGGACTGATGTACAGTGTTTGGAGGCTCTGTTCTCCTTTGTTCTTTTGTGTTGGTTTCTGGGGGTTTTTTTCTTGTGGGGAAGCTTGTGGGATGTTTTGTGGGCCGGTTGTGGCGCGGGTCTACTCTTCCTGCGTTTTGGGTTGTTAGGGTGGGGTTAAAGCCGGCTTTTTCCCGCGCTGGAGTCGGAATGGGAGGGGACTGTGCCAGCCGGGGGGGAAGGATGGTAGTGTTACACCGGGGGGGGGGGGGGGGGGGGGGGGGGGGGGAGCAGCGGGAGTCATGACTTATGGAAGTACAATGAGAGGGCAACGCAGCTAGGGGGGGCCCTAGCTTGGGGGGGGGGGGGGGTAACCGGGTTGCTGCTGGAAGGGCCGAAGGGGAACTGATGGTATTAGGAGGGGTCGGGACGAGGATCTGCCACTGGGGAACGGACCGTGCGGGGACTGCGGGCACGTGGTTGGCCGAGGAAGAGTTATGGCTGACCGGCGGGGAGGGCGGGTGAATAGCCCCCCGATTCGGCTGCTCACATGGAATGTAAGGGGGCTGAATGGGCCGGTCAAGTGGGCCTGGGTGGTTGCACATCTTAAGGGGCTGAGGGCGGATGTGGCTATGCTCCAGGAGACGCACCTTAGGGTGGGGGATCAGGTGAGGTTGAGAAAGGTGTGGGTTGGGCAAGTGTTCCATTCGGGGTTGGATGCGAAGAAACAGGGGGGGGGTGGCGATTTTGGTGGGGAAGAGAATGTCGTTTGTGGCGTCGAGTGTGGTGGTGGACAGTTGTAGCAGATATGTGATGGTAAGTGGTAGGCTCCAGGGGGAGCGGGTGGTGCTGGTTAATGTGCCCCAAACTGGGACAATGCGGGCTTTATGCGGCGCATGCTGGGCCGGATTCCAGACATTGAGACGGGGGGTTTAATAATGGGAGAGGATTTCAATACAGTGCTGGACCCAGCTCTGGATAGTTCCAGGTCCAGGACGGGTAAGAGGCCGGCGGCGGCCACAGTGCTGGGGGGGGGGGGGGGGGGGGTTCATGGACCAGATGGGAGGGGTGGATCCTTGGAGGTTTATGAGGCCGGGGGCCAGGGAGTTTTTTTTTTTAAATAATTTTTATTAAGATTTTCAAAAACATATCCAAAACAGAAAATAACAACAAGAAAACAATATTAACAACAGCAAAAAGAAAAACACACTACCCGCAAAACCAACCCCCCCCCCCAGTAACTACAAAAAGGAGAGATAGATAAACACCCGGCATATACAATAAACCCATATACACATAGAACAGTACAGCACAGAACAGGCCCTTCGGCCCTCGATGTTGTGCCGAGCAATGATCACCCTACTTAAACCCACGTAACCCGTATACCCGTATCCCAACAATCCCCCCATTAACCTTACACTATGGGCAATTTAGCATGGCCAATCCACCTAACCCGCACATCTTTGGACTGTGGGAGGAAACCGGAGAACCCGGAGGAAACCCACGCACACACGGGGAGGACGTGCAGACTCCACACAGACAGTGACCCAGCCGGGAATCGAACCTGGGACCCTGGAGCTGTGAAGCATTGATGCTAACCACCATGCTACCGTGAGGCTCCCGAAACAAACCCCCTCCCCCCCCCCCCCCCCCCCCCCCCCCCCCCCCCGGCCCCGGGTTGCTGCTGCTGCCGGTCTATTATCCTACCGTTCTGCCAGGAAGTCCAGGAAAGGCTGCCACTGCCTAAAGAACCCCTGTACTGATCCCCTCAGGGCAAATTTCACCTTCTCCAACTTGATGAACCCCACCATATCATTGATCCAGGCCTCCACTCTTGGGGGCCTCGAATCCTTCCATTCAGGCAAGATCCTCCGCCGGGCTACTAGGGACGCAAAGGCCAGAACCCCGGCCTCTTTCGCCTCCTGCACTCCCGGCTCCACTGCAACCCCAAAAACTGCGAGTCCCCAGCCTGGCTTGACCCAGGATCCTACCACCCTCGACACCGTCCTTGCTACCCCCTTCCAAAACTCCCCCAGCGCTGGGCATGCCCAGAACATATGGGCATGGTTCGCTGGGCTCCACGAGCACCTAGCATACCTGTCTTCGCCCCCGAAAAACCTACTCATCCTCGTCCAGTCATGTGGGCCCTGTGCAGCACCTTGAACTGTATGAGGCTAAGCCTCACACAGGAAGAGGAGGAATTCACTCTTTGCAGGGCATCCGCCCGCTCAATCTCCTCACACAGCTCCTCCTCCCATTTACCCTTCAGCTCCTCCACCGAGGCCTCATCCACCTCCTGCATGATGTGGTACACGTCCGAAATCCTCCCCCCTCCAACCCACACCCCGGAGAGCACCCTGTCCCGTACCCCACGTGGGGGCAGCAGAGTGAACCCCTCCACCTGCCGCCTGGTAAACGCCCTAACCTGCATGTACCAAAACATGTTCCCCGGGGGGAGCCCAAACTTCCCCTCTAACTCACCCAGGCTCGCGAACCTCCCATCCACAAACAGGTCCCTCAACCTCCTAATACCTACCCTGTACCAGCCCAGAAACTCGCCATCGATGCTCCCTGGAACAAACCGGTGGTTTCCCCGTATCGGCGACTCCATCGAGCCCCCCACCTCTCCCCTATGCCGTCTCCATTGCCCCCAAATTTTGAGAGTAGCCGCCACCACCGGGCTCGTGGTATACCTCGTTGGAGGGATCGGCAACGGCGCCGTTACCAGCGCCTCCAGGCTCGTGTGCACACAGGACGCCATCTCCATCCTCTTCCATGCTGCCCCTGCCCCGTCCATTATCCACTTACGCACCATCGCTGCGTTGGCAGCCCAGTAGTACCCACTGAGGTTGGGCAACGCCAGCCCCCTCCCCCCCCCACCCCCTTTCCCTGCCCCGCTCCAAAAACACCCTTCTCACCCTCGGAGTCCCATGCGTCCATACAAATCTCGTAATACTCCTATTGACCCTCCAAAAAAAGGCCTTCGGGATAAGGATGGGGAGGCACTGAAACAGGAACAAAAACCTTGGGAGCACCGTCATCTTGACGGACTGCACCCTGCCCGCCAGCGACAACAGCAACATGTCCCATCTTTTGAACTCCTCCTCCATTTGCTCCACCAGCCTAGTGAGGTTAAGCTTGTGAAGGGCCCCCCAGCTCCTAGCCACCTGGACTCCCAGGTACCGAAAGCTCCTCCCCGCCCTTTTCAGCGGGAGCCTACCAATCCCCTCCTCTTGATCCACCGGATGCACAACGAACAGCTCACTCTTACCCAGGTTGAGCTTGTACCCAGAAAAGCCCCCAAATTCCCTAAGGATCTGCATCACCTCCGGCATTCCCCCCACTGGGTCCGCCACATAAAGCAACAAGTCATCTGCGTATAATGACACTCGGTGCTCCTCCCCACCCTGCACCAGACCCCTCCAATTCCTCGACTCCCTCAACGCCATGGCCAGTGGCTCAATTGCCAACGCAAAGAGCAAAGGGGACAGGGGACACCCCTGCCTCGTCCCCCGGTACAACCGAAAGTACTCCGATCTCCTCCTATTCGTGGCTATGCTCGCCATTGGGGCCTCATATAGCAGCCTCACCCAACTGACAAACCCCTCCCCGAACCCAAACCTTTCCAGCACCTCCCACAAGTACCCCCACTCAACCCTATCAAAGGCCTTCTCCGCGTCCAATGCTACCACTATCTCCGCCGCCCCTTCTACCGCCGGCATCATTATAACATTCAGAAGCCTACGTATATTGGTGTTCAGCTGCCTCAGCTTCGCAAACCCTGTCTGGTCCTCATGAATGACCCCCGGCACACAGTCCTCTATCCTTGTGGCCAAGATCTTCGCCAACAGCTTGGCATCCACATTTAACAACGAGATCGGCCTATATGATCCACACTGTAGGGGGTCCTTGTCCCGTTTAAGGAAATCAGCGCCTGTGACATGGTCGGAGGCAAAGCCCCCCCTCTCTTGCCTCGTTAAAGGTCCTAACCAACAGGGGGCCCAACAGGTCTGCATACATTTTGTAAAATTCGACTGGAAACCCATCCGGCCCTGGCGCCTTCCCCGACTGCATGCTGCCTATCCCTTTAACCAGCTCCTCCAGCTCAATCGGCGCCACCAGCCCATCCACCTGTCCCTCCTCCACCTTCGGAAATCTCAGCCTATCCAAGAAGCGCCCCATTCCCCCCCCCCCCCCCCCCCCCCCCCCCCCCAAACCGGGGGGCTCGGACCGGTACAGTTCCCCATAAAAGTCCCTGAAGACCCCGTTAATGTCCACCCCCCTTCGCACCACATTGCCTCCCCTATCCGTCACTCCACCAATCTCCCTGGCCGCGTCTTGTTTACGCAGCTGATGCGCCAGCATCCTACTCGCCTTCTCCCCATATTCGTACACCGCTCCCTGTGCCTTCCTCCACTGAGCTTCCGCCTTTCCGGTGGTCAGCAAGTCGAATTTGGCCTGAAGGTTACATCGCTTCCCCAACAGTCCCTCCTCCGGAGCCTCCGCGTATCTCCTGTCCACCCTCACCATCTCCCCCACCAACCTCTCCCTCTCTCTGCTCTCCCCTCTCCCTATGGGCTCGGATGGAAATCAACTCCCCTCTAATCACCGCCTTCTATGCCTCCCAAACCATCCCCACCCGGACCTCCCCATTATCATTGGCCTCTAAGTACCTCTTGATATACCCCCGAACACGCCCGCCCACCTTCTCATCCGCCAGCAGTCCCAACTCCAGGCGCCAGAGCGGGCGCTGGTTCCTTTCCTCCCCCAGATCAAGGTCTACCCAGTGCGGAGCATGGTCTGAAATGACTATGGCCGAATACTCAACATCCTTCACCCTTGAAATCAGCCCCCTGCTCAGGACAAAAAAATCGATCCAGGAATAGGCTTTATGCACGTGGGAAAAAAATGAATACTCCCTGGCCCTCGGCCTCGCGAACCTCCAAGGATCCACCCCTCCCATCTGGTCCATAAACCCCCTCAACACCTTAGCCGCCGCAGGCCTCCTGCCCGTCCTGGACAAGGATCGATCGAATGGGGGATCCAGCACTGTTTTAAAGTGCCCCCCGCCCCCCGGTATCAGGCCCCCGTCTCGAGATCCAGAATGCGGCCCAGCATACGCCGCATAAAAACCGCATCATTGGGGGCATAGACATTCACCAGCACCACCTGCTCCCCTTGCAACTTGCCACTCACCATCACATACCTCCCTCCACTGTGAGCCACCACCTTTGACGCCTCAAACGACACCCTTTTTCCCACCGGAATCGCCACCCCCCGATTTTTTGCATCCAGCCCCGAATGAAACACCTGGCCTACCCAGCCCTTCCTCAGTCTAACCCGGTCCACCACCTTCAGGTGCATCTCCTGGAGCGTAGCCACGTCCGCCTTCAGCCCCTTCAGGTGCGTAAACACCCGGGCCTGTTTGACCGGCCCATTCAGCCCCCTCACATTCCAAGTTATCAGCCGGATCAGAGGGCTCCCTGCCCCCCTCCCCTGCCGACTAGCCATAACCCGCCACAGGCCAGCGCCCCTCACTCGGCCCATTCCCCACGGCGGCAAACCCCCACCCTGGCCCCCCCCTGCAGACCCCAGCTCCTTTCTGGCCATTTCAGCAACAACCCGGTACCCCCCCACCCCCCCGGCTAGGACCCCTCACAGCACTCCCATGAGCCAGCTAACTTCTGCTGACCCCGGCAGCTCCCGCCACACCTCCGACCCCTCCCAATGTGGGGCTACTCCTCCTCCCCAGACCCATCAGCAGACCCTCCTCCTCCCCCTCCCACTCCTGCGCGGGAAAAAAGCCCGCGCTTCTCAGCTCCGACCCCGCCCCCATCCACCCTCAGCGTGGGAAACAGAAGAAAAGGCCGCGCTTTCCCTCTGCCCAACCCCGCCCCCATAAAAAAAGACAGCACCCCACCCACCCTAGAAACAACCGACAACCAGCTTAAAACAGCATGAAACAGCATAAAACAAAGATCCTTCCCACCGAAAGTTAACACAGTTATTTACAAACCCCCGACCCTCAGTCAGAGTCCAACTTCTCGGCCCGCACAAAGGCCCACGCCTCCTCCGGGGACCCGAAATAA
This sequence comes from Scyliorhinus canicula, assembly GCF_902713615.1. Lineage (NCBI taxonomy): Eukaryota > Metazoa > Chordata > Chondrichthyes > Carcharhiniformes > Scyliorhinidae > Scyliorhinus > Scyliorhinus canicula. Next base: position 49,222,942 of record NC_052162.1, read on the forward strand.
AAGTGCCGGTCTTTGTAGGTGACCCACAGACGTGCCGGCTGTAACATGCCAAACTTCACACTCTTTCTGTGGAGTACCGCCTTCGTCCGCTTGTACCCGGCCCTCCGCTTAGCCACCTCCGCACTCCTGTCCTGGTAGATCCGCACCACCGCATTCTCCCACTTGCTGCTCCGCTCCTTCTTGGCCCACCTAAGCACGCACTCTCGGTCAACGAACCGGTGGAACTGCACCAGCACCGCCCGTGGCGGCTCATTCGGTTTGGGCCTCCTGGCCAGTATTCTGTGGGTCCCCTCCAGCTCCAGGGGCCCCTGGAAAGACCCAGCTCCCATCAGTGAGTTCAACAAGACGACCACATAGGCCCCCAGGTCTGACCGCTCCAGCTCCTCCGTGAGGTCCAGGATCCGCAAATCTTTCCGCCTCGACCGGTTCTCCATCTCCTCGAACCGCTCCTGCCACTTCTTGTGGAGCGCCTCATGCATCTCCACCTTTACCACGAGGGCCGCAGCCTCATCCTCTCTTTCGAAGGCTCGTTGTCGGAGCTCCCGGATCTCCACCCCCTGGGCTGTCTGCGTCGCCAGCAGCTTGTCCGTATTCGCCTTTCGCGAGTCCAGCAGCTCCACTTTGAGCTCCTGAAACAGCGCTGGAGAGTCTCCTGCTGCACCTGAGCCCACTGCCTCCATTCCTCAAGGCCTCCGCCGGCCGCCATCTTGATTCTCTACCCCCGCTTTTTCTTAGGCGCTGCCACCGCTATTCTGCTGGTCCCGCTCCTGGTCAAGACCATAGACCACTGGGGATCTGCTGCAGACACCTTCCCACGTCGGGAACCGTCGAGCAAGTACCGCTGGGGGCCCTTAAAAGAGTCCAAAAGTCCGTTCCCGGCGGGAGCTGCCGAACATGCGACTTAGCTCCGCATAGCCGCAACCGGAAGTGCCGGGCCAGGGAGCTTCCGTTCTTCTCCCACGTCCACAAGGCTTACTCCCGGATTGACTTTTTTGTCTTCAGCAGGGCGTTGATTCCGAGGGTAGTAGGCGCGGAATATTCGGCGATAGCCATCTCGGATCATGCCCCGCATTGGGTGGATCTGGAGCTGGGAGAGGGGAGGGACCAACGCCCGCTGTGGAGGTTGGAGCTGGGGCTGCTGTCGGACGAGGAGGTATGCGGGCTGGTCCGGAGGTGCATAGAGGGGTACCTAGAAATTAATGATAACGGGGAAGTGCAGGTGGGGGTGGTCTGGGAGGCGCTGAAGGCAGTGGTTAGGGGGGAGCTGATTTCCATCAGGGCGCATAGGGAGAGGGAGGAGAGGGAGAGGTTGGTGGAAGAAATGGTGAGGGTGGATAGGAGGTACACGGAGGGCCCGGAAGAAGGGCTATTGAGGAAGCGTCGTAGTCTCCAAGCGGAGTTTGATATTTTGACCACCAGGAAAGCGGAGGCGGAGTGGAGGAGGGCGCAAGGGGCGGTATACGAATATGGGGAGAAGGCGAGTAAGATGTTGGCGTACCAGTTCCGGAAGCGGGAGGCGGCGAGGGAGATGGGGGAGTTAGGGATGGAGGAGGGAGTTTGGTGCGGAGTGCGAGGGGCATTAACGGAGTGTTCAGGACCTTCTATGAGGAGTTATACCGGTCAGTGCCTCCGTTGGAGGAGGGAGGAATGGACCGCTTTTTGGGTAAGTTGGAGTTCCCGAGGGTGGAGGAGGAGCAGGTGGAGGGTCTGGGGTTGCCAGTCGAGCTGGAGGAGCTGGTTAAGGCGATGGGGAGCATGCAGTCAGGGAAGGCATCGGGACCCGATGGGTTCCCGGTTGAATTTTATAAGAAGTTTTCAGACCTGCTCGGCCCGGTGCTAGTGAGGACCCTGAATGAGGCGAGGGAGGGGGGGCTTTGCCCCCGGCGATGTCCAGGGCGTTGATTTCACTGATTCTGAAGCGGGAAAGGACCCCCTTCATTGTGGATCCTATAGGCCGATTTCGCTCCTCAATGTGGATGCGAAACTGCTGGCCAAGATATTGGCCAAGAGGGTAGAGGACGTGGTGCAGCAGGTTATACATGAGGATCAAACGGGTTTTGTGAAGGGGAGGCAGCTGAACGTTAATGTGTGGAGGCTTCTCAATGTTATAATGATGCCGGCGGTGGACGGGGAGGCGGAGTTAGTGGTGTCGATGGACGCGGAGAAGGCTTTTGACAGGGTGGAGTGGGGATATCTTTGGGAGGTTTTGAAGAGATTCAGGTTTGGTGAGGGATTTTTTAGGTGGGTGAGGCTGTTGAATGATGCCCCAGTGGCGAGTCTGGCTGCGAATGGGAGGAGGTCGGAGAACTTTCAGCTGTACCGAGGGATGAGACAGGGGTGCCCCCTGTCTCCCCTGCTGTTTGCGTTGGTGATCAAACCCCTAGCCATGGCGCTGAGGGGGTCGAGGAACTGGAGGGGGATAGTGCGGGGTGGGGGGGAGGGGGGGAGCATCGGCTGTCGTTGTATGCGGACGATTTATTGTTGTACGTGGCAGACCCGGTGATATCACTGCAGATGATACGAAGATTGGTGGAGTTGTAGATAGTGAGGAGGGCTGTTGTCGGTTGCAAAGAGACATAGATAGGATGCAGAGCAGGGCTGAGAAGTGGCAGATGGAATTTAACCCTGAAAAGTGTGAGGTTGTCCATTTTGGAAGGACAAATATGAATGGGGGGATACAGGATAGGGTTCTTGGCAATGTGGAGGAGCAGAGAGATCTTGGGGTCTCTGTTCATAGATCTTTGAAAGTTGCCACTCAAGTGGATAGAGCTGTGAAGAAGGCTCATTAGTTCATTAGCAGAGGGATTGAATTTAAGAGCTGTGAGGTGATGATGCAGCTGCACAAAACCTTGGTAAGGCCACATTTGGAGTACTGTGTGCAGTTCTGGTCGCCTCATTTTAGGAAGGATGTGAAAGCTTTGGAAAGGGTGCAAAGGAGATTTACCAGGATGTTGCCTGGAATGGAGAGTAGGCCTTACGAGGAAAGGTTGAGGGTGCTAGGCCTTTTCTCATTAGAACGGAGAAGGATGAGGGGCGACTTGATAGAGGTTTATAAGATGATCAGGGGAATAGATAGACAGTCAGAGACTTTTTCCCTGGGCGGAACAAACCATTACAAGGGGACATAAATTTAAGGTGAATGGTGGAAGATATAGGGGGGATATCAGAGGTAGGTTCTTTACCCAGAGAGTCGTGGGGGCATGGAATGCACTGCCTGTGGAAGTAGTTGATTCGAAAACATTAGGGACCTTCAAGCAGCTATTGGATAGGTACATGGATTAGGGTAGAATGATGGGGTGTAGATTAATTTATTCTTAATCTAGGCCAAAAATTCAGCACAACATCGTGGGCTGAAGAGCCTGTTCTGTGCTGTATTTTTCTTTGTTCTATGATGATGCTCGTGAGGAACTACATTTGGTGTCCAAGACTTAATGCAGATATCAAGCGATGCCAGGAGAATCAATGGCTCCCACCTTTGACGTCCATGACGTCCATGGGTATGGGTGCACGTATACTTTACTGGTCCATTCTTGGGATTAATGGTCGACGCCCATTCTGAATGGTTGAATGTGGATTGCAAGGCCTCCACAACTTCTCACGCAATAATGGAAAAACTCCAGCAAGGTTTTCCTACCCACAGCATACCAGAGGTCCTCGTAACCGATAATGGTACCATCTTCACCAGTGGGGAGATCCAGGCATTCTTGAAGTCGAGCAGCACATCGGGACGGGCGTCGTACCCTTATTTGTGATGGAGAATAAACTTGCTTTGCCTTGGTCTGACAGAGTGGGCAGTACAGACATTCAAGAATGGAATGAAAAAACAGCCAATAGGCTCCCATGGACACAAGGTTGGCTCAATTCCTGTTTGACTACCGAACTATGTCTCACACTACAACGGGAGTCGCCCCAGTGGCATTATTGATGGGAGGACGACTGCGCACCAGGTTGAGCTTGCTATTTCGCAATTTGACAGTGAAGGTGGAGTCCAAGCAGGAGAGTCAAAAGAGGAATTATGATGCCAGGAGGTCCAAGAGAACATTTAAAACAGGAGATACCATATACATATGGAAATTCAGGGATGGCTCCAGTTGGATTCCTGGAGTTGTCGAGAAGGAGGGCCTGTCTCCCATAAAGTCAAGGTCCATGGAAAGGTCATGAAAAAACACCTGGACCACCTGAGGGGATGAAGCCTACTCCAGTGGAAATTACATCCCCAACACCAGTCACGGCCACATCCGGCACAAGGCCTCAGCCCATGGAGAACGCGAGGGTCATTCCCCCGATAGTGAAGACTTGGGATCCACGATGGAGGTTGAGGAGATTGATTTGATTTGCCTTCAGAGGCCAGCACTAAGGATGAGCTCCCTTCTGTATTCTGTAACCCTCAGGCACCTGTTAAGGAAGATCCCCAGTTCATGTCATACACCCTGATCCGGCTCAACCTACAACAGACTCAAAAGCCAAAAGGCAAAAGTGGATGAAAGGGACTTGAGGCGGGAGAGATGTTATAACCCTCACAAAGACGACGGGAGGGTTGTTGCTTGATCTCACCATGGGCTTTGTAGAATATGGGTTCGCATGTCGAGTGGACAGAGGCCCACCCAATAGGGGCTCACCTGCAGGTCCTTAACTAGCGACCCCCACACCCCCGACGGGCAGTTCTCGATAGTCCGGGGCTGGGACATTTGTTTTGTACACCGCCGCTGGGACCTTATTTGTGATGGAGAATAAACTTGCTTTGCCTTTTACCCTGCGTCTCCTGGAATTTTTACACTTTCTTTTTATAGAAGAACCAGAGTTGTGAAAATTTGCACCTTTGTCATTTGATGACGGGAGATGAAGTCACAGGAAATTATGATCATTCAGTCGGCACAGATCAGTGATACCTAGTGAATTTAGTGAATGGGATGTGTTTCCAATCATGCTCCATTGATAGAATTGAAGTAAGCTGCAGTGTTATGTGCATGTATATATATTTAATTTTCACTAATTCCCAATTCTGGAACAGTTGTATTGGTGAATATTGCAGTACAGCCTGTTCCTCAGATCTTAACTTATTAACATTCTGTAATGCAGCTGGTTTCCTGTCTCTTATTTCACACCTTGTAAATTAGAGAAAAAAGAAGAAATTGAATTTCCCACAACACAGAGTTTGTTTGTTTTTTAGTAACTAAAGAATGTTTAAAGGGACAATTTTGCTGAAAGAAAATAAACCAGAACAAACCAACAGATAAGCAGAAATGTTATTAAAACTGCACTCGTCTTTGTTGTGGATCTGTGGTAAAAACAAAGATCCCCTGCTTAAATTTTGTTATTTAACTATGTGGAGGTAATGCATGGAACAATTGAAAGGACACTTGAATCATAATGGTCAAAACTAGCAGTTACTGGATGCATTATAACACCAACAATTCACTGGATTGATCCCAGAGACGAGGGGATTGTCTTTGGAAAAGCTATTGAGCAGTTTAGGCCTATCCACTCTCTCGAGTTAGAAAAATGAGAGATCTAATTGAGGCATATAAGATGATAAAAGGTATTGACAAAGTAGACGTAGAGCAGATGCTTCCTCTTGTGGGGCATAGTTTTGGATAAGGGGTAGCAGATTTGAAACGTGCAAACAGATTCGAAAACAGCTTCTTCCTCACTGTTACCAGACCCCTAAATGACCTCTTATGGACTGACCTGATTAATACTACACCCCTGTATGCTTCACCCGATGCCGGCATCTATGTATTTACATTGTGGACCTTGTGTTGCCCTATTATGTATTTTCTTTTTATTTTATTTTATTTTCATGTACTGTCAGATAAATACTTTTCACTGTACCTCGGTACACATGACAATAAACAAATCCAAATCCAAAGGAGAAATGACTTTCCTCAAAGAGTCGTGAATCTGTGGAATTCACTATCTCAGAGTGTGGTGGATGCCGGGACATTGAGGAAATTTAAGGAGGAGATAGACAAATTTTAAGTAGTAATAGGTGGAAGGGTTATGGAGAATGGGCAGGAAAGTGGATTTGAGGCCGAGAGGCGATCAGCCATAATCGTATTGAGTGGCGGAGCGGGGGTCGGAGGGCTGAATTGCCTACTCCTGCTCCTAGTTCTTAAGTAATTCAGCAATTTGCAATCCTTTTAGCTTTGACTAAGGCTGTGATTTTATGGTCCCACTGTAGCAGGTTTCGCTGTGGCGGATGCACTGAGCCATTCAAACCTCCATTGACTCTGGCAGAACCATAAAATCCCGCTAGTGGGACGGGCCAGAAAATCCCACCCTAAAAGGCTATAGGCTCTGCAATTCCTGCCTTACACCTCTCTGTCTTTGTTCTTTTGAGATACTCCTTAAACCCGACACTTTGTCCAAGCTTTTGGTTATCTGGCCTACTATCTCATTTTTTATATAATGCTCCTGTGAAGTGCTTTGGAATTTTTAATTATATTAAAGATACTATAAAAATATAAGCTGTTGTTGTAACAATTCACTGTTAGTTACGAGACAAACGGTTTTTATACCAACAGATGTGGTTTTTGTTGATATCATTGCAGTTGCAAGAATGCAATTCAAAAGTTCATACAGGCTGAGCATCCCTTATCCGAAAATCGAAAAATTTCAAAATCCGGATTTTGTTTCGAGTGCTGACATGACATCAAGAGTGGGAAATCACACAAGGCAATGCGCAAGTACCCATGTGCCTCACATGGGCAGGCCCTAGGAACAGGCCGTTTCGCCCCCTCGAAAATTATAATCTGAAAAATTCCGAAATCTGATAGACTTTCCCCAAGCATTTCGGATAAGTGATGCTCAACTTGTATCATCTACAGATTGCTTCCATCATTTAAACTTGCAGTGCTGTATTGTTTTTCAGTGACAGTTCATAGCTGTGTCAAGACATTACCTAAGGGAGCAAACACTGAGAGAGAACTTGGTGCTTAGATCTGGAAAGCACGGTTACTTTCGATCATACTCAATTGATACAAGTGCACAATACCAATTATTTGATACAACAGTGTTAAGGCTGTTTGATCCATCAAAATCCTTCTTGTTTGATGTTTGGTGCTCTGAAGTGTACAGTGTTCATACCTAACATTACAAGTTACCACCAAATTAATTCTATGATATATTTTCATAGAAATTTACAATATTAGTACACAAATCCCTCAACTCTTCATATGACTTTCTCTTCTAAAACAAACAAGTTAAAATGACAAAATGAGGAATGTAATATAATCCATTAAGTGCTTGTAGACTATTGAGTTAAGTGCCAGAGCTAACGATGCTTATGGTGTGAATCGTCCTCTGTGAATGAAATATGACCTTGTTCACACTATGTGATTTGATGGGTCTGATTGTGAATTCAGTATGCCATGAAGCTTGTAACTATACAAGCGCAGATCGCTGGTGCCTCTTGACTTGATGGCATGTTTGGCATATTTAATTAAATGCATACTTGAACAGAAATGTTTGTGTAGCATAGTGCGTTTGTTCCTTTTTCAGAGATATACCTCACCTTTTCATTAAACCCTTTCACTCTCACTGAAAACAGATTTAATTGTCTAATTTTCCACACAGTCTGCTTCAGCAGCCTCCCTTTCCAAGTGAGAGGAGACATTTCTTCTACTCTCCTTAATGGGTGGAGGCCCATCAGCTGGTGCTGGTAGAAATTACCTCATACAAGCTGGCCCAATTGGGACCGGCATGAGCGGTAGTCCCGGTTGGGACCATTGTGCTGTAGGCCACATTGCGACCTTTCCTATGGGCAGAAAATAAATCAGTTTTTGGGTCTCCTGAGATTTTACACTTCCAAATATTTTCAATGGTAATAATTATTTTCTCATGATTAGGTAACTATGACTACATACAGTCTGGGAAACACTTTATATATCCATTACAGGTGTGGCTTCGCTACATGTTGAGGATATTTCTTATAAATTTAAACTATTCTCACTCAAATTATATATATTCCTCCTGCTGAGTGGTGGGAAGTATATTTTCCTGGGCATTCATTAAAAGAGAAGGGGGCAGTTAATTTAATTCTAACTATCCTAGTATTTAGTTTTTAGGCTCTTTATTTCCCAAATCACATGTCGTTGCTACTGCATGATAAAAGCATAGCACTATCAGGCTATCAGATTGTTTGGCTTTCTTTGCTCAAAAGTAGGTTCTTAGGGGAACTTCAGAGGTGTAGTAATTGAAGGCATTGTTGGAGAATCACCGGTTACAATTGGATCAGCAAGAGTAGAAATAAATTAGAGTAGTTCCTTCATAGCATAGGAGCATAAGATTTTACAGATGTGCACTTAGAAAACAGTGGCAGGGTTGGACACAGTCAGCATGGATTTATGAAGGGGAAATCATGCTTGACAAATCTACTGGAATTCTTTGAGGAAAATTTGATAAGGGGGAGCTAGTGGCTGTGGTATATTTGGACTCTCAGAAGGCTTTTGACAAAGTCCTGCATAAAAGATTAGCGTGTAAAATTAAAACACATGGGATTAGGGGTAGTGCATTGAGATGGTTTAGAAAACTGGTTGGCAGACAGGAAACAAAGAGTAGGAGTTAACGGGTCTTTTCCAAATTGGTAGGCAGTGACTAGTGGGGTACCACAGAGATTGGTGCTAGGACCCCAGCTATTCACAATATATATTAATGATTTAGATGAGGGGAAAAAAATCGAATATCTCCAAATTTGCAGGTGACACCAAGTTGAGTGGAATGGTGAGCTGTGAGGAGGATGCAGAGATCCTTCAGTGTGATTTTGAAAATTTGAGTGAGTGGTCAAATGAATGGCAGATACAGTACAATTTGGATACATTCAAGGTTATCCACTTTGGTAACAAAAACGAGAAAGCAGACTATTATCTGAATGGCCACATATTAGGAGAGGGGAATGTGCAACGAGACTTGGGTGTCCTCGCACACCAGTCACTGAAGGTAAGCATGCAGGTACAGCAGGCGGTAAAGGAGGCAAATGGTATGCTAGCCTTCATTGCACGATGGTTCGAATACAGAAGCAGGGATGTCTTGCTGCAATTATACAGGGTCCCGGTGTAGCCACATCTGGAATATTGTGTGCAGCTTTGGTCTCCTTTGAGAAAGGATGTTCTTAATCTTGAGGGAGTTCAACAAAGGTTAAATAGACTGATTCCTGGGATGGCGTGACTGATGTATGAGGAGAGATTGAATCGGTTAGGACTGTATTCACTGCAGAAGAAGGTGGGGGGATCTCATTGAAATCTATAAAATTCTAACAGGACCAACGATGATGGGCGTGTCCAGAACCAGGGGTCACAACCCGAGGATACGGGGTAGACCATTTTGGACAGGGATGAGGAGAGATTTCTTCACCCAGAGAGTGGTGAGCCTGTGGAATTCGTTATCACAGGAAGTAGTTGAGGCCAAAACATTTTATGTTTCCAAGAATCAGTTAGGTGTAGCATTAGGGCAAAGGGAATCAAAGGATATTGGGGAAAGCAGGATTAGGCTATTGAGCTGGATGATCAAACGTGATAATGAATGGCGGAGAGCCGAATGGCCTCCTCCTGCTCCTATTTTCTTTGTTTCTATGTTATCATGTCAAAGGTTGCAGAGAGGTCAAGGAGTGATAGTGCACCATGACCACAGAAGATTAGTCGGTATATCTACAATTCATCTGCCAATAGTATCCAAAGTCTTAAGACATGGTCCACATAATCTTATTTCTTGCCACAATTTTTGAGTCATGATTTTTTACATAATGTTGGAAGAAGACAATTTAAACATTTGCCTGTCATGTGATAATTGAAAGCTTCCCATTACTAGGCAATGGAATTACATTCCATATTACATTGTGTGCCTTCTTCTGCTTTTGGGCCCCTTATGCCACCACATCCCTGTCAATCCTGTAGTCTCTAACTTCTGTTTACTACATTTTTCTGATATCTTAACCGGGATTGACAGGGGATGACATTAAGACCATAAGACACAGGAGCAGAATTAGGCCACTCGGCCCATCGAGTCTGCTCTGCCATTCAATCATGGATGATATTTTCTCATCCCCATTCTCGTGCCTTCTCCCATAACCCCTGAACCCCTTATTAATCAAGAACCTATCTATGTCTTAAAGATTTGGCCTCCACAGCCTTCTGCGGCAGAGTTCCACAGATTCACCACCATCTGGCTGAAGAAATTCTTCCTCATCTCTGTTTTAAAGGATCATCCCTTTAGACTGAAACATCTGGTTCTGGTTTTCCTACAAGTGGAAATACCCTCTCCACATCCGCTCTATACAGGCCTCGCAGTATCCTGTAAGTTTCAAGAAGAAAATCGGCGTTGAATCTGCTGACAGCATGGCGACCTTAAATGCCACATAGTGCAGCACATAGTATCAAAACTTTTCACGCACAGGTTCTCATTTGGCCGCCTCACCAGCACTGTAATCATTGGGATCCCCAGATCATGGCCCTTCAGAGGATGTCCCCGTTTCTCATATGCCTCAGATGAGACTGAACCTCAATGATACAGTTCACAAATGAGAGGTGAAACTTTCCCCACTGCATTACCATGATATGACCCTAGCCATTGAGAGCAAGTGAGCTGCCATCAACCAGACATGAGTCAGACAGTCACAGATATTCTATGAGGATCTATGGACTGCCCCCCCACTGCAAGTCATCAGCCACCTCCTCAGTGGATAGCCCTTGCCCCCCATAGAGCGAACCTGCACCCACTGTGGACCATGGAAGATATCAGGGATCTTAAAGCAGGTGAGAATGTAGGAGTCGTGCACATTCCTACTAGGTACATGGATTATGGTAGAATAATGGAGTGTAGATTAATTTGTTCTTAAGGGCAGCACGGTAGCATTGTGGATAGCACAATTGCTTCATAACTCCAGGGTCCCAGGTTCTATTCCGGCTTGGGTCACTGTCTGTGTGGAGTCTGCACATCCTCCCCGTGTGTGTGTAGGTTTCCTCCGGGTGCTCCGGTTTCCTCCCACAGTCCAAAGATGTGCAGGTTGGGTGGATTGGCCATGATAAATTGCCCTTAGTGTCCAAAATTCTATGATAATCTATGATTAACCTAGGACAAAGGTTTGGAACAGCATCGTGGGCCGAAGGGCCTGTTCTGTGCTGTATTTCTCTATGTTCTATGTTCCCTGGGAATTAAGAACACACCTGCAGGATGCATCTGGTGCAGACGCAGAGCAGTTGAACATTAAGCGAGTGGAAGTCTTTATGGTTTAAGTAGTTGACAGCTTGATGCCACAGAGCTCTGAGTGCCACAGGAGTGCTGTTGATGACGCCCTGCACCTGTGGAAAACCAGAGATCGGCTCAAAGTCCATCATTCTTGCATCCTTACTAACCTGAGGCTGGATTCTCCCCTACCCAGAATCCTCCGCACCTTTAGTGGCCAAACCCTCACCTTTAGGGCTAGGCCCGCGGCGGAGTGGTTTGCACGGCGCCAGCTGGGGCAGAAGGGACTTTGCCTGCCGGCGGAAGTCCGCGCATGCGCAGGAACGTCGGCAGCTGCTGATGTCATCCCCGCGCATGCGCGGGGGGGGGGGTTCCGTCCGCCATCGCGGAGGCTGATGCCCGACGTGGAAGGAAAAGAGTGCCCCCATGTCACAGGCCCGCCCGCGAATCGGTGGGCCCCGATTGCGGGCCAGGCCACCATGGGGGCACCCCCAGGGCCAGATCGCCCCGCGCCCCCCCCCCCCCCCCCCAGGACCCCGGACCAAGCCCGTGCCGCCTGGTCCCAGCATAACAGCAGCGGGACTTCGGCCTATCGCGGGCCGGAGAATCGCCCCCGCCGAATATCCGGTGCCAGAGAATTCGGCAGCCGGCGGGGGCGGGATTCACGCCGGCCCCTGACGATTCTCCGACCCGGCGGGGGGGATCGAAGGTCTGCTCGCCAGCTGCATGCCTTTTAAAGCCAGTCATGCTTCAGGCCATTCTTACATCACACTGCCGTATAAGGGGCATGGCCAATCCATCTAAACTACACATCTTGAACTGTGGGAGGAAACCGGAGCATCGGAGGAAACCCATGCAGTCACAGGGAGAATGTACAAACTTCACACAGGCTGCAAGCTGGACCACAACAGTACATGCAATGTGGATCAGTGCAGTAAGAATATACCTTCTAGTTTTTCCTACCAGAATTAACTAACTCAAATCTTGCTATATTGCATTATATTTTCCATTTAAACATCTACTCTGCAGACCTGTGTATATCATTCAATATTTTGGTGCAGTCTTCCACATTATTAGCTATATCTCCCAATTGGCAACCACAATTCCCAAATATATGTCATGCAGACACACATACAATACAGTGGTTCAAGCATGGATCCCTGCATAACAACTTCCCATTTGCAGTATCCCTAGAATCCCTTTAATGCTCTGTCTCATGGAAAAGGAAATGTCTTACATGATGCTGGAACGTGTATTGAAGAAAATTTGATACACCTTTCAAAGGAATCAAAATGCAAGGAATACTCAGCAGGCCAGGCAGGATCCGTGAAAAGAGAAACAGAATTGGTGCTTCAGGTTGATTAACTTTCACCACAGCAAGGAAAAGTTAGAAATACAATCGTTTTTAAACAGATGGAGAGGTGGGATGCGGGTGGGGCGTAGTGGGGGACGGTGTTGGAAAGATGAACAAAAGGGAAGGTCTTTGATAGGATGCAAAACATCAGAGATTAAATGACAAAAGGGTTGGTGATGCAAGTAAGGCCAAAGGCAATGGTAATGGAACATGAATAAAAGATACATTCTGAGAAAGTTTGAATGACAGAATGGTGAACAGCAGCCATCCAAAAGCAAAAACAGGAGAAAAATGATTTAAACTAAAATCTGAAAAGAAAATAGGGGCAAAGGATAAAGTCTGACATTATTGAACTCAATGTTGAGTCCAGAAGGCTGTAAAGAACCGAGCCAAAAGACGAGGCATTATCCCACAAGCTTACAATTCCGGGGGGGAATTCATAACGGGGAACAAAGAGATGGCTGAGGAACGAAATTCGCACTTTGCTTCTATCTTCACAAAGGAAGACATGAAAATGTACCAAAAATTCAGAGAAACACAAGTTTTAGTGAGGAGCTGAAGGAAATCAGCATTAGTAGAGGACTGGTTTTGGGGAAATTAATGGGATTGAAGGCAGATAAATCTCCAGGGCCAGATAATCTTCATACCTGAGTCCTTAAGGACGTGGCCCCAGAAATAGTAGATCCTTTGGTGGTCATTATGCTAAATTTTTTGGACCCTTAAATGGTTCCTAAAGATTGGAGAGTAGCTAAAATAAGCCCGCTGTTCAAAGAGGTAGAAAGAAAGCAGTAAGCCTATCGTCGGTAGGAGGGACGTTGCTAGAGTCCATTATCAAGGATTTCATTAAGAAGTCTTACAACACCAGGTTAAAGTCCAACAGGTTTGTTTCAGATCACTAGCTTTCGGAACACTGCTCCTTCCTTAGGTTAATCACCTGAGGAGATTCACCTGAGAAAGGAACAGTGCTCCGAAAGCTAGTGATTTGAAACAAACCTTTTGGACTTTAACCTGGTGTTGTAAGACTTCTTACTGTGCTCACCCCAGTCCAACGCCGGCATCTCCACATCAAGGATTTCATAGCACAGCATTAGGAAAGCAGTGGTATAATCAGACAAAGTCAGCATGGAATTATGAAAGGGAAATAAAGCTTGACAAATCTACTGAAAATCTTTCAAGATGTAACTCGTAGAGTTGGTCAGGGAGAACCAGTGGATGTGGTTTATTTAGACTTTCAGAAGGCTTTCAACAAGGTCTTACATAGCAGATTACAATGTAAAGTTAAATTTCATGGGATTGTGGGTAGTGCCTTGAGATGGATAGAAAGTTGGTTAACAGGCAGGAAGCAAAGAGTTGGAATAAATGGGTCTTTTTCCAATTGGCAGGCAGTGACTAATGGGGTACCGCAGGAATCTTTGCTGGGACCGTAACTGTTCACAATATAAATGATTTGTACAAGGGAACTAAATGCATTGGGCGTAATCTACCGGCTGTTCCTCCCAGCGGGGTATTCCGGTCCCACACCGGCAAATGGATTTTCTGGCGATGTGGGGTGCAGTCACCGGGAAATCCCATTGAAAACGGCAGGGTCGATAAATCCCGGTGACAGGCCGCGTCCGCTGCCAAAAAACAAGCAGCAGGCTGGTCAATAAATCCCACCCAATATCTCCAAATTTGCAGGTGATACAAAGTTATAGAATTTACAGTGCAGAAGGAGGCCATTTGGACCATTGAGTCTGCACCGGCCCTTGGAAAGAGCACCCTACCTAAGCCCATACCTCCACCCTATCCCCGTAACCCCAGCTACCGTTTTTGGACACTAAGGGCAATTCAGCCTAGCCAGTCCACCTAATCTGAACATCTGTGGGATGAAACCAGAGTACCCGGAAGAAACCTACACATTCACGGGGAGAACGTGCAGACTCCGCATAGACAGTGACCCAAGCCGGGAATCGAACCTGGGACCCTGGAGCTGTGACGCAACTGTGCTAACCACTGTGGTACCGTGCTGCCCGGTTGGGTGGGATGGTGAGCTGTGAGGAGGATGCAGAGATGCTTCAGCGGGATTTGGACAGTCTCAGTGAGGGCACGTGCATGGCAGTTGCAGTATAATGTGGGTAAATATGAGGTTATCCACTTTGGTCGCAAAAATAAGAAGGCAGATTATAATTTGAATGGGTGTAAATTCAGAGGGGTGGATACTCAGCGAGACCTTGGTGTTCTCGTGTATCAATCACTGAAAGTAAGTGCGCAGAATACAGTAGGCAGTAAAGAAGGGAAATTATATTGTCGTGGAAATCATAAGAAAGACAAATTCCTTGAGGTTCGATTTAAGGAAATTTATTTACACAAATATATTTGCGGAGAGAGAGTGTTTCAGCTGCAAAAGCTAGTGCACTGCACTCTGAGATTTGATTGAAGACAGCATCTTTTTATAATCTGAAGTAAACAGGCATGTTTATATTAAATAGACCTTGGAAAGTACGTACGATGAAATACGTAGTACGTATGTTCTTACCCTTGGCTTTGTTATCTTTTGGAGGACAATGTGTTATCATAATAAGGCCGAAACCCGAATACTTAAGCAGTATTTCATTTATGTTAATTTCCCTTCCACAGATATGTTGGCCTTCATAGCGAGAGGATTTGAGTAAAGGAATAAAGATATTTTACTGCCATTGTAGAGGGCATTGGTGAGGCCACACCTGGAGTATTGAGTGCAGTTTTGGTGTCTTTATCTGAGGAAGGATGTTCTTGCTATAGAGGAAGTGCAGCGGAGGTTTACCAGGTTGATTTCTGGGATCGCGAGACTGTCATATAAGGAGAGACTAGGCCAGTTAAGATTACATTAATTAGAGATTAGAAGAGTGAGAGGGGATCTCATAGAAACTTCTAAAACTCTAACAGGATTGGACAGGGTGGATTGAGAAAGAATGTTCTTGATGGTGGGAGAGTCCAGAACTAGGGGTCATAGTTTGAGGGTAAACAATTTAGGGCTGAGGTGAGGAGAGATCTCTTCACCCAGAGAGTGCTGAATCTCTGTAATTCACTACCACAGAAAGTAGTTGAGGCCAAAACGTTGTGTGATTTCAAGAAGGAATTAGATATAGCTCTTGGGGCTAAAGGAATCAAGAAATACGGGGGAAGGCAGGATCGGGTATTGAATTTGGCTCGAAGGGTCTCCCCCGCTTCTTTTTTCTATATCTGCTTCTATGTATGTTTCTTACATTGAACATCATTGGAATACTGCAGGAGATCAATGACAGAGAAGTCAGCCTGAGTGCAAGGTGAGAATTAAAAATAAATGTTGCCTGCTGCTTGCTGTTCAAGCCCCACTTCAAAATCTGAGCACATAAGCACTTACTGCAGCAGTCATCTGTAATACAATCATCAGGTGCTCTCATATGGATTAGATGTTAAACTAGGGTCTCACCGAGACATAAAAGATCCCTTGGCATTGATTGAAGAGGAGCAAGAGAGTTCTGGTGTCTTGGCCAACGTTTATCTTGTCAACACAGGTGAACCGGTCATTTATCTTATTGATGTTTGTATCAATATTGGACACAATTAACTGCCACATTTGCCTGCAATAATAACAGTGACTTTACTCAAAAAGCAATTCATTGGCTGTGGAGTAAGTTGCGAGGAGGACACAAAGGTATTTAAGGGAGGTGACGGGGCCTTGCCCTTGCTGGAAAGCTGCCTCATTTAGAGAAGCCAGCTGCTCAAGCACTTCACTTCTCCGGGATCAAGGACTCCGGGGGGCTGGGTGGTAGGTCCCAACCACTGAGGGCTCCCAGATAATTAGAGGCCAGCAGCTCTCCTGTATGCCAGGCAGTAGCTGCATCTAGTACAATACCCGCATCTAGTACAATACCCACCCATACCTAGAATCATAACTGGATCCGAGACCACAGGCGAGTGATGGCCTAGTGATGTGGGGTATTGCAGGATGGGATTGTTGGGTAGGGGAGTGGAGTTGGGAACAAGGGCAGAAGTGACCTCTCAGCAGCCCCCCCCCCAGTTATACAGGGTTCCTCAAAGGGATATTAGTTAAATGGAGAGACTGCAGAATGTTGTGATACAGAACAATTTGGGTGTCCTTGTACATGAACCACATTGATGGTTCGGCCAATGCTTAGGAAGGCAAATGGAATGTTGTCCTTTATTGCAAAGGAGATGGAATATAAAAGTACGAACTATGTAGGGCATTGGTGAGAGTACACCTGGAATACATCGTACAGTTTTGGTCTCCTTACTTTTTGGATATAATTACATTGGAAGTAGTTCAGAGAAGTTTCATTAGATTGATCTCTGGGATAAAGGGGTTGCCTTATGAGGTTGAGCAATTTGGGCCGATACTCATTGCAGTTTAGAAGAATGAGAGGTGATCTTATTGCTGATGCTGAGGAGGCTTGACAGAGGCTTGTGGGACAATATAGAACTAGGGAGCAGAGTTTCAAAGTAAGGGGTTTCCCATTTAAGGTGAATATGAGGAAGAATTTCTTCTCTTTGAAGAGACAGGCTGCATTTAACACAGCTCAAATGTTGTGGTAGGCCGTTTTCTTCATTGTTGTCCCTTATTTGGTCAGTGCGCTTTTCAGGTGACTGATGTACTACTACCCAGCCTTCCAGCACTGCTGGTTAAAAATTCCACCCATTTTCCTTTTATGTGTAATCTGTTATTTATTACATATAATCTTCCTATAATTATAAATAGTATATTCACCAAGTTTCCTTATTAATTTAAACAATGGAAGTCTTCTGGTGGCGACCATGGAGTGAACGGTACACATTCAGCAGCTCCCGCTATTAGTGGTCTTTTAACTGCTTTTAAGCTGGATTTCCTTGGGAATTTTTCAACATAAGTGGATAAAAGTGAGAGGGGAGGAGGACGACCCCTAGTTTATAGTGCTGCGCCCAAGAAACAATCGTAAAAGAAGAAATCAAAAGTTGGTTGGGAATGAAGTTCAGAGTTTGGTGGATACAATGGCAGAGAAGCAAAGTTCGACTACGCCAGCTCAATGGACGATGGATCAGTGGGATAAATACTTGGATGAGAAGTTCGCCTGGCATCGTAAGGAGCGTGCGGAGGACCTGATCCGGGCAGTGGCCTCGATTAAGGATGTGGGTATCTGGGTGGAGGAGAAAGTGACGA
This sequence comes from Scyliorhinus canicula, assembly GCF_902713615.1. Taxonomy (NCBI): domain Eukaryota; kingdom Metazoa; phylum Chordata; class Chondrichthyes; order Carcharhiniformes; family Scyliorhinidae; genus Scyliorhinus; species Scyliorhinus canicula. The sequence goes on from NC_052162.1 coordinate 49,240,629, forward strand.
CCCAGGGACAGGCGATCCAAAAGTTGCAGGAGCTGATGGCGGAATAAGAGGAGCAGTCCACTGCGAGGGCAATGGAAATTAACATCCTACAGGATCGGCAGAAACGGCTGTTGGAGAAGGTGCGAGGACCTGGAGAACTGTTCTCGCAGGCAGAATATCCGGATCGGATTGGATGCCGTGCGTATGTGCGGAAGGTGCTGGAGAAGATGCTCTGGAAAGATGCATTCGACAGGCCGTTTGAGGTGAACCGGGCTCACAGGATGCTTAAGCCCCAGGGTTGTGAGCCCCCGAGGATGATGTGGTGAGGCTGAATCGGTTCCTGGACAAGAAACGCATTATGAGGTGGGCCAGGCAGACAAAACGGTTCATGTGGGAAGATTCTGAGATCCGGGTGTATCAAGATATGGGAGTAGAAGACGCAAAGAGGGCAAGTTTCAATAAGGTTCAGGCGGCCCTGTGTGCAAAGGGAATAAAATTTGGACTGCTCTACCCGGCCCGTCTTTGGGTGATCTACGAGAACTGGGAACTATATTTTGGCTCGTCAGAAGAAGTGGCGGTCTCCATGAAGGACAACAATCTGGTAGAGGCATAATGACTTTAAAATCTTAAACCAAAAATACCTCAATAACATTTTATTTTTTTAAAAAATGCCTTTAAAATCTAGACGGTAGTGGTCTGAGTTAAAAGTTTTGTGTTGCTTTATATTTAAAAAATCTCAGCCTTTCACTGTAACTTATGTTGCGGGAATCGAGAAAAGAAGGATATCTCGGTTTGGTTTCATTTTGATCCGTTGCTGTACGTACCGGGGTACAGTAACAAAGTTTTTTAAGTTGCGATATTCTCGGAGCGAAAGAAAAAAAAATGTTTGAGATCAAGCATGCAAGATTTTTTTCTTATCCTGTTTGTTTTTTCTTTTATTGTTTTCGGCTCTGTTTGAAGGTGATGATAAGACTGATAAGATGTTGTAAAGGGAGGGGGGGGGGGGGGGGGGGGGGGGCTCTGGTCCCGGACTTTAGGGGATTGTTTGTTTGCTTTCGTGTTTGTTGCTATTGTTTTGAGAACTTAAGAGTGTGGGGGGGGGGGGGGGGGGGGGGGGGGGGGGGATCCAGCAGGTGGAAGGATGCTAGGCGCCAGGGGCGGGAGCTGCGAGGCTAACTGGGAGAGCTGGTTCACAGGAGCAAAGTGGGGGAGAGCTGAAGAGAGACGGAGTGGGGGGGTGGGGGTGGTGGGAGGGGACTGCTGACGACTAGGAGACTTTTAGGTGTAGATGGAGACTAGATGGTGGTGGCTGCCGAGGGGCGGGCCAGGGGAGGTGCGGAACATGGGCTAAGGGCTGGCCTAGGAAAGGTCATGGCTGATCGACAGGGGAGGGGGAGCAAGAGCCCCCCAACCAGACTGATTACGTGGAATGTTCGTGGACTGAATGGTCCGGTCATGAGGGCCTGTGTGTTCGCACACTTGAGACAGCTAAAAGCGGACGTAGCCATGCTACAGGAGACACACTTGAAGCTGGGAGACCACGTTAGACTGAAGAAGAGATGGGTTGGACAGGTATTCCATTCAGGACTGGACTTTAAAACAAGGCGGGGGGGGGGGGGGGGGAGGTGGCCATCCTGATTCGCACCGATTGGTTATAGGAGGTGACTTCAACATGGTCCTAGATCCGAGGATGGATCAGTCGAGTTCTAGGCCAGAGAGGGTATCAGCAATGGCGAAAAAATTGCGGGGGGTTCATGAAGAGCATTAGAGGGGTTGATCCGTGGAGATTCGAGAGGGCCCGGAGCAAGGAATATTCATTCTACTCTCATGTGCACAAGGTATACCCCAGGATAGATTTCTTTGTACTGGATAAAACACTGTTGGCGGGGTTGGAGGACACTGAGTACTCAGCAGTTGTGATGTCAGACCACGGACCGCGTTGGATAGACCTGCGGGTAAACACAGGAAAGTCCCAGTGCCCGCAGTGGAGATTAGATGCAGGGCTGTTAGCGGACGACGAGATTTGTGAGTGAGGGAGGCCATTCAGGATATGTCAAGAACAACGACATGGGATTGGGGGCGATGCAATCAGGTCAGGCCCCCGGGACTTGATGGATTCCCAGTGGAATTTTATAAAGAGTTTTCTGGGCTACTGTAGCCGCTACTGGTCAAGGCTTTTAACGAGTCCAAGGAGCTAAGAATGCTTCCCCCAACGCCATCACAGGCATCAATCTCTCTCATCCTGAAGTGAGACAAGGACCCGGAGAGCTGTGGATCGTACAGGCCAAGTTCTCTTTCGATGCAGTCGCTAAATTGCTGGCAAAGATCTTGGCCACCCGAATAGAGGACTGTGTCCTGGAGGTAACTGGGGAAGATCAGACGGGATTTGTGAAGTGCGGGCACCTGACGTCCAATATTAGACGGCTTCTTAATGTTATAATGATACCAGCGGAAGGGCACGATGTTGAGGTGGCGATAGCCATGGACGCAGAGAAGGCTTTCGACTGGGTGGAGTGGAAGTACCTATGGGAAATTTTAGGCGGGTTTGGGTTTGGGCAGGGATTTGTGGATTGAGTCCGGCTGTTATATCAGGCTCCGGTGGCAAATGTAAGAACCAACCGAGTCCGGTCAGAATACTTTAGTTTCTGCAGGGGGACAAGGCAGGGATGCCCGCACTCCCCATTACTGTTGGCCCTGGCCATAGAGCCCTTAGCAATGGCCCTTAGATCATCGAATGCCTGGCGGGGGATAGTGAGGGGTGGGTGGAGCACAGGTACTCTCTCTATTCGGACGACTTGCTGCTCTATGTCACAGGGGTGGATGGCCGAAACCATGGGGATAGGAAAATTTGGGCGATTTTCAGGCTACAAGTTAAATATGAGGAAGAGCGAGATGTTCGTTATCCAAGCACGAGGGCAGGAAAGGGAACTGAAGGAGTTATCTTTAAAGTGGCTGAGAGGAGTTTTAGATATCTGGGGATTCAAGTGGCTAAGGATTGGGGGCAGCTTCATAAGTTAAATCTGGGCAAAGCGGTCGATCAAATGAAAAGGGACTTCTTCCTTTTCCGCAGATGGGACATCTTCCCGCTGATGCTGGCGGGGAGGGTCCAGACCGTGAAGATGATGGTCCTTCCAAGACTGCTCTTCTTTTTTCAATGTCTTCCAATTTTTGTCCCAAGGGCTTTTTTCAGGAAAATAAACACGGTGATATCGGGTTTTGTGTGGGTGGGTAAAACCCCGAGAGTAAAGAAGGCACTCCTGGAACGGGGTCACGGAGAAGGGTTTTGGCCCTCGAGCTTTAGTAACTATTACTGGGCGGCCAACATATCGATGGTCAGGAAGTGGGTAGTTGGGGGAGGGGTCAGTTTTGGAGCGAGTGGAAGCGGCATTCTGCAAAGGTACGAGTATGGAGGCTTTACTAACGGTGCCTCTGCCGTTCTCACCGGCTCGGTACTCTGCAAGCCCTGTGGTGGTGGCAGCCCTAAGGGTCTGGGGACAATGGAGGCAGCACATGAGATTGGAAGGGGAGTCAGTGTGGTCACCGATTTGTGACAACCACCAGTTTGCCCCTGGAGGGCTGGATGGGGGCTTTAGGAGATGGCAGCGGGCAGGGATTGAGAGATTTGGGGACCTCTTCATCCGGGAGGGCTTTCTGACCTTGGTGGCATTAGAGGAGGAGTTTGAGTTGCCGGGTGGGAATGGGTTCCGGTACCTTCAGGTGCGGGACTTTGTACGGAGGCAGGTTCCAAGCTTTCCTTGCCTCCCCCTGAGGGGACTACAGGACAAGGTGATGTCAAAACAGGGGTTAGAGAGGGGAGGGTTTCGGAGATATACAAGGAGTTGATGGAGTGGGAAGGGGCCCCGATCAGAGAGGTGAAGAGGAAGTGGGAGGAGAGCTGGAAATTGAACAGTGGGAAAAAACCTTGAAAAGGGATCATTCATCCTTGGTGTGTGCCAGACCTAGCCTGATCCAGTTCAAGGTGGTTCATAGGGCCCACATGATGACAGCCTGGATGAGCAGGTTCTTTGAGGAGGTGGAGGACAGATGTGGGAGGTGTGGGGGTAGCCCAGCGAATCATGTACATATATTTTGTGCATGTCCGAAATTGAGGGGATTCTGGCAGGGATTTGCGGACGTCATGTCAGAAGTCCTGGAAGAGAGGGTAACTCCGAGTCCAGAACTGGCAATATTTAGGGTATCTAAAGATCCGAGGACCAGGGGAGGCGGAGGGAGGCCGATGTCCTGGCCTTCTCCTCTCTGGTGGCCCGGATACGGATTTTGCTGGGATGGAGGGACTCGGGGCTCCCGAAGTCAGGAATGTGGGTCAGCGATATGGCAGGGTTTCTCAGCCTGGAAAAAAAATCAAGTTTGCCTTGAGAGGATCAACTCAGGGGTTTGCCCGGAGATGGCAACCGTTCATCGATTTCTTCAAGGAAAATTGAACGTCAGCAGTAAGGGGGGGCGGGGAAGTGGGGGGAGGAAAACAGGAGGCATGGCAATGTTAGATAAAGACAGGGAACTTAGTATACAGGGAATTAAGGAATAGGGCAGGGGTAGTAGGGGACGTTGTTTTCTGTTTTTTGTTCTTTTCGGTGTTTTGCGTGTAACGGCCCGCGCGGTTGGTAAAGAAATGTTAATGTGATAAACTGAAAATTACAATGCTTCAATGTAATATTTTCTAAACAAAAATTTAAACAATCGAAAAGCCATTAAACATGTGGAATTTTTATGCACCTATCTTCCCAATTTTCTCCCGATCCCTTGTTTGACGACAGTTCTTTGAGTGAATCTCATCCTTTGGTACATCATTCAGTTGGCTATTATTTGTATGTGAGCCTAGACAGTGAATGTAGTGAAATAGATTATTTGGACGACATGAGGCATTAGACTTGGTCCTGTTCTTGCCCAATATGAACATTACCTTTATACTGATTGCAAGTAAAAAGGTTTGAAGGGTTTGGGAATATTTTATCTTATTTTTTGCTGATTTTCTAAATGTGCCTTTCAGTGGAAGTTACCTGTGGAGATAATTATTAGTTAAACCGTGAGCAATCATTGCTGTTCCTGTATTTCCCATCCTCTGAACTGAAAATAGATTCAACTCCTTAAAAGCCACTTTTGTTTTGCTTTGGTCTGCATTGAACTGTTGCTGATAAACTGGCAGTTCTCCCATAAAAGAATCTGACTTGATGTCACTACGAACCCATTACCTTCCCAACATAGGCAAATGAACATCGAATGGTGGGTGGAGAAAGAGTCAGGTGGATCACAATTACAAAATTGAGACCCTACTCCTGCCAGATGCCATTTCTTCCTCCGTGGGAAGAGTGGAATGTCGCGACCCAACACACACGGAAACTGACATTGGGACTTTCATGTTACTGCCTCTCTCAATTTCCTATTTCATGGAGTTTGAAATTTTCACCAAGCCAGTTGGATTTCTGAAGCCTGTGTGAACCAGGTCAGGATTTCTGAAGTCTGGAAACTTTTGACAGGTGAGTTTAAAAGTTGTTGGCAACTTCACATGTCATCATTAGATGCTGTATGATAATTTAAGCTTTTGTTAGTGCAGTGATTGATGATGGAGCTTTTTTTCTTAATAGGTGACTGACCAAATATTGATCAGCTTCGTGAAAGTGGCCAGATGCATGAGAGCACATTATCCATTGAGAAATTGCTCTTCTGCATTCAACAGTGTTGAGATTTTAATAATTTATTTAGACTGTGCTTTAATCTTTACAATGATTCATCTGCTGTGCTTTCATAAAATCCCTACAGTTCAGAAGGAGGCCATTCTGCTCATCGTGACTGCATCGACCCCTGAAAAAACACCCTACCCTGGCCCATATCCTCCTATACCTGTGATCACAATCTATCCTTTGGATACTGAGAAGCAATTTAGCATGGCCAATCCACCTAATCTGCACATCATTGGACTGTGGGAGGAAACCGGAGCACCCGGAGGAAACTCACACAGACACGGGGAGAATGTGCAACTCCACACAGTCACCCGATGTCAGAATCGAACATGGGTCCCAGGTGCAGTGAGACCACAGTACTAACCACTGTGCTGCCATGCCACCCTCTGGAACAGTTGGCAATATTCCCCACAACTTAAAAGGTTTCAACATATTAATTCTGGAGGTTTTGTTGATTCAGCTGTGCAATAGCATCCCATTATGAATGATTGGCTCAGCTCCAACCTTACTAAAGGATTTAGTTCAACAGGGGTTGTTGACACAGCTGTCAGGGTGACAGTGAGCTTTGGTTTGATTAGCTTCTAAGATTTTGAAGAGATTTTGAAAGTTCTGTAGATACTTGGTGAGTGACATGGGGGCATGCAGGGAGCGTGCAGGGAGTATGGGGAATATGAGAGGGGAATGAGGGTAAGTGGGTGAGGCCTAGGGTGCTTAACATGCATGAACAAAATGGAACTGGTGTGTCAGGACTCTGAGGAAGGTCTTCTAACCTTCTCACCTCAGCATTCACCTACCTCAGACCTACTTCCAGAGGCAGCATGGGCTGGCAAGAGGTGGAATTACAATTTCAGGAAATAGCCTAAATTATAATTTTAGCTTCATTGTGTTTCAAGATATAAATGATGCCCTTAAATCACCCAAAGTAAGTTTGAGTAAGTCCAGCAGATTAAGTGAAATCTCTGCAGTCCTGCCACATCTGGGTACCAAGCCTTCAAAATATATTTGCTTTGTGTGCTAGGTTCTACAGTGAAACACTAATATGCAGCTATATGTTTTAAATTCTCAGTGTTAATGGATAGCAAAGTTCTAAACAACAACTTGCATTAATATTGCATCTTTAACATAATAAAACATCACAAGGGACTTGACAGGAATGGTATGGGAAAGAAATTGACACTGAGCCACATAAGGAAAAATTAGAGCATATGACAAATAGCTTGATTAAAGAAGCATCTTAAAGGAGAAAGGAAAGTGAAGATACAAAGAGGGAATTCCAGAGCTTATTACCTAGACCTGGAGGCAAGGCTGCCAATGGTGGAGCGATTGATATCAGAAATAAAGATTGAATATGTATTGTAACATAGAACAGTACAGCACAGAACAGGCCCTTCGGCCCTCGATGTTGTGCCGAGCAATGATCACCCTACTCAAACCCACGTATCCACCCTATACCCGTAACCCAACAACCCCCCCCCTTAACCTTACTTTTTAGGACACTACGGGCAATTTAGCATGGCCAATCCACCTAACCCGCACATCTTTGGACTGTGGGAGGAAACCGAGCACCCGGAGGAAACCCACGCACACACAGGGAGGACGTGCAGACTCCACACGGACAGTGACCCAGCCGGGAATCGAACCTGGGACCCTGGAGCTGTGAAGCATTTATGCTAACCACCATGCTACCGTGCTGCCCTATTGAGTGGAATTTATTGTCCCCCGCTCCCCTCCAGAGGTGTGTTCAGAGGCAGAAAACATTTAATCAGGTGGGAGTTGGAGATTTCACTACCTCCCTCCAACCAAGGCCATGGCAGAAAGGCTTTTGAGAATATTGGCTGCACTGAGATTCGAACTCAGATCACTGGATTCAAAGTCCACAGTGCTCACCATTCCACCATGGACACCTTCTTACCCAAAGGGCCAATTGAGGCCCTGAAGTGGCCACTTAACCAACCATGGGCAGGGAGGCTGCCCAGGAAATCCTTTGCCAAATGTTAAATTCAGCATTTCTTTGAGCCGTTTTCTCATCCGGATTCCGTCTTTATTTTAATCGTCTTTTGCTTATCCCTAATATTACTATTAATCATGTTAGTTATGCAATCATTTGTTTATTTCTGAATGTTATAACAGTTCACTGTTATATTATTTTGTAGCCTTCCATTCTCATGTCACCTTTTTCCCCATACCTATCTTCTGAATGTCACTGCTACGGCAATGAGAGGATTACCAATCAGGGTGATTTCAGAAAGGTACTAAAATCCACAGTAGACTATACCTGAGAAGAAAAGTTTTGTAAATAGTCAAGAAAGTGAGGCAAATGCTGAATACTGATGGAATTTGTTTCAGAATTATTATGGAAAACTGCTTGAAACCATTACTTCATTCATTGACAAGGACTTGCAGGATGATGAGTGACATTAACTGAGGGATATAGATTACAAATAACACACTAATATTGCAGATAAGACACTGATCAGAACCCATGGATAGAACTAAAACAGAAAATACTGAAAATTCGCAGCAAGTCTGACTGCATTTTTGGGGAGAAAAGGGAGCTAACGTTTCAAGTGTGAATGACTCTTTGTCAAAGCTCTTTGTGAAACTAGTAACTGTACCAGTGCAAGCAGAATATTGTCCTTTGGCAGATGTAGAGCAGGGCAATCTAAAATGTTTTAAATTATGAGAAGTAATGAAGTCTGGATTCAGAAAATATGAAATATGAAAGAGATTTTTAAGTGATCAAATCGAATTTCCTAAATTGTGAAGGGGTCAATAAAATCTATCCAAATAGATTGCTTATACTGTTGAAAATATGAAACATTTACATCTGTAATTAACAGATTGAGAATAGATAAATAATTCAACAATAATAGTTTGCCTAAATAAAAGAACCTTTAATGTAGGCACGTGTTGCTTCATTGAATTGTAGTCAGCCAAAACTGATATTGAGCCAAAGAAAGAGATATTGGGATGGTGAACAAAAGTTTGGTTAAACAGGTAGGTTTTAAGAGTGATCTTAAAGAAGGAGAGAGAGAGGTGTAGTTATGAGAGGGAATTCCAGAACTTAGGACCTTTATTAGTTGTCAATAGTGGAAGTTCATGGTACGTCAAAGCCATATTTGGAGAAACAGAATTTTTGAAGGCTAGTAAACCTGGAGAAGGTTACATAAATAGACAGGGGCAAGCAAGGTCATGAAATGTTTTACACATTAAGATGAGCACTTTTAAATCAATGGGCTGAGTGGCAAGAGGTTTAAGATGCAGGGAGCAGAGTTGTGGATGAATTTAAGTTTATGGAGGATGGAATATAGGAGCCTAACCAAGAGAGCGATGGAATAGTTGAAACTGGAAGTAACGAAAGCACATTTAGCAGCAGCATATAAGTTGAGGCAAAAATAGACAGCTCTGTGGATGCATAAAAATGCTGTTTTTGTCATGGAGAGGATGTGGGAGTGGAAGCTCTGCTCTGGGTCAAAAAGGTGTAATTGTTGCAGTCTGCGAGAGTGGCCAGGCAGGCAGTGGTTAAGAAAAGTGTTGGTCCAGAGAGGATTAACAAAACCTTCAAGGCCTTCTACCAAGAGCTGTACACCTCAGAGCCCCCAACGGGGAAGGCTGGGATGAACCGGTTCCTTGATGGACTGGACATTCCAGTTGTGGGAGAGGGCAGAAAACGGGACCTGGAAGCACCACTAGCACTGGGAGAGATCATGGAGAGCATTAGCTCCATGCAGACGGGGAAGGCGCCGGGACCGGACGGATTCCCGGCGGACTTCTACAAAAAATTTGCGACAGCGCTGGCCCCGCACCTGCGGGAGATGTTCACAGACTCGCTAGCTAGGGGCACACTGTCACCCACGTTAGCACAGGCCTCAATCTCGCTGATACCTAAGAAAGACAAAGACCCAACGGAATGTGGGTCATACAGAATATCTCTGCTGAATGCAGACGCCAAAATACTGGCCAAAATCCTAGCCAAAAGGCTAGAAGACTGTGTACCTGAGGTGGTCACAGAGGACCAGACGGGCTTTGTCAAAGGTAGACAGCTTACCGCGAACATCAGGCGCCTGCTGAACGTGATAATGACCCCCTCCGGGGAGAGAACACAAGAGGTGATCATCTCCCTGGATGCAGAAAAGGCCTTCGACAGAGTCGAATGGAAATACCTCATAGAGGTACTGGAGCGGTTCGGGCTTGGAACAGGGTTCACCGCTTGGGTAAAGCTCCTATACAACGGTCCCATGGCGAGCGTATGGACCAACAATACCAACTCCCAATACTTCCAGCTGCACAGGGGCACCAGACAAGGATGCCCACTGTCCCCGCTGCTGTTCGCACTAGCAATCGAACCGCTAGCAATCGCGCTCAGGGCAGCACAAAATTGGAGGGGGATCCGAAGGGGAGGCAGAGAGCACAGAGTCTCACTCTATGCAGATGATCTGCTCCTCTACATCTCGGACCCACAAAGCGGCATGGATGGAATCATCGCGCTCCTGAAAGAGTTTGGAGCCTTCTCGGGCTACAAACTCAACATGAGCAAAAGCGAGATCTTCCCAGTACACCCGCAAGGGGGGGGGGGGGGGGGGCAGCACTAAAGGGGCTGCCGTTCAAACAAGCCCGACACAAATTCCGCTACCTGGGGATCCAAATAGCCCATGACTGGAAAGGGATCCACAAATGGAACCTCACCAGCCTGACGGAGGAAGTAAAAAAGGACCTGCAAAGATGGAACACACTCCCACTCTCCCTCGCGGGGAGAGTCCAGACGATCAAAATGAACGGACTGCCCAGGTTCCTCTTCCTGTTTAGATCCATTCCGATCTACATCCCCAAGGCCTTTTTCAAAGTGTTGGACAAACTTATCATGGCGTTCGTATGGGGGGGGGGGTAAAAATGCTAGGATCCCAAAGAAGGTCCTACAAAAAACAAAATCCAGGGGGGGGGCTAGCCCTCCCGAACCTACAATTCTACCACTGGGCGGCAACAGCCGAGCGAGTAAGGGGATGGATCGAAGTCGAGTGGGTGCATGCGGAGGAGGCCTCCTGCATGGGGACCTCCCTCCGGGCCCTCGCCACAGCAGCACTCCCATCCCCACCCAAAAAACAATCCAGCAGCCCAGTGGTGACAGCCACCCTCCAATCCTGGAACCTACTGCGGCAGCAATTTGGCCTGACCAAAAATGTCGGACAAGGCTCCCATCTTCAACAACCATAGGTTCACACTAGCACTGACTGACGCCACCTTCAAAAGGTGGAGGCAGGACGGGAGGACACTGACAATCAGGGACCTATACACGGACGACAGGATCGCAACACTGGACGAACTGACAGAGAAATTTTGGCAAGCCGGGGGGGAACGAGCTACGGTACGTGCAGCTCAAAAACTTCTTACGAAAGGAGACACGGACGCACCCACAACCACCACGACAGACACTACTGGAAGGCCTACTGGACGCAAGTATCCTAGAGAAAGGGAACTGTAGCGACATTAATGACCAACTGGTAGAAAGGGGCGACACCGTACTGGATGCAACAATAAATAAATGGGAGGATGACCTGGGGATTGAGATAGGGTGGGGGACTCTGGAGCGAAGCACTGCATAGGGTCAACTCCACCTCCACGTGCGCAAGGCTCAGCCTGACGCAACTGAAAGTGGTATATAGAGCCCACTTAACAAGAAACCGTATGAGTAGGTTCTTCCCGGAGGTGGAGGATAGTGTGAACAGTGCCAAAGAGGCCATGCCAACCACGCCCACATGTTCTGGTCTTGCCCCAGACTTGTGGAGTACTGGACAGCCTTCTTCAAGGCTATGTCCAAAGTGGTGGGGGTGAGGGTGGAGCCATGCCCGATAGTGGCGGTCTTCGGGGTTTCAGACCAGCCAGATCTATTCCTGGGGAGGAGGGCGGACGCCCTTGCCTTTGCCTCCCTGATCACCCGCCGTAGAATCCTGTTTGGCTGGCAGTCAGCAGCACCGCCCAGAGCTGCAGACTGGCTGTCCGACCTCTCGGAATCTCTCCAAATGGAGAAAATCAAATTCGCCATCCGAGGGTCAGACGACGGCTTCCACAGAACGTGGGAGCCATTCATGCAATTGTTCCGGGACCTGTTTGTGGCCAACGAACAAGAGGAAGAATAGTCGGGTGGCCAAGAATCAGGGGAAAATGGACGGGAATCGGGGGAAGGTAGCCGGGGGGGGAGGGCTATGGGTTCGTTATGGGGGTTTGTTCGAATGGTTTTACGCTTATTCCTTTTTCTTGTTAATTTATTGTTTTTGTATAGGAGGGGAGGGGTTACTGTTTTTCTCTGTTGTGATAAAATTTGTTGTTGAAAACTTGAATAAAAATTATTCCAAAAAAAAGGAAGGACAAAGCCGCAAGCGACAGTCTGATGGCAAGCAAAGGCCCAAACCCAAATTGTAAATAAATGCCTATAAACATGTGCATCGGCCATATTGGGGAATGTAAAATATGTATGTCGGTTAAAGGGGGCGGCCACAGTTGTTATTATGAAGATGCTTACCTGTAAATATACATGTTAATTTTTGCGTGTTTTTTTTTCTAATAATTTGTAATTGGTTGGATATAAAATATGAAAATTCAAAAAAAACATTTCCAAAAAAGGAAACAAAAAGTGTTGGTGAAGTAGAGCTGCTAATTATTAATTCAGTGTGTGGACAAAAGTGCAGCAGATTGATTTCAACCCAGACAAGTGTGGCGCCACCCATTTTAGACCAAAAAGGACAGATCTGAGCACTTTTAAATGGCAAAAAGCTAGGATAAGTGCAGCTCTGAAGAGATTCCGGGATCCATGTACACAGATCAATAAATGTAGCCGTCAGGTACAAAAAAATAAAAAGGCTAACAGAATGTTCGCTTTTATAACTAGCGGGCTAGAGTATAAGGTGGGAGGTGTTTTGCTGCAGCTATACAGCTATATTCAAAATATAGTTCTTGGCCTTTGAAGGACACCGGGGTAGATTCACTGGAATTTTACTCGGGCACCAACTGCTAGATTCCAAAGAGGTTTCAGAAATTGGGTTTGTATTCCTTGGAATCTAGATGACCAGGTAGTTTGTTTGAAGTTGTTAGAATTTTGAAAGCCATTGATGGAAGGTGCAGAGATTTTTGCTGCAGATAGTGGTGTCTAGTACAAGGGGGCAGACAATTCAAATCAGAATCAGGCCACTCAGGCGAGAAATTAGGAAATACTTGTTTATGCAAAGGGTGTTCAAAGTGTAGACCTCTGTTTCTCAAAAAAGGGTAAATGCTAGCTCAATTAGTGAATTTAAATCTCAGGTTTTTTGCCAGCTAATGCTATTAAGATATGCCAAGGCAGGGTACAGATCGACCATGGTCTCATTGAAGGGTGGAACAGGCTGAGGGGCTGAATGGCCTACTTCTATTCCTATCAGCCTACACCTGGAATCTGACTTCATCGTTTAGGATCAGGTCACCAGAGGGTAGCATGCAGATGAAAAATATGACGGAGCCAACAACATCTTTTGGGGAACTCTCAAGGTAATGGGATAGAGGCTGGAAGGATAACTATTACAGGAGATTCTTTGAGTGCTTTCTTTGAGGCAGAGGCGAACTTACACATTTGGGGGCCCTGACCTTTGCAAATGATGTGGCGGCTGGCCCCCAATGACATCGATCCCCATCCCCAATGGCGTCAAGGTGTTCCCCAATCAGAGAGGGAAATGACTGACACAAAAAAAGGCAGTAAACTCAAAATACAAAAATGAGGAGAAAGAATATGTTGCTTGCTGCCCAGCCCTCTCACTCCCAGTCCTGTTGGCTGACCTCAGGATCTGGTCGAGTCGCCTCGCTCCTGTTGGCCGCAATTCCCCGAGTTGCGGCACCGGCACTTGCCTGGCCTTCTTCACACCTGCTGACTGCTGCTCTGCACATCTCTCTGCTGTCGCTTGGTGACCGGGCCTTGAAATGAAATGAAAATCGCTTACTGTCACGAGTAGGCTTCAGTGAAGTTACTGTGAAAAACCCCTAGTCGCCACATTCCGGCGCCTGTCCGGGGAGGCTGGTCCGGGAACCTTGATGACTGCATGTGCTCCTGGCTGTCTGCCTGGCTGCTGCTGGCTATCTGGCTTGGTGGTATGTGTTCTTTTTTGTTGGTTGCCTGCCTTACTGAATCCTGGCCTGAAGGTCAAAAGTCGCCCCGCTGCTCCCCACGACGGCCATTGTCTAGCATCTTTTCCTCAAATCACTGAAGGGTTCACCGGCTCGCACCTCAGTGTTTGGTCAACGACCTCACTTTTGCCACAGGCTACCCGCCAGACATCTAGCTTCTGCTTTGCTTGTTTACTCAATGAAAGCTCAGAAACTTTACACCAATTCTGGAGATCCATGTCCGAACTGTTCTCAGTCCCACCACTGCTCAACACCTGGGAAATTGTTTTCCCGCTCTAAAAGGAAGTCCACCAATCAGAGCCCGATGTTGTTCTGTATTGCCCGCTGATAGGCTCAAGAAATTTAAATCAGCCTATCAGCAAATTTAGAGCTACCAAGGCTCTGATTGGTGTTACCATTGGCATTACCACCACAACAGTCACCTGTCTGTATGCCCCCGCCCCATTTGTCCAGGCCCCATGCTGCACCATTGTGTGCTTCATTGAAAGTCTGCCTCTGGCTGAAGGATAGGAGTTGTACCAGGCAACTGCTGCCGCACTCAACTGAACAATGGGCTTGAGGCTTTGAAGAGCGTTGTATGGCCCACTGTGTCAAAAATTGCAGAGAGGTCCACGAGGATGAGGAGAGGTATTTTACCAAGACTATAATAACAGAGAAGGTTATTTACTACTTCGATTAGGGCCACTGCAATGATGTGATAGGGCAGAAATTTGGCAGGAGAAGTTCAAAGACTGATTGAGGGAAAGATAGGCATGGTGTTGGGAGTAAGCAACAAATTGAAGAAGAAAGGAAGATTGGAGAAGGGGAACTAGTAAATTGCAAGGACAAATGAGTCAAGGATCATTTTTTGAGGAGAGAGATGATGACTGTGAATTTGAAAGGGAGGGGGAACAGTACCAGACAAGACGGAACAGACAGGTTACAAGGTCAGCTGGAATGAGATCAAGAAGTGAAGTTTGGTGGTCAGCAGTCTGATGGGAAAAAAGTAAAGAGAGCAGGAGGTGGATCTCGTGGACAAGTTTCAGGCAGAACTATTTTACAGCTATAATAAATTCCAATAAAGACCATTGCTATAACCCCTGCACGGACCGCGGGAGAAACCATTATTAATCCTCCCCTGTGGGACTCATGGAAGAAACAGCTCCCAGCTTAGAGGCAAACCACCTGGGCTCTTTATGAGTTGAATAAAAGCAGACCAACTCAGGGCCTGGTGTGACCTATCCTCTCAGCGAGGTCTGAACTGGGAGTAAGATGCTATGTTTAAGAGTCTCACGCTCTGAGCTGGCCGGCACACTTAAGATGCTATGTCAGGTATGACCTTATAAATATGGAAATTAATTTGTCTTCGTAGATGACGGCTTCCTCGGAAGCCCCGGACTCGTCCATCGATTCGCCTATCCGCCGGTCGTTTGTATTGAATGCAGGACATCGTATCATTTAAAGTGCCATTGTTCAATAAATTGGATGCCTTCATTAAAGGCAGGGCTGGAGGATTGGAATCAGTATGCAGAACGCATGCGATACTTCTTCCAATCGAATGGCATATTGCGGGAGAACTAGCAAAACGGTTTTCCTTCTGACTGTCTGCGGGCCAGACATTCGGGATCATCAAAAGTTTACCTATCCGGCTGCACCGGATTTAACGCAGTTCGAGTAACCCATCGTAATGGTTTTGTACTACTACGACCCCATGCCATCGCTGATTTTGTAAAGGTACTGGTTTAACATAGTGATGCACTCCTCTGGTGAATCAGTTTCAAACTTTTTTAATTTGTTTGCGGTGCTTGGCTGAGCACTACGAGTTTGGCATCTCAGAAATGTTAAGGGACAGACTCCTGTGTGATATCAATAATTCAGCCATTCAACGGAAGCTGTTCACAGACACTACGTTGGATTTAAGGCAAGCCACTGAGCTTTCTCACTCGTGAAAACACGGAAAAGGGTGTGCAGGAACTGTTGATTGTGGTGTGCATAGTTTGGGCTATCCTTGTTTCCCGACGTCCCCTTGGTCACAGGACTGCACTGGTATGGGCAGATTCCCTTTGAAAGAGCAGCTCCCAAGGCAGTTTCGGGGAGAACCCTTACCTCAGGTTCTGCCAATGCCTGATGGGATCCTTTGCCCGAGGACTATGGTGTGTGCTGGCCACATTGTCAACTTTGTCGTCAAAGGACTCGGGAGAATCAGGATCACTTGTTTTAGTGCAAGAGTCGCTGTTCGCAGCAGCGACCGGGGTCACCTCGGGCCAGGGCCTTGTATGTGGATGACCCAGTTTGATGTTATTAAACTGTTTCGACTCCAAACATTGCACCCATCTGCATCCCGCCACAGGTCAATTGCCAGCCAGTGACGATGGAGGTGGGCACTGGAGATGCGGTCTCCATTAGAGACATTTCAATGTCTTCATACGGCTATCAAGCCACTAACTTTGATGGCTGCCAAGTCAAGATTGGCAACATATATGGGGAACCATTAAAATATCTTGGGTACCACCATGATGTCTGTGACCTGCCCCTGGTGGAGGTACATGGTCCAGGTCCAAATTTACTGGAAAGAGACTGGTTGAAAATCTTAAAATTCGATTGGCAGCACATCTTCAGATTGAGATCCGGAAATCTTTATGATGTGCTCCATAATTGTCCCTAGCATTTTCAAAAGATCTGGACATCATAAAGGATCCAGAGCCCACACCTGTGTCGATGCTGCTGCTCAGTCCCAGTACTTCTGGGCAAGGCCTGTCTTGTATGCGCCATTTCCAAAAGTGGATGCAGATCTGCAATTCCCCAATCCTCCCTCCTCCTCTCCCCAATCCTGCTGCACTCATTTTCCTCCTTCCCCAAGCCCCTCCCCAATCACCCCCTCCCTCCCTCCACCTGTGTCTGGGGCATGTCCCTCATCGACTGGGACATGCTGTCGAGGTCTTAAGCCATGGTTATCACAGACTGAGCCATGCGTTGGGCACACCACTCAAGGTGCAGATGTCGTGTTCCAGGTTTTCCACTGCGGTCACCACCCTAGCAGTGTTGACCTCAGTACTGATGCACTATCAATTACGAAGAAACGAGAATAGAGAGTAATCGAAGCTTTATTAAGCAGAGATGTGTTGCCTCTTGCAGCTGCTACTAGAAATAGGAGCAGCTCGATGTGCACACACATTTATACTCCACCTACTGGGCGGAAGTAGCAGGCAGGGATCTACCGCTGTACCTGTAGTAGAGAAGCCTTACCCTATTACCTCCAATACACGTATTATACAGACAGTGGTGACTACCACATTCACCCCCTGTTAAAAAAGAGTCCAGTGGGGGTGGAGGAAAAAACTATTTACAAGTATGTGATAATTTAAAGTTTACAGGGCGCGATTCTCCGCTGCCCACGACGGGTCGGAGAATAGCGGGAGGGCCTTCCCGACATTTTTCCCGACCTCCCGCTATTCCCCCCCCCCCCCCCCCCCCCCCCCCCCCCACGGCCGCCCCACGACACGAATCGCTGCTCGTCGTTTTTTACGGCGAACAGCGATTCTCCCCTGGCCGATGGGCCGAGTTCCCAGGCCTATATGGCCGTTTTCACGAACGCAAACACACCTGCTCTCACCGTTCGTGAAAACGGCCGCAAAGTGCCGTCCCGGACAACCATGGCACCGATTGGCACGGCCGCACCACGGCCGTGCCAAGGGTGGCATGGGCCCGCAGCGGGTCCAATACTCGCGCACTCTTTGTTCCTCCGCCGCCCCGCAGGATCAGTCCGCGGGGCGGCTGAGAGGCATGACGGCCCGCGCATGCGCGGGTTTGACGCATATGCGTGATGACGTCATCCGCGCAGGCGCGGGTTGGAGCCATCCAACCCGCGCGTGCACGGCTGCGCCATCGTGCGCGTCAGCCGCCGTGACACTTGGCGCGCGGGCTTAGCGACGGTCGCTAAGCCCGCGATGCCGTTCTTCACGGGGCCGCGCTGCTAGCCCCGACCGGGGGGGAGAATCGGGTCCCGGGAGGGGGCGCGGAGGCTGCCGTGAAACACGGCCAGTTTCACGGCAGCCTTTACGACTCTCCGCATTTGCGGAGAATCGCGCCCACAGTCTTTTGAAAAATTGACAAATTTAGCCGGTCGGGTGCCTTGATCCTCCGCTGTGCGTGCCGCAGTCCCGCTGGTGATGCAGGCGCCAGCTTCATTGTCTGTGACTCCGGGAGCGTGTTGTCCTCATCTTCATCCCTGGGTGGCACCAGTGGGAGGACGGATCGTCCTGGGGCGGGGGCTGTAGTGAGATGTGCTGGGGGGAGGGTGGGTGGACCCGGGACAATCGAAGGGTGGGGGTGCCAAGTGGTGTGGGGTTGTGGGTGGGGATCCAGCTTGTGCCAGGTCCCTGAGAGAGACTGTGTCCTGACGGCCGTCGGGGTACGCCACGTAGGCGTACTACGGGTTTGTATACAGCAGCTGTACCCTTTCGACCAACGGGTCCGCCTAGTGGAGCCGCACGTGCTTGCGGAGGAGTACGGGTCCTGGAGCTGCCAGCCACGTTGGGAGCGAAACCCCGGAGGTGGACTTCCTAGGGAAGGCAAGGAGACGCTCATGGGGGGTTTCATTAGTTGCAGTGCAGAGTAGTGATCGGATAGAGTGGAGCGTGTCGGGGAGGACTTCCTGCCAGCGGGAGACCGGGAATGTTTAGAGCGCAGGGCCAGCAGGTCGGCCTTGCAGACCATCCCATTCACCCTCTCCACCTGCCCGTTTCCCCGGGTGTTGTCTGAGCAGCTGGTCGTCCTGCTCGAGGCAATGCCCTTGCTGAGCAGGAACTGACGCAGTTCATCACTCATAAAGGAGGATCCCCAGTCGCTGTGGACGTAGGCGGGGAAACCGAACAGGGTGAAGATGTTGTTGAGGGCTTTGATGACTGTGGCAGACATCATATCGGGGCAAGGGATGGCGAAGGGGAATCTGGAGTATTCATCGACCACGTTCAGGAAGTACGTGTTTCAGTCGGTGGAGGGGAGGGGCCCCTTGAAATCCATGCTGAGGCGTTCAAAGGGGCGGGAGACCTTCAACAGGTGCGCTCGGTCTGGCCGGTAGAAGTGAGGCTTGCACTCAGCGCAGACCTGGCAGCCTCTGGTGATAGCCCTGACCTCCTCAATGGAGTAGGGCAGGTTGTGGGCCTTTATGAAGTGAAAGAACCGGGTGACCCCTGGGTGACAGAGGCCATCGTGTAAGGCCCGGAGACGGTCCACTTGTGCGCTGGCACATGTACCTCGGGATAGTGCATCGGGTGGCTCGTTGAGCTTCCCGGGGCGATACAAAATCTGGTAATTGTAGGTGGAGGGTCTCATCGACCACGTGCATCGTAGCCTTAGCGATGTCTGCCTTGATGCGGTTGAAGGTCTGGAGGGCCTCAGCCATCAGGGGGAAAACTGTGGGGTGGATGAGTGGGCGGGTCTTGTCCGCGTAGCTCGGGACCCACTGGGCATAATAGGAGAAAAACCCCAGGCATCGTTCCAGGGCTTTGGGGCAGTGGGGGAGAGGGAGTTCCAGGAGGGGGCGCATGCGGTCGGAATCGGGCCCTACAATTCCATTTTCCACAACATAGCCAAGGATGGCTAAGCGGTTGGTGCGGAACACGCACATCTCCTTATTGTATGTGAGATTAAGGAGTTTAGCGATTTGAAGAAATTTGTCAAGGTTAGCATCGTGGTCCTGCTGGTCATGGCCGCAGATGGTGACGTTATGTAGGTACGAGAAGGCGGCCCGCAGCCCGTACCGGTCAACCATTCGGTCCATCTCACGTTGGAAGACCAAGACCCCATTGGTGATGTCCAAGGGAACTCTAAGGAAGAGGTAAAGGTGGCCGTCTGCTTCGAACGCAGTGCGGTCCGCCTTGCGGTTGGGGCGCTGGTGGTAGGCAAATTTCACACTTGTTTCTACACTTTCTAAATATCTGATAAGGAGGAATGTTCAGGGATATGGAGACAGGGCAGGGGCTTAGAATTTACAGTGCAGAAGGAGGCCATTCGGCCCATTGAGTCTACACCTGCCCCTTGAAAGAGCACCTTACTTAAGCCCACGCCTTCACCTTATTCACGTTACCCCACCTAATCTTTTTGGATACTAAGGGCAATTTAGCATGGCCAATCCAATAACCTGCACAGCTTTGGACTGTGGGAGGAAACCGGTGCACCCGGAGGAAACCCACGCAGACATGGGGAGAGCATGCAGACTCAGCAGAGACAGTGACCCAAGCTGGGAATCGAACCTAGGACCCTGGAGCTGTGAAGCAACTGTGCTAACCACTGTGCTACCATGCTGCCCACTAGCAGTCCGGGAATTGCTCCTGAGATTCAGCGCATCGACGATGGGCCAAATGGCCTTCCTCTGAGCTGTAATATCTCTGAATCTACGGTAAAGACCTCAGATAATGCCTAGGATATGAAGAACATGGGGCGAAATTCTCCAACCCCAGCAGGGTCGGAGAATCGCCTGAGGCCACCTAAAATCCCGCCCCCGCCGTGGCAGAGATTCTCCGCCATCCGGGAAGTGCGGGGGCGGGAATCACGCCACTCCGATCAGCGAGGCCCCTGCGGCGATTCTCCGGCCCACAATAGGCCGAAGTCCCGCCGCTGGGAGGCCTCTCCCGCCGCCGAAGTTTGAACCACCTCTGGTGGTAACGGGATCGGCGGTGCGACCGGGTCCCGGGGGGGGGGCATGGGGCGATCGGACCCTGGGGGTGCCCCCACGGTGGCCAGGCCCGCGATCGGGGCCCACCGATCAGTGTACGGGCCAGTGCCTCCGCCATGGTGGAAGCGGAAGAGAAACCCACAGCTGGCCGCTGACGTCACCGCCGGCGCATGCGCGAACCGGCGAAAGCCTTTCGGCCAGCCCCGGCGCCGGGCGGTGGGCTTGAAAGGCCGCTGCCGCCGGTTTTTGCGCCAGTCGGCGTGTGCCAACCGCTCCGGCGCGGGGCTAGCCCCCAAAGGTACGTAGAATACCCCACCTTTGGGGAGGCCCGACCCCGGAGTGGTTGGCGCCACTCCCCTACGCCGGGTAGGGGAGAATCCCGCTCATGATTTGGAATGGGGTAGGAAGTCATTTTGGGTCAAGGCAGCGGCTGGGAGTAGGACAGGAGGCAATTGGGTGAGATCAAGTGAAGGTCACATTTACCCCATCAATGCCCTTTGCCTTTAGTACCAAGACTGGAAAACACTTTATTTTCAAAATGCATCTCCTGGGCTACAGCTACATAACATTGGTTCCTAAGTAGCCAGTATGTGCGGAGCTTACAAATCTGGTGCTCTTATACTGTAGCAATTTACTTCCCTTTCACATCTGTATTGACCTTGAACATAATTTAAAATCTATTCATCGTCCTTGCCCGATTCCATTATTTTGCTCTCCTTTCATTTTGTCTATTTCACACTCCACATCTATCGATACATCTCTGCCTCTGCCTGTCTGTGTCTCCCTCTCTCTCTTTCTCTCAGTTTGTCTCTCCATTTCTGTCTTTACTTCTCTTACTTCCTGTCTGTATGTCTCTTTTATTGACTGTTTCATTGACTGCTCATCTATTTTCGGCTGTTTATTGGCAGTCCCAGTTGCATATTCTGTGTCCCTTTCTCTTGTTCCTTGTTTCTCAATTTGTCTCTCCAGACTCCATTACTCTCTGCCTGTCTGTCTGCCTGTCTTGTCTGTCTATCTCCCTTTCTTTGGTCTAGAAAATTGTTCACACACATTGCTCGTTTTTTTAGATGTAAAACAGATGCCCAGTGGTCCAATATACAGTTGTCAGGTGTTATGATGGTGTATTTTTCGCATGCTGAATATAATCATTTAAATACAGGAGGTGATGCAATATTACATGATTCAGTTCTGTTGCACAGTAGATATGGGGCCGGTTTAGCTCAGTTGGCTAGACAGCTGGTTTGCGATGCACAGCAAGGCCAACAGTGCGGGTTCAATTCCCGTACCGGCTAAGGTTATTCAGAAGGCCACACCTTCTCAACCTTGCTCCTCGCCTAAGGTATGATAATCCTCAGGTTAAACCACGACCAGTCACCTCTCCCCGTCAAAGAGGAAAGCAGCCTATGGTCATCTGGGTCTATGGCGACTTCGCTCTTACTTACTTTACAATAGGTTAGCACAAGTAAGTTGATGCTGCGTTCAGCCTCTATGCCTGCCCTTCAACTTTGTTTACATAGGGAAGGAGATAATACAGCATGATGCATTGCCCAGTATATTGGATCAGACTCTTCTATAGACATTGGCCATAATTTTGCTTTTTTTGGCAAAGTGTCAGCTTGGGCAAGGAAAGAGCCCTGCTGGCTTTTCCCGCTATATTTTTTGACACTTTTTTGTTCAACAATATCCAAGAGTATGGTCAAAAAGGGCACCCAAATTTTTTAAAAATGAACATCCCCTCACAGAATCCACCTCCCCACCCGCCTCAGAAATTCCCCACACCCCCTCACTCTAAAGCCCCCCAGCACCTCCCTCAAAGGAAGTGTCACGCATCTCCCCCACGGAACCCTCCACACATCCCCCTTGAACCCCTCCACAACTCCTTAAAGTCAGGGGTCCTGTTACATCATTGGTGGGGGCGGGGACAAACAGGAAAAACCTCACCAGCGTAAAAGCCATTTTGGAGCTCCCTCTTGATTCTCCGCTCCCTCTGCCATTCCCTCTGTGCCTCTGAGATGTCCCTCTGTGACTGGCCAAGGTCAGTCAGAGCCCGTCCAATGCCCTAATGCCCTCAGTCATGGCTCTGCAGCAATGTCCACTTGGTCCTGGTACATCTCTGCCTGTGACAGGGCTCCCCTGCATCTCAGGCATCTAGTGCACACATTGCCCCTAGCCTTGGGTGTCTTAACCCATGGCTCTGACCTCTTGCTCCAAGCCTTCCACTGTCGTTGCCACCTGTTCAGTGTTGGCTTGGGTGCCACGCGTTGTCGGCAACATCACCTTCGCCTGAAGGCGGTTGGACTCCTCCAGCTGTACCTGCAGGCGCTGGAAAGTTGCTGGCATACCTTCCTGTAAACCCTGGCTCTGTCTCTGCATCTCTACCAGTAATAGGATCATACCTTCCAGAAGAGCGACACCTGTCCAGACTACAGCTGTTTCCTGAGATCAGGAAGCCCACCGACCACCTGCTCCCTTGGGAATCCCTGTCGCCACCTGATGTGCTGCAGCATGTGTCAAGTGTGCACCAAAAGGTGACTCAGGAGCCTCTTAACTAAAATGCCCCACTGAGGTGATAGTCTCTGCTAAGGTGTAGGGTGCAGGTGACAGCAGTGACGAGAAGTCATTGTCTTCCCCGCACTGGTGTTCTGGGGTGTGCTGGGGATGTGGCTTGAGGGCAGCGACCCCGGACAGACCCGCCTCATCTGTTATTGATCCTGCAAAACAAAAGACAAAAGACATGGTGAGATCTTGGGACGGCGTGATCTTTGGGAGACGCGTGACTCACTTGCTAGAGGGACATTATTTTACATTGGGACCTTACTTGCTTGCCACATGCCAACCTCCGCTTCCAAGACTGTCCTTTCCTCAGCCTCACCCACGAGCTGAGGAATGCTCTATGGAGGTTTGGACTCTCAGGTCTGGGATGTCTCCTCCAATTTTCTGATGCTCTCACCGATTATGTGGACCTTGTTCTCGGGGACACATAAAGGACATGGTTCATGGATGGAGTCAAGTTCTATGGGCAGTCGATAGCTGGTGGCATGTGTTTGCAAGGCACCTGGACAAAGAGGACGATACCAGTGTTGGGGTTTGGTGGAGGGTGGGATATAAGGGAGGCAGGCAGGTGGGTTTGGGATCGCCTCTAGGACAGTGGGGGTGATGTGAAGAGTGAGGAATGGGAGTGATGCCAGGGGCACAGAGGTGGTGGCCCACCCGAGCTGCCCTAAGGAGGTCATTCATCTTCTTCCTGCATTGGGTTCCAGACCTCCTGGTGAGGATGGCTGAACTGACCGCCTCTGCCACCTCCTCCCAGGCCCTGTTGACAATGATCGGCTTTGTCTCTGGCCCACCCTCGGGAAGAGGGTGTTCCTCCTCTCCTACACTGTCCAGCATTCGATGAAGCTAAGATTCTGAGAATCTGGAGGCAGGATCCGTCGAACCATCTTGTTGGCTGAAATGAGAGTGCTTGGGGAGTGGAGTGCATAGGTTCACCATTCTAATTCCAGCACCAGAAAATCAGACGCCAGCAGGAGTGAAAATTGCTCTAAATTCAGATAGGCAGAGTGCTGGCCCATCTGCATGTCCTGACTCGCTTTCCGAATAGCGCCCACAATGGGAACGCAAACCGCAAGGAATTCAGTCCCGGCGGCAACACTTAGGGCGTGATTTACCGGCCGCATCCGGCCAGAGTCGGAATAGGAAGCGGCCAATAAATCCCGGGAAAAGCCTCTCCCATGATTCCCGATGATTGCTACGCCCTTGCGGGATCTAATCAGTTGTGATCTGGATCCGGCCCACAATACGTGGGGTGCAGAGTCGCATAGTTAAGTGAGCATAAAACCTCACTTAACTGTGCTTCCACTGGATGTAACCGGCACTCGACCTCTAGGCGGCGCCAAGGAGACCCTCAACAGGTTGTCATGTTGCACTGGTCTCCACAAACGGGGACCAAGTGGAACAGCTCTGGGGGGAGGTCTCCTAGACGATCGGAGGCCCCCAAGTGGTCGGCCTCTATCCAGGCTGGCACCCTGGCAATACTGATGCCATCCACCTCTCTGATTTTTAAAATTAAATCGCTCCATTGGTCTCCCAAACAGAGAATCCTGCCCAGTGACTGGTATAATCCCTGCACAAAGTTTATTTTCTCTGTCTTTCCTTGTAGTGAGTCATCCACGGCGATTCAGTTTCCAGCCTCTTCCACGGGACTGGATCGGGTGGAGAATTTTTCCAACTGTGGCAGTGATATGTCTAGATAAAAGTTATGAAAATGTCAATATTTAAACTGTGCCATTATACAGATAGGTGTCTCAAAACCAGCAACTGTTGCCAATCAGCACCGGAGTCGCCAATAATGTTGCCAATTAATAATAATGCTCTTTAGAGTCGCCAGAATCAAATGATACCACCACAAGGCTTTACCAGATATCGATCAAAGGACCACACAACCAGTTTGTCAGTTCAAGTTTAAAGATGGTTTATTTACACACAGGGATTACTTCGACATGCAACACAAAACACTGCAAGTTAAACTACACCTAACAACTACAATAACCTATACTTAACTTCAGGGCAACTGGCTCTATGTAGATGGACAAGGCCTTTGTCCGGATGTTGCATGGCTGGGTGGAAGAAGTGGCTCTGTTTCTGCTGGGCTCATCCATCTGGTAGCGATCATTGGTCTTGAACTTGTCTATCTGGTCGTTATGCCGCACTTGGGCTGACATAGGCTGGATCCAAGAGAGACCGAGCACATGGGTGTGACTCTTATTATCCCTCTGGGATTTCGCGCTTTTTGGGGCGGTCCTTAACTTGGGCCCAATAATTCGGCAGGCTTCGATTACTGCCTTCGATTTTGGCCAATAAAGGGGTCGGTGCCTTGATGGCTGGGCGTGTCCTTAGCGCTCATTGACCGTGGCTGTTTGGGCTCCCTGAGTAAAGAGAGTGGCGGCGATTAGTCTGAATTTGTATCGGTTCACTGAGTACAGTTCTTTTGTTCTGGGGAAATGGACCATTCGAATGCAAATGAGTGGGGGTTTCGATCGCGTCTAGCTATCTGGTTTGCAAATACACACATAAGCTCTGAGTCTGTCTAAGTCCTGGGTTAGCCATAATTCCCATTGTCCTTTGCAGGTGGCCATCTGAGATGGCTACACAACCTCGGGACCAAGTCTACACCTGATTTTCGGGGGGGGAAAAATCTGAATCTTATTTCACTGAATAAGGGACACATGAAATCAAGAGATGAAGTTACTTTAAAATGCATGTTGGAATGTTTTCTATATATCTCGACTTTCTAGCCTTTCTGGAACACCATCATGCTCAGGAACTTCATCTGTCTTTTCTATTGATGCTAACAAATCTGGGCAAAGCTGGATCTGACATGCTCGTTTAATTTTCAGATAGACCTTTCTTATGTTTAGCATAGTCTGATGAATTTCACCCTTCTTCTTGGTTTTTACTTTTGTAGTTTTCTCTTCAATAGCATGATGCCTTTATCCTTACAGAAAACACGCTCTGAAGTAGAGTACATAGCTAAACATTCAAGCTCATTGGATTCTGCTTTTTCTGGGTGAATTCAACAGTCTCTGTCACAGCTGCACTGTCCTCATTCAAATCTAAATCATTTTCATCATCTGTCTCAGCCATCTCTGGGAAAAGTTTAGCCACCTTCACTGGTAAGGTAAGTAAGGCTGGCACACGGGCTCTGGTGGATTTCCAGTAGGCACGTGCCAGTGAAGCCGCCATACTAAGATAAGCTAAACCAGTCGGGGCTCCGTATGCTACCATACCAATGTAGCAACTTCCCCAACAAGGCAATTAGATTTTTTTCACTCATTTAATAGGACTTAAAATTCTTGCATGGCCAGTTTTTAAAAAATGTCCAGTGTTTGGACACAGTATGTAGATAGTCCAACTAGGGAAAGGGCCGTACTGGATCTAGTATTGGGGAATGAGCCCGGCCAGATGGTTGACATTTCACTAGGGGTAGCAGTTCGGGAACAGTGACAACAATTCAGTAAGCTTTAAGGTACTGATGGATAAAGATAAGTGTAGTTCTCAGGTGAAGGTGCTAAATTGGGGTAAGGCTAATTACAACGATATTAGGCAGGAACTGAAGAATATAGATTGGGGGTAGATGTTTGAGGGCAAATCGACATCTGGCATGTGGGAAGCTTTCAAGTGTAAGTTGAATGGGAATTCAGGACCGGCACGTTCCTGTAAGGATGAAGGGTAAGTATGGCAAGTTTCGGGAATCTTGGATAACGAGAGATGTTGTGAGCCTAGTCAAAAAAAATGAAGCATTTGTCAAGGCCAGGAGGCTGGGAACACACAAGTGTGGGATACAAGGAAAGTAGAAAGAAACTTTAGCAAGGAGTCAGGAGGGCTAAAAGAGATCACGGAAAGTAATTGCCAGAAAGATTAAGGAAAATCCCAAGGCTTTTTATACATATATAAAGAGCAAGAGGGTAGCCAGGGAGAAGTTTGGCCCACTCAAGGACAGGGGAGGGAATCTCTGCGTGGAGTCAGAGGAAATGGGCGAGGTATTAAATGAGTACTTTGTGTCAGTATTCACCAAACAGAAGGACTTGGTGGATGGTGAGTCTGGGGAAGGGTGTGTAAATAGTTTGGGTCATGTTAAGATCAAAAAGGAGGAGGTATTGGGGGGTCTTGAAAAACATTATGGTAGACAAGGCTCCAGGGCCTGATGGGATATACCCCAGAATACTGAGAGAGGCAAGGGAGGAAATTGCTGAGACCTTGAGAAAAATCTTTGTATCCCCACTGGCCACAGGGAAGATCCCAGAGTATTGGAGAATAGCCAATGTTGTTCCTTTGTTTAAGAAGGGTAGCAAGGATAATCCAGGTAATTACAGGCCGGTGAGCCTTACATCAGTGTGTAGTAATCCATGGAAGGCAGGAGTTCCGTCACCACACCAATATTTATTTACAATAACGATATTACAGGAGCAGCTACAAACAGTGCTGCTAGCAGTCCAGTCAACTTAAGACTGGCTCACAAAGCCTACACAGGTGATTATATGGGCCCCCTCAATGAGCTATCATTGAGGGAGCTCATACTCCAATTGGTCAACCAATGAAGCCAATTGGAGTTCATTACACAGTGGTAGGAAAATTATTGGAGAGGATTCTTCGAGACAGGATTTACTCCCACTTGGAAATAAGTGGACGATGTATTAGCAAGAGGCTACATGGTTTTGTGAAGGAGAGGTCGTGTCTCACTAATTTGATCGAGTTTTTTAAGGAAGTGACGAA
The DNA here is from genome assembly GCF_902713615.1 of Scyliorhinus canicula. Classification (NCBI taxonomy): domain Eukaryota; kingdom Metazoa; phylum Chordata; class Chondrichthyes; order Carcharhiniformes; family Scyliorhinidae; genus Scyliorhinus; species Scyliorhinus canicula. The sequence goes on from NC_052162.1 coordinate 49,268,379, forward strand.
GATGATTGATGAAGGTAGGGCAGTGGATGTTGTCTACATGGACTTCAGTAAGGCTTTTGAGAAGGTCCCTCATGGCAGACGGGTCCAGAAGGTAAAGTCACATGGGATCAGAGGTGACTTGGCAAGATGGATACAGAACTGGGTCAGTCATAGAAGACATGTGTTGTTCCTCGTGTCTTAATAAAGCTCGTAGTCTCAAATGTGGAGAAGATGCTTTATTGTGAATTCGTCCTCTCTTCAGAGCTTAACGTACGGCTACCTCAAATGCTGCCTGCTTGTGTGTCTGTCCTGCTTTCAGTTCTGCCTTCCGTGAAGTGTGTCCTCACTTCCTGTCCCGGTGTATTTATAGCTCTCCCGTGCTCCCTCTAGTGTTTGCTCAGTTGTATTGTATCTAGTCAATCTACGATCACCACAGACAGAGGATAGCAGTGGAAGGGCGCATTTCTGAATGGAGGGCTATGACTAGTGACGTTCTTCAGGGATCAGTGCTCTTAACTTTGCTGTTTGTAGTATATGTTTGGAAAAAAATGTAACTGATTTGATTAGTAAGTTTGCGGACGACACAAAGGTTGGTGGAATTGCGGATAGCGATAAGGACCGTCAGAGGATACAGCAGGATATAGATCGGTTGGAGACTTGGGCGAAGAGCTGACAGAGGCTTTGGAGAGGGTACAGAGTTCCTTGTAATTCTCCAACACAGCGCATTGGTATCACAGCTTTCAGGCAGTCAAATGCCTGTTGAAACTCCGCTGTCCATTGACATTTTCGACGTTTCTTCAGCAAGTCCATCAGTGGAGCAATCATGCTACAAACGTTTTGCACAAATATTCGATCAAATCTACTCATGCCAAGAAATCGCATTATTTCCCTTCGTCTTGAGGGTATCGAAAACACCTCAAGGAAAGTGACTTGGGCTTTTCCAAATTCACTTTTGGCTAGGTTTATCACCAAACGCGCCTCCTGAAGTCGATCGAATACCTCCATCAGATGTTTCAAATGTTCTGTCCATTTTGCTGGGGGATTGCTGAAAATTACCAGATCGTCGATGTATACCACACAATTGGGTAATCCTGAAACAACTTTGTTAGTTAACCATGGAAATGTGCCTGGGGCATTTTTCATGCCAAATGGCATAACTTTGAATTGGTATATACCATCTGAAGTCACAAAAGCTGAAATCTCCTTCGCCCTTTCGGATAAAGGTACCTGCCAGTAACCTTGAAGTAAATCCAATTTGGAAATAAAGCGACTGTCCCACTTTCTCAATGCAATCCTCCAAACGTGGGATAGGATAAGAGTCCGTTCTTGGAACTGCATTAACTTTACTATAGTCCACACACAACCGTTGGGTACCGTCTGGTTTAGGTACCATCACTATGGATGAGCTCCATTGGCTGCAACCCACATCAATTATGCCATTTTTAAGTATACTCTCAATCTCTTTGTTAACCTGTGCCAATTTTAAAGGATTAAGTCTATATGGATGTTGTTTGATTGGAACAGCATTTCCCACATATACATCATGTATAGCCATTTTAGTACTCCCCAATTTATCTCTACAAACTTGCCCATGTGATATCAATAACACTTTCAGTTTGTTTTTCCTCTGGAAGGTAACTCAACAATTTATCCCAATTTTTAAGAAAATCATCATTTTCCAATTTACTTTGAGGTATGTCAAATTCACAGTCATCTGGATTTGGTTCGTCACTTAAAGTTAGAATCATTAAAACCTCCTCCTTTTTCTCTCCTTCCCTATCAAAGTACCTTTTAAGCATATTCACATGACACACTCGGTGATTCTTCCTTCTATCTGGTGTTTTTACCACATAATTCACCTCACTTAATTTCCTTTCCCACAATCTGATAAGGTCCACAAAACCTTGCTTTTAAAGGTTCACCTACCACTGGTGACAATACTAAAACTTTATCTCCACTGGCAAAACTACGAACTTTGGATTTCTTGTCCGCTACCCGTTTCATCACATGTTGTGCAACTTTTAAACGTTGCCTAGCCAATTCACCTTCTCTATTTAATCGTTCCGTAAAATTTGACACGTAATCCGATAATGTAATTTCCGATTTCTCACCCATCAATTTTTCCATAATCAATTTAAGTGGTCCTCTTACCTCATGACCAAAAATTAGTTCAAAAGGACTAAATTTGGTTGACTCATTAGGTGCATCCCTAATTGCAAACAGTACAAATGGAATTCCTTTATCCCAATCCTCTGGATAATCTTGACAATAAGCCCTCAACATTGTCTTTAATGTCTGATGCCACCTTTCTAATGCTCCCTGCGTTTTATTCCTAAACTGTCAGTAACTTCTTTGAATAACTTTGAGATAAAATTTGATCCTTGATACAATTGTATTTCAATGGGTAGTCCATATCTAGTAAAGAATTGAAGTAACTCCTCCACAATCTTTTTAGCTGTAATATTACATACTGGAATGGCCTCTGGAAACCTAGTAGACACATCCATTATAGTCAAAAGATATTGATTCACACTTTTTGTTTTATGAAGCGGTCCTACGCAATCAATTAGGACCCTTGCAAAAGGTTCCTCAAATGCTGGAATGGGTATTAAGGGCGCTGGTTTTATCACTGCTTGAGGTTTCCCTATCACTTGACATGTGTGACGTGATTGACAAAATTTACCTACATCTTTATGTAGTCCAGGCCAATAAAAATGTTTCTGGATTTTTGCGTGAGTTTTCCTTATCCCCAAATGACCTCCTACTGGTACCTCATGTACAACTCGCAACACCTCCTTTCTATACCCTACCGGCAATACTACTTGATGAACTTCTGCCCACTTTTCATCCACCTGCATATGTAAAGGTCTCCATTTTCTCATCAAGACATCACTTTTACGGTAATAACACTCCGGTATACACTCAGATTCCTCTTCCGTATATACTTTCCAATACATCAGTTTTATTTCTACATCTTTCTGCTGTAACTCTGCCAATTTTCCTGAACTAAAAATATCTGCCTCATCCTCCATCTCTTCTTGTTCTTTTTCAACCATCTGATCAAAAATCGTTTCTGATAATTGCACTTCAACGGCATCTTCACTCTCTGATTTCTCCTCTTGTCTTAACCTGTGACTTTGCGACCTTCTTACTGCACATTCTGGAAAAATCCCAGGATATCCTTCAACACTTCAGTTGTCTGATTTTCCAATGGCTTATCAACCACAGTAGGCATCACTCCCACTTGTGATCCAGCTATATCATTACCCAAGATAAACTGTATTCCTGGACAAGATAGTTTCTCTATTACTCGTACTACTACTTCACCACTCTTCACTGGACTTTCCAACCTTACCTTATATAATGGAACACTACTCCACTCAACGTGAATTCCACATATTACCACCTTTTCTGGCAACATTCTTCCCAAACTACATAACTCCTCATCTCTTACCATTAAAGATTGACTCGCTCCTGTATCTCTTAAAATTGTAACTTTTTTACCTGCTCCTCCTGATATACATGAGTAAACTTTACCCACACAAGTAAATTCTTTAAAGAGATCTGGCACCTTCTTATAAATCACCTCTTGATCAGGCTGTACAATCTTGCGCACCTCCTTCACTGCACTTGAGCTTTCCTTTACCACTCTAACAAACCCCGCTGTCTTATCCTGTTTTACCACATCAGCCTTCCCAGTGCTTTTCTTCAACCATCAACACTGTGACTTTACATGGCCTAATTTATTACAGTGAAAACATTTGAAACTTTTCATTTCTTTTCCACCCTCCTGGATTTCTTTTTTAATCTGAGTTACACTCGCCTTATTATCTCCCATCAGATCACCTTTACCTTTACCACTTGAGTATTTCTCATGTCCCCAGTTTCTGTCCCCAGTTTCTATCCCTCACAGGCTGAAACTGATGTCGGAAACCAAGCTTTGATTTATGAACTAATTCATAATCATCTGCCATTTCTGCTGCTAATCTCGCAGTTTTAACCCTCTGCTCTTCCAATGAGTTCTCACTACATCAGGAATTGAATTTTTAAACTCCTCCAAAAGTATAATTTCTCTGAGAGCTTCATACTTTTGGTCTATTTTCAACGCCCTTATCCACCTATCAAAATTACTCTGTTTGAGCCTTTCAACCTCCATGTATGTTTGACCAAATTCCTTCCTTAAATTTCTGAACCTTTGTCTTCAGGCACTAGTTCATATGCACCTAAGATTGATTTTTTCACCACCTCATACGCCTCTGATACCTCCTCCGGTAGTGATGCAAACACTTCACTAGCCCTACATACCAGCTTTGTTTGAATCAACAATACCCACATGTTCTGTGGCCATTTCATTTGCTTAGCTACCTTCCCAAATGAAATGAAAAAGGCTTCTTCCTCCTTTGCGTCAAACCTTGGCAATGCTTGGACATATTTAAATAGATCCCCACCACGCCTTCGACTCTGATGCTCTTTCTCACTCTCCTCATCACTATCATCCAACTGTACGTTTCCCTTTATGTCTGCCAATTTTAACTGACTGTTACGTTTCATCGCCATTTTCTGAAGTTCAAACTCTCTCTTTTTCCCTTTCCTCTCTATCTCTTTCTTTTTGTTCTGCTAGGTCTATTCTTTCTTTGTTTCTTTCTTCTCCCTCCATTTCATTTTCCCCGATCTGTATCTCCCTCTCTCTTTCTTTCTCCCTCATTGCAAATTCAAGCTGCTTTAATTCTTTTTCATGTTCAAGTTGTTTAATCTGCAACTGGAGCTTTGCCATTTCTAATGAGTCAGAATGTATCTCAGGCAACTTTAAATGCTTAGCCACTGCCATAATTCCCTCATCTTTTCGCATTTTGTTAACTGCAATGTTTTTTCCAAATCTAATAGTCTGCTTTTGTCTCTGTCTGTAAGGTACTGCGTGTGACCGTCTCCACCCCAAAAACATCAGAGCCTCTGAAAAAGCCATTGTCCACAACACACTCCCCACTTGAACTAAAATACCACACCTGAAAAACAACCACAATATGTTCACCCCTCACTGTCTTTAAGTTCACTAAGCCAATCCAATAGATAGACTTTTATCCCGTCTCAAGCCCCCAATTGTTATGGGTCAGGGTTTAGAGAACCCCAAAGTGTATCATGGAGTTCACCTGACCCACAACTTTTAATAGATTGTGGAATGGGGCACACACGGCCCACTCTACAGGTGTGGCCCAGCAGAAAAGGACAAGTATTCTTTAAAAACAAAACAGTGCTTATTCTATGAACTCAAGTTAACCTTTCTAAAGCAAACAGTGAACATCTTAGCAACCATTAATTCAAATACAACCCCAAAGACTACATCACTAAGTAAGCCTTTAAGCTGTTCTTTTAACATCCAAAAGACTTAACAAACCTTCAAACAGGAGCACATTAGGTTTACATTCAATACTGAGACCTTTTACAATTCTGGGTTCACCAAATGATCCATAGATAGTCTTTGGATGGCAGAGATCAACAATACATCTCTTTGTTTCAACTTCAGATGCAGCTCACTGAAAAACACAGACACACCCGCTTTTTCTCAAACTGAAACTAAAAAGCAGAAGTAGAGCTCAACTCCACCCACACTCGGACATCACTCCAGTAACATGAGCAGCTCCATTTCTTAAAGGTACACTTCTTAAACACTCATTTCTTAAAGGTACTCTCACATGACATACTAGAGAGCTGAGCTCTCAGTTAAGTTGGAAACCCCACCCCTTTGTTACCAGGGGAACACATATTCAGGAGGTCACCTGAAATCTGATTGTTCTGATCTTGTGACCTCCCTGAGGGTTATAACAAGGACAAAGATTGATTAAGAAAGGGAAAATAGAATATGAGAGCAAACTTGCAAGTAACAAAAAAACGGACTGTAAAAACTTCTATAAGCATATAAAAAGAAAAAGATTATAGTCTGAAAAAGGAGAATTAATAGGCAGAGCAATTAAACAACTACTTTAGTTCTTTCTTCATAGAGGAGGACACAAATAACTTCTCATTAATGCCAAGGAACCAAGGATCTAGTGAGAAGGAGGAATTGAAGGAAATTAACATTACTAGAAAAATAGTGTTGGAGAAATTAGTGGGACTGAAATCTGGTAAATTCCCAGAGGCTGTCAATCTGCATTGTAGGGTACTTAAGGAAGAGGCCATGGAAATAGTAGATGTGTTAGTTGTCATCTTCCAAAATTCTGTAGATTCTAGAACAGAGTCGGCAGATTGTAGGGTAGCAAATGTTGCCCCACTATTTAAAAAGGGAGGGAGGAAACAAGGAATTACAGAAAGATTTAGCCTAAGGAAAATGCTTGAGTATGGATGCAATAACAGGACACTTAGAAAATATCAACGGGATTAGACAGTCAACATGGATGTAAGAAAGGGAAATCATGGACTGGGTTCTCCAGTCCTCCAGCCATGTGTTTCTCAGCAATACGCCGTTTACTGGCGGCGGATACTCTACTCCCACCGCTTATCAATAGGATTTCCCATTGTAGCCACCCCATGCCGCTAGGAAGCCTGTGGGTAGTGGTGCGCTGCCGGCCAAAAAAGATAATCCCAACGGGCAGAGAATTCCGTCACATGTTTGAAAAACCTACTGGAGTTTATTTTGAGGATGTAACTAGTAGAATAGATAAGGGTGAACAAATCGATGTGGTATATTTCGATTTTCAGAAAGATTTTGATAAAAACCCATATAAGAGGTTCGTGTGCAAAATTAAATCCACGTGGGATTGGGGATAATATATTAGCATGGATTGAAAATTGATTCGCAGACAGGAAACAGAAGTAATATTTCCAAGTTTGCTGATGACGCAAAACATGGTGGCAACGTGAATGGTCAGGATGATGTTAAGAGGTTTCAAGGTGATTTAACCAAGTTGTGTGAGTGGGTAAATACATGGCAGATGCAATATAATGTGGATAAAAGTGAAGTTGTCCATTTTGGATGGAGAAACAGAATGGCTGAATATTATTTAAATAGTGATAGATTGGGAAATATTGACATACGAAGGAACCCGGATGTCCTAGTACACCAGTCACTGAAGGCAAGCATGCAGGTACAGCTAGAAAATTACATTTTGGCCTTCATAGCAAGGAGTGCAGGAGCAAGGATGTCTTACTGCAGCTTGACAGGGAGTTGGTAAGACCACATCTGAAGAATTGTGTACAGTTTTGATCTCCTTAACTAAGAAAGGATATACTTGCCAGAGAGGAAGTGAAGGTTCACCAGACTGATTCCTGGGATGGCAGGATTGTTATATGAGAACGGATTGAATCGACTGGGCCTGTATTCACTGGAATTTAGAAGAATGAGAGGGGATCTAATTGAAGCGTACAAAATTCTTACAGGACTGGACAGACTGGATGCAGGGATGTTGTTTCCTCTGGCTGGGTGTCTAGAATAAGGGGTCACAGTCTCAGGATATAAGGTAGGCCATTTGGACTGAGGTGAGGAGAAACATCTTCACTCAGAGGGTGGTGAACCTGTGGAATTTTCCGCCACAGAAGGCTGTGCAGGCCAAGTCACTAAATATATTTAAGAAATATATCAAAGAAAGAAATAGACAAACCTGGACTCTAAAGGTGTAAAGGAGTATGGGGAGAACGTGGGAGTATGGTAATGAGATAAAGGATGTGCCACGATCACATTGAATGGCAGAGCAGGCTCGAAGGACCGATTGGCTTACAGCTGCTCCTATTTTCTATGTTTCTATGAAATAGTCTGTCTTATTTTCTCCTGGCTGAGGAATTACATGCTGTGGAATCACCATCTTTGTAGTCACAGAATGTAAGAACACTCATGAATAATCTCAAGAGTGACTATCGTGAAAGAGGAACGGCATTCATATCACATAAACTTTCAAGACTCTAAATTGACTCCGCCGTCCTCATGGAGACCAGCTTGCATGAGGAGAGGTAGCTGAAGGAACAAGCAGATGGATACATATTCTACTGGAAAGATAAGGCTGACAGCAACCCTCGTGTCCATAGAGTTGGTTTTGCCATCTGGAATAGGATCTTCGATGTGCTGTTCGACTGCCCTATTGTATAAATTAAAGACTCATAAGACTTCATCGATAGCTTAGCTGTAACCAATTTGCCAACACCATCGGTGCTTAAGTCCAGCCCATGACTCCATTGAACCATTGAAGATGTTAAGTAAAAATCCTTAGTACCATCCCAAAAGAAGAAAAGATCCTCCAAGTAAGGGCTTCAATGCCAGTGGAAATATTGGGGAAAACATGTGGAGAAAACCAATGCAAATGGCATTCTCTTGCTGACAAAGAATGCTCAGCATGGTTTTGTATAACAAACTCCCTCTTCCACCAAAAGGACAAGTATAAAACCATATGAAAGTATCCTAAAGCAAAATCTTGGCATCTCCTAGATTATGTCGTTTTTTTGATCAACGATCCAAGTGATGTATGTATCACTTGATCCACACGAGGGACGGATGCCTGCTGGACAGATCTCCAACTTGTTCAATTAACAATGAACATCCACCTAGCACCATGTCATTGCAAGGCCCAGAAGTCCAATAGGTGAAGATCATTGTCTCAGCCCTAAAGCAGCCCGACCAAAGAGAAAAATTCCAAATGCAGCTCATGACCAATTTGGAAAACATTCACACATCCAGCTCAAATTCAGAACGGTGGGATCAAATAAAGTCAGCTGCACCCGACTCCTGCACCCAGACCATTGGGTTCCAGCATCATCCACAAGGGACTGGTTCAATGAAAACAGTGCTAAAACATGCAACCTGCTAGAACAAAACATGCAGCCTTCATTGCCTGGCAGAACAACCCAAGTTCATAAGTCAAGAAGGCAGCATTCCAACAGCTCATGGCTGACACCCAAAGACACATCTGGAAGATAAAGGACATGTGGTGGAAAGAGAAAGCCCAAGAAATCCAATCATTTACCTTTTGATAAATTGAACACCATTGATGGGAAAGCTGCAAAAATATTTTTAAAAAACAACAAAGCCTGCAGTCCCAATGGTATTCCAGCTGAAACCTTCAAAACTGGCAATCTTTGGTTCACATCAAGACCATGCACTCATACTACAGACTTGGGAAGAAAAAGAACTCCCCAATTTCAAGAATGGGATAAATTGCAACTGTGTTGAAGAAGGGAAATAAATCATGCGGTGGAAAATATCATGGTATTTCCCTCTAGTGCATAAAAGGGAAAATTCTGACATGCATTCTCCTAAATTGCCTACTTCCTATGTTTGATGAAATCCTCCCAGCTATACAATGCAGCTTTAGGCCTTCCAGAGGCACCTCCAGTGTAGTTTTTGTTGCTATACAAAGCCAAGAAAAATGTTGAGATCACCACCAGGAAGTCTTCATTGCATTCATCGACCTGACCAAATAATTTCAGAATCGTTCAACCCGATTCAATCATTCAACCATTCAATCATTTCAGGCCATTCAACCTGTTGTGTCCATGTCAGTTTTTAGCAAGAACAAATCAGCTGTTCCCACTTTCCTAACCTTTCCATGTTGCCCTGCAATCTTTTCACTTCAGTACTTGTCTAATTCCCTTTTAAAAGCCACAATTTAATCTGCCTCCACCGGACTCTCAGGCAATGCATTCTATATCCTAACCACTTGTGTAAAAAAAGTTTTCCTCATCCCACCATTGTTTTTTTTGCCATTATCTAATATCAGTGTTCTCTGGTTCTTCTGGCAGAAGGAACAGTTTCTCTATGTCTCGGTCCCTCCTTATTTTGAACATCTCTATCAAGTCTCCTCCCAAACCTCTCTTCTCTAAGGCTTCTTCAATCTAGCCACAAAACTGAAATTCCTCATCCCTAAAATTATTCTTGCAAATATTTTCTGCACTCTCTAGAATGATATACAATATTCCAGCTGAGGCCAAAGCAGTTAAAGGTTCATCATAGCTTTCTTGCTTTTCTACTCTATGCGTCTATTTATAAAACCAAAGATCCCTTATGCCTGAACTGTTCTCTCTGTTCCTGCCTGCTTGTAGAATTTCACCATTTGTTTTATATTGTCTCTCTTCATTATTCCTACCAAAATTAATAACTTCACACTTCTCTACATTAGATTTCATCTGCCATGTGTGTGCCCATTCAAACAATTAATCTGTGTCCTTTTGATGCTTTTCAGTATCCTCACCATAGTTTGCAATACCTCCATGTGTTAATAAGTGAATAGGTCTATGGATTTTCCTCCTGAGGTTTAGATGTCTCAGAAACTTCATTGCAATCTTGCAATTGTTTCATGATGATATGACTCCAACTGTCTTGAGAGAGAGATCTGAAACAGACACTATCTAACTCTGAACTGGGGACAAGCGAGGTAGTGTGTAGCCCCCTATACTATTTCCAATCCTCCTGAAAGTGGCTCTTCACCGCATCAAAATTCAATTTGCCCTCTGGTGTTAGTATTAACAACCATATAAATGAAAAACTCTTTAATCTCAGTTGTCTCTGTGCCAAAACTAAACTGGCTACCACAGATATATATGATCTATAGTTTGCAGAGGATATGTGTACTCTGCATTGGATTTGCAAGCCACTGTCGACCTCTTCAATTCTGCATACAAGAAACTCAGCCTGTCCTTGAATATTGCCAAAACAAAGCTCATACATCGACCCAACCCTGGTAAGCTAAATATTCCTCCTCCCATGTATTTTGAAAGACAGGCTATAGATTATATTGAGCACCTCCCATACCTTGGCAGCCATTTATTTCACAAGGCCACCATGGATGAGAAGGTCTAACACTGGATTGACTGTGCTAGTTCAGTCTTCTACAGGTGACGGCAGTGAGTGTCTTGACAATAAAGACCTCCGCAAGTCAACAAAAGTCCTCGTGTATGGAACAGTTATTGTCACAATATCCCTGTACTGGAATGAGAACTGGTTGTATCAATCATGCATAAGGGCGCTAAAGAAATTCCATTTGCAATGAAGCCATTGCATCCTCCAGATTTAATGAGAAGATTGTTGAACAATTATTAGTGTCGTTATTGAAGCCAGGTCCACAAGCATTCAGACAAAATTTCTGAAAAATCAAATTTGATGAACTGGACACAATGTCCAGATAATTGAAAACTGCCTCCCCTGCCAGGCCCTGTACTCTCAATTGGTCTATGTTCCGGGAAAATAAATATTTCAAAGATACTCCAAAGCCCAGCATTGGTATTAATGACTGAGAGGCACTTGATACCAATCCTTCAAAGTGGTGACAACTTGTCCATCAACTTGCATCATGCTTTGACTCCAAATGTCTTAATGATGAGGCAGAGCAGTGGTAGATAATGAAAGAAAAGGAAGAAAATCCTGCACTTTGGATCCCAATACCTCATGACCTACCACATGTGCCCGAAGACCTCCAGATCAAGAATCAGCCTACTCAGCCACCTGAAGACCCATAGCAGAAATTTGGGTTCCTGAGTAAATGCCATCCTCAAATCAAGTGACAATAGTCAATAGTGAAGTAAGGGAATGATAACTGGGTGATAAATGCAGTTGCAGTTTATCTTGCAGTATGTGTAAGGTGTGAAAAAGGTAAGGAGGGAAAGGGGAATAAGGTGTAAAAAGAATCCTGCACAATTTCTCTTCCAGCATTGTCATTTGCAGGAGCCAAGTGGCTTGCAAATCCAATGCAGAGTACGCATGCAAACTATAGATCATATATATCTGAACATTTTTATGCTGAGCAATCATATCCTTGAACTAAACTAGCACTGACCTCCTCAGCAACTTTCCTCAACCACTTTCCCTAATGGTGATGGTGTTGCCTGGAGGGCTTTCTAGCTCTCTATTGGTTACAGGATCTCCTGTACAACAAAAGAAAAATACTGCAGATTCTGGAACTCTGAAATAAAACAGAAAATGCTGTAAATACTTCAGTTACACGGCATCTGTGGAGAGATAAAAAGAGCAACAGGCTGGATTATACATTGGTGTGAGTTCCCTGCATCCCAGCATAAAGTTCGAGGCAAACCAAATTCCGTGGTAGACTGCCTTGTTCTGCTTTAATTTCAGGTGAGTGTCTTTTAATTAGTGGGACCTCCTTCCGTATCCAGGAAGAATTCCTGTCAGCCAATTTGAAGCCAGATGTTCTGCACCATAGCAGGACCAATGGCCACTGCCAGTTTTATGGAAGGCCTAGGAGGAAGAGGAACCATAGATGCCCCTAATTCCAAATACGTTTGAGATCTAGTCAGGGCCCGGTAATGGGTGGGGGGGGGGGGGGGGGGGGTGTAGCGTGATGTTGTTCAAGACAGCGATAGGGTGGATATTGGGAGGTATGCCTAGTGGGAGTAGCCTCTGATTAGATAGGGGCCTGGGAAGGAGGCACCCTGCCCACCACTAACCCACACCTCACCCCATTGTCCAGCATCCCACAGGCTTAAAGCTGTTGGGTTTTCTGTTTGGCACAGCCTCTCCCACCACCCATTACCTCAGCGGGATAAGGCACTTAATTAGGGATCCACCTATTGCCTTTTATAAAATGGTTGCACAAGCAGGCCGGTGGCAGGTATGTCGCTGATGGCGTGGCGCCCTGGGTCTGTTTTTCTTGTAATATTTATCGCAATGTTTGAGGTTGATGACCCAAATAGAAATGCTGGTAATACTCAGCACGTCAGGCAACATCTATGGAGCAATACAGAGTTAATGTTTATGGTTATGAGCATAGGACTTAGGAGCAGGAGTCAGTCATTCAGCCCTTCGGGCCTGCTCCAACATTCAGTAAGATCATGGCTGAACTGCTTGTGGCCTCAATTCCATTTTGCTGACCGGCATCTATAATCCTTGACTCTCGTGTCTATCAAAAATCGGTCTAACTCTGGAATAAACTCAATGACTGAACCTCCACTGCTTTCAGTAGAATGGAATTCCACCAACTAACCACCCTCTAAGAGAGAAAAATTCTCAACTCCTTCTTAAATTCCCGTACCAGCCTCCCCGGACAGGCGCCGGAATGTGGCGACTAGGGGCTTTTCACAGTAACTTCATTGAAGCCTACTCGTGACAATAAGTGATTTTCATTTCATTTCATTTCAAATGGGTGCACTCTTATTCTTAAACTGTGTCACTTAATTCTAGCCTCTCCCACAAGTAGAAGAGAACCATAAAATCCCAACAGTGCAGAAAGAGGCCATTCAGCCCATCGAGTCTGCACCAACCCCCTGAAAGAGCACCCTACCTAGGCCCACTGCCGTGCCCTATCCCCATAACCCCCTTAACCGATATATCCTTGGACACTAACAAGAGATTTATCATGGCCAATCCACCTAACCTGCAGATCATTGGACTGTGGGAGGAAACCGGAGTACCTGGAGGAAACCCACGCAGGCACGGGGAGATGTCTCAGTGGGAGAGCATTTCGGTGACAGTGACCACAACTCCTTGACCTTTACCATAGTCATGGAGAGGGATAGGGGATAGGAACAGACAGTATGGGATGGTATTTAATTGGGGGACGGGAAATTATACTGCTATTAGACAGGAGCTGAGGAGCATAAATTAGGAGCAGTTGTTCTCGGGGAAATGCACAACAGTTATGTGGGGGTTGTTTAAGGAGCACTTGCTGCAAGTGCTGGATAGTTTTGTCCCACAGAGACGAGGAAGGAATGGTAAGGTGAAGGAGCCTTGGATGACAAGAGAAGTGGAGCTTCTAGTCAACAGGAAGAAGAAAGCTTACGTAAGGTTGAGGAAGCAAGGATCTGGCACGGCTTTAGAGGGTTACCAGGTAGCCAGGAAGGAATTCAAAAATTGACTGAGGAGAGCTAGAAGGAGGCATGAAAAAGCCCTGGCAGGAAGGATTAGGGGAAACCCCAAGGCGTTCTACACTTACGTGAGAAATAAGAGAATGATCAGAGTGAGAGTAGGGCTGATCAGGGATAGTGGAGGGAACATGCCTAGAGTCTGAGGAAATAAGGGAGGCCCTAAATGAATATTTTGCTTCAGTATTCACTGGAGAGAGGGACCCAGTTGCTCAGAAGAACAACGTGAACTAGGTTAATAGAACAGGTTGATATTAAGAAGGAGAATGTGCTGGAAATTTTGAAAAGCATCAGGATAGATAAGCCCCTGGGCCAGACGGGATATACCGAAGGTTTCTATGGGAAGCGAGGGAGGAGATTGCTGCACCGTTGGCGATGGTCTTTGCGTCCTCACTCTCCACTGGAGTAGTACCGGATAATTGGAGGGAGGCGATTGTTGTTCTTCTGTTCAAGAAAGGAATAGGGAAATCCCTGGGAATTACAGACCAGTCAGTCTTACGTTTGGGGTGATCAAAATACTGGAAAGGATTCTGAGAGATAGGATTTATGATTATTTAGAAAAAAATAATTTGATTAAAGATAGTCAGCATGGCTTTGTAAGGGGCAGGTCATTCCTCACAAGCCTCATTAAATTCTTTGAGGATGTGACGAGACACATTGATGAAGGTCGGGCAGTGGATGTGGTGTATATGGATTTCAGTAAGGCATTTGATCAGGTTCCCCATGGTAGGCTCATTCAGAACATTAGGGGACATGGGATACAGAGAAATTTGGCTGTCTGGATACAGAATTGGCTGGCCTAAAGAAGACAGCGAGTGGCAGTAGATGGAAAATATTCCGCCTGGAGGTTGGTGACCAGTGGTGTCCCGCAGGGATCTGCTGTGGGACCTCTGCTCTTTGTGGTTTTTCTAAAGACTTGGATGAGGAATGGAAGGGTGGGTTAGTAAGTTTGCCGATGGCGCAAAGGTTGGTGGAGTTGTAGATAGTGTTGAGGGCTGTTGCAGGTTACAACAGGACATTGACAGGATGCTGAGCTGGGCTGAGAAGTGGCAGATGGAAATGTGAAGTGATTAATTTTGGAAGGTCGAATTTGAATTCTGAAAACAGGGTTAAAGGCAGGATTCTTTGGAAGTATGGAGGAACAGAAGGATCTTGGGGTCTATGTACATAGATCTCTCAAAATTGCCACCCAAGTTGATAGGGTTGTTAAGAAGACGTATGATGTGTTGGCTTTCATTAGCGGGGGAATGAGTTTCAGAGCTACGAGCTTTTTCTGCAGCTTTATCAAACCCTGGTTAGGCCACACATGGAATATTGTGTCCATTTCTGGTTGCCTCATTATAGGGAGGATGTGGATGCTTTGGAGAGGGTGTAGAGGAGATTTACCAGGATTCTGCCTGGACTGGATGGTATGTCTTATGAAGAAAGGTTGAGGGAACTAGGGCTTTTCTCACTGGAGCGAAGAAGGGAGGTGACTTGATAGAGGTGTACAAGGTGATGAGAGGCATGGATAGAGTGGATCGCCAGAGACTATTCCCCAGGGTGGAGATGGCTGTCACGAGGGACAGAATTTTAAGGTGATTGGAGGAAGGTATAGGGGAGATGTCAGAGGTCAGTTCTTTACACAAAGAATGGTGGATGCGTGGAATGCACTAGGTGGTAGAGTCAGAGTCGTTAGGGACATGTAAGCGACTCTTGGACAGGCACATGGGCAGCAGTAAATTGAAGGGATGTAGGTTAGGTTGACCTTAGATTAGGATAAATGGTCGGCACAACATCGTGGGCCGAAGGGCCTGTACTGTGCTGTACTGTTCTATGTTCTAAAGTAAAAACTCCACAGTCAACCAACGCTGGAATTGGTCCCGGGTCCCTGGCGCTGTGAGGCAGCAGTGCTAACCACTGTGTCACCGTCCCGCCTGGTATCTACCCAGTCAAGACCCCTCAGGATCATAAATATTTGAACAATATCTCCTCTCATTCTTCGAAACACGGACAGGCCCCTCATGGAAACTTTTCAAGCCATTTTAGACCGTAAGCTGCCAGTGGTACCCATTTTAAAGAGGGGCTGGCTGCCTTTAAGTGGCATCAGCAAATTTCAATTTTCCATCCCTCCAAACCGGGCCACAGCAAATAAGCAGTGCCGGTTGTACTGGCTGCAGCCTTACTCATGGTAATGATCGGGCAGGACCAATTCTTAGTGACCCCTGTAACCACATACAGTATCAAATTTGTACATTTTCGCTCCCTGTGTCTCTCTATCCTAGTCTCTCGCTGTTCCACACTCAGGCTCTCTGTTTATTCCTCCATTATCCTTTCCACTATGACTAGATTTGTCTCTCTGCATCTTTCCCTTTGACTCTGTGTTTACATGCCTTATTCTCTCGTTAGTAGAAGGCTACAATGTTAACAGCAGATCGCCTGTGCACAGAAGTGTTTTACACGTGTCTGTGTTTGCAAGCTGTGGTTGGGTTGGAATGATCAGAGATTACCGAGTGTTTGATCTTTTTCTGTCTGAATGCTGTTTATTATTCAAACTGCCTGTGCACGTACAGCAGCTGCATGTTAAAAATGTGATTACTGCAATTGTTTGGATGCACACATTGTGAGTTCATGAAAACCTATTGCCTCAAGACACTAGAAATATCTTTGTTAAGAAGAATTAAATTTAGGTATTTGGGGAGATGGGAATGTGCTAAATAAAAACCAGACTTGGAGACCTGATTAGTTATGCACTGCGGATAGCTGACACTTTTATTCAGTACCGTGCTTAATATATAGTTTGGGGCAGTGAACACATCTAAATGATGCAATCCTACTTTACATGGTCCAACATAATGTAAAGGTTCTGTATTTTGTGAAATGTCCATCTTAATCTATTCGTTACATCAATTTTTTTTTAAAAAATCAAATAACTGAATTTGTCTTTTATTTCACTTGAATAATATCTGGGGAGATGAGGACACGGTAGAATTCATAATTCACCTCCCCAGTGGCAAATAGAAGTGTTTTTTAAATTTCTTAATGTGGATTAATCTCCATTCTGCAGCAGGTGTTGCAATGTCTTTAGTTGAAAAATGCATGTTTTGACATTCAGAATTGACTGTTACTCACATATGTACAGTGATGTTGAATCCAGGAACATTTGTTCATGACCTCATCAGTAGTATGTACTATGTGGCCCTTGAGATCATCCTATTGCCAAACAACCCAACACATAATCTTATGTACCGTGTCAAATATCTATCACCACCCTCGCATTCCCTGCTAGTACAAGCTTTACCCACCCACCAAACATAAATCAGATGGATGCTTGCGATTCCTTTGCCATCATCCCGCTGATGCTATGGAAACAGCCAGAAAGCTAACACCACCTCCTTCCAAAGAGCCCACTCACTGCCGTACTTCTCCCTGCTGCTTTCTTTTTCACATCCTATAACATGGAGATGTGATAGGTGCCCTGGCTGTGACTATGTGTTCCTTAGTTCAGTTTGTTAAATGACAGCAAGCATCACCAGCCATGCAGCCCACAGCACAGTGCTGGAGCTGGTCAGAAAACAGATATTTCAATGTAAATTAATCTGCTCCCACTCCATTAGAAAGAAGGCTGTGTGCTTCCTCCCTGCTGCAACCAAATTGCCCCCGACTTTCCAACCCGAATACTAAATGCTGGGCATCATCCAAAACTGGCGAAAAGTACTTCAGCCGTTTAGGTGTTTTAAAATCAGTGTGATTGTGGCAGGAAAGAGCTGGTCATTTGTTGAAAGCAGTATTTTTAATCCTGCATTTGCTTTGGCTGTATCGGCATCACAGACTAGGTTCCGTATTCCACCAACATTTAAATGGTTAGTGATAGCTAAACCAGACATGACCTGCTGTTGCGGTGGTCCTGATAATGAAAACCTATAAATGAAAATAATTCTGTTTTTAAAAGTAGCATTTATTTGAAATAATTCTTCTTATCACAATCTGACATCTCCTGTTGCTCCTGCTGCGACCAAACTCTGAACCTGAACATTCTCCTTGAGGCTGGCTCACATTCTGATCGTTGCAAACAAAACTATAATCATAGATGACTTCCGGTTGCGGCTATGCCTGGGTATGTCGCATGGTCGGCAGCTCCCGCCGACAATGGACTTTTGGGCCAATTGTGCGGAGTTCCAGTGGCACTTGGACGACGATTCCCGGTGTGGGAAGGAAACAGTGAGGATCCCCCAGCACTGTATGGAGTGGACCAGGAGTGGGGCGATCAAAAAAGCGTCTTTGGAGAAGAGAGGAGAACGGGCGCAAAAAGGCAAGATGGCGGCCGGCGCGGATCAGACAGCGTGGGCCCAATGTTCATGGGAGCAGCAGGAGTTTCTTAGAAGTTGCTTCACTGAGTTAAAAGCGGAGATGCTGGCCCCTATGAAAGCTTCTATTGAAAGGTTGGTGGAGACCCAGAGGATGCAGGGGACGGCGATTAAGGAGGCGCAGAAAAAGGCCTCCTTTGACAATGAGGACGAGATTTTGGGCCTGGCGGTTAGAGTGGAGGTGCACGAGGCCCTGCACAAAAGATGGCGGGAGAAGCTGGAAGACCTTGAAAACAGGTCGAGGAGGCAGAACCTGTGAATTCTGGGTCTCCCTGAAGGCGGGGAGGGGTCGGATGCGAGTGCGTTTGTGACCACGATGCTGGGGACGCTGATGGACCCGGGGGCCTTCCCGCGGCCCCTGGAGCTGGGCGGGGCACACAGAGTCCTGGCAAGGAAGCCGAAGTCGAACGAGCCGCCGAGAGCTATGGTGGTAAGGTTTCACCGCTTCACCGACAAGGAATGTGTCCTGCTATGGGCGAAGAAGGAGCTAAGCAGTAAGTGGGAGAACTGCGAGATCCGTATCTACCAGGACTGGGGTGCAGAGCTGGCTAAGAGGCGTGCGGGATTCAACCGGGCCAAGGCGGTCCTCCACAGCAAAGAGGTGAAGTTCAGGCTGCTACAACCGGCGAAGCTGTGGGTCACATACCAAGACCGGCACCATTACTTCGATACACCGGATCAGGCGTGGACTTTTATTAAGAATGAGAAGCTGGACTTGAATTAATGGACTGCTGTATGTTGTTGGGGCACCCCGGTGGGGCGGTGGGGGCTGGAGGGGGGTCTGTTTGCTGTTGGTACAGAGCAGCGTCACAGGCAGTGGGGACGGGCCAGACAATGAGAGCAGTTTTTGGGGTGGGGGGGAGTTGCTCATCGTCGGGGTAGCACCCAAAGTTTGTTTGTTTGAGCTTTTCTTTCTTGACACACGGGAATAAGGGGGGGTGGCTCTCTCTCCCTCACTTGGTTGGGGGGGGGGGGGGGGGGGGGGAGGTTGGAGACCCATAGAGGGAGCCAACAGTGGGATTGGAGGTAGAGGCGGGAGCGGCCATGGTCAGCTTGAGTCAGCTGACTTACGGGAGAGCAATGGGGGGGAATTGGGGTGAAGCGGATGCTTGACTTGGGTGAGGGGGATCGAGGGGGTGGGGGTGAGGGCTGGGATGCTGCTTTGCTGGCTGTAGGGGAAGTAACTTTCGGAGTTAAAGGGGGAGTCGGGACGGGGAGCCTCCAGCTGGGCGGCTGGAGTGTGCGGGAGGCGCGGACACGTGGCTGGCCTAAAAAAGGGGATGGTTAGTCGTCGGGGGGGGGAATATCCGACCAGGCTGATCATGTGGAACGTGAGGGGCCTGAATGGCCCGGTCAAGAGGGCCCGTGTGTTCTGGCACTTAAAGGGGCTAATGGCAGATGTAGCCTTGCTACAAGAAACGCATCTGAAGCTCGCGGATCAAACTAGGCTGAGGAAGGGATGGGTGGGGCAGGCCTTTCACTCGGGGTTGGATGCGAAGACCAGGGGGGGTCGCAATCTTGGTGAGAAAACGGGTGGCATTTGAGGCAGGGAGTATTGTCGTGGATAAAGGGGGTAGATATATTATGGTGAGTGGCAAGCTGCAGGGGGCCCGGGTGGTGCTAGCGAACGTGCATGCCCCGAATTGGGACAATGTGGATTTTATGAAGCGAACGTTGAGTAAAATCCCGGACCTGGAGCCATGCAGTCTGGTAATGGTGGGGGGGGGGGGACTTTAACACAGTCCTAGACCCGGCACTGGACCAGTCTATGTCTAGATCGGGTAAGAGGCCGGCAGCGGCCAGGGTCCTGAGGGCGTTTATGGACCAGATTGGGGGGAGTGGACCTGTGCTGATTCACTCGGCCAAGGGCAAAGGAGTTTTCTTTCTTCTCCCACGTCCACAAAGTGTACTCGCGTATTGATTTTCTCGTGGTGAGCAGGGCGCTAATCCCGAGAGTGGAGGGGGTAGAGTACTCAGCCATTGCGGTCTCGGACCATGCTCCGCACTGGGTGGAGTTGAGGCTAGGGGCGGAGAGAGGCCAACGCCCTCTATAGAGACTGGACGTAGGACTATTGGTGGATGAGGAGGTCTTTGAGCGGATTAGGAGGAGTATACAAAACTATGTGGCGACCAATGATACAGGGGAGGTTTCAGTGAGTGTGGTCTGGGAGGCGCTGAAGGCAGTTATCAGGGGGGAGCTAATTTCTATCAGGTCCCAGAGAGAGAAGAGGGACAGGATGGAGAGGGAGAGGTTGGTGGGGGAGATGCTCAGGGTGGACAGGAGGTATGCAGAGTCCCCCGAGGAGGGGCTGCTAAAGGAGCGCCGGAGCCTGCAGGCGGAATTTCACTTGCTTACCACAGGGAAAGCAGAGGCTCAGTTGAGGAAGTTACAAGGAGCGGTGTACTGGCGCACCAACTACGGAAGAGAAAGGCGGCCAGGGAAATTGGGGGAATTAGGGACAGGAGGGGTAACACGGTCTTGAGCTCGGAAAGGATCAATGAGGTCTTCAAGGATTTCTATGGTAAATTGTATGAGTCAGAACCCCCGGAGGCGAGGGAAGGGATGAAGCAATTCTTGGACCAACTGATGTTTCCGAAGGTGGAGGAGGAGCTAGTAGAGGGATTAGGGGCCTGATTGAGTTGCAGTTGGTTAAAGGTTTGGAGAGTATGCAGTCGGGCAAGGCCTCGGGACCGTACGGATATCCTGTAGAATTCTATCGGAAATTCTCAGAGCTATTGAGCCTGCTATTGTTGAGAACCTTCAACGAGGCTAAGGAAAGGGGAACCCGACCCCGACGATGTCGCGGGCTTTGATTTCACTCATCCTTAAACGAGATAAGGACCCGTTGCAATGTTTGCTCTCACAGGCCGATATCGCTCCTTAATGTAGACGCCAAACTGTTGGCCAAGATCCTGACCACTAGAATTGAGGACTGTGTCCCAGGGGTGATTAATGAGGACCAGACGGGGTTTGTCAAGGGCAGGCGGCTGAACACGAATGTGCGGAGGCTCATGAACGTGATCATGATGCCCTTGGAAGGAGGGGATGCAGAGGTGGTAGCTGCAGTGGATGCGGAAAAAGCCTTTGATCGGGTGGAGTGGGAGTACCTGTGGCAAGTGTTAGGCAGATTTGGATTTGGCGAGGAATTCATAGGGTGGGTCAAATTACTGTATCAGGCCCCCGTGGCGAGTTTGTCCACGAACCGACTGCGGTCGGAGTACTTTAGGCTGCATCGAGGAACGAGGCAGGGTGCCCCCTGTCTCCCCCCCCCCCCCCCCCCCCCCCCCCCCCAGCTGTTTGCCCTGGCAATCGAGCCGTTGGCCATGGCGCTGAGGATGTCTAGAAACTGGAGGGGGCTGGTTCAGGATGGGGAGGAGCATTGTGTTTCACTGTGCGCGGATGACCTGTTCCTGTATATTTCAGATCCGGTGGAGGGGATGGGGGAGGTCATGCAGATCCTAAAAGATTTTGGGGATTTCTCAGGGTATAAGTTGAATGTCGGGAAAAGGTAGCTTTTTGAGATCCATGCGAGGGGCCAGGAAAAGAGACTGGGAGAGCTCCCATTAAAGATGGTGGAGAGGAGCTTTCGCTATTTGGGCATACGGGTGGCTAAGAGTTGGGATGCCCTGCACATGCTCAACCTAACTCGGCTTGTGGATCAGATGGAAGGGGACTTTAAGAGGTGGGTCATGCTCCCGCTTTCCTTGGCAGGCAGGGTGCAGTCCGTGAAGATGACGGACCTCCCCAGGTTGTCGTTCGTCTTCCAGTGCCTTCCCATCCTCACCCTCAAGTCCTTCTTCAAGCGGGTGAACCGGATTATCATGGGATTTGTGTGGGCAAACAAGACCCCGCGAGTTAACAGACTGTTCTTAGAGCGCAGTCGGGGCAGGGAGGGAACTGGCGCTGCCGAACCTCTGCCGCTATTATTGGGCAGCGAACATATCCATGATTCGGAAATGGGTAGTGGGGGGGGGGGCGTCGTGGAAGCGGCTGGAGTCGGCATCTTGCAGGGATACTAGCTTGGGGGCACTGATAACGGCACCGCTGCCGCTCTCGCCGGCACGGTACACCATGAGCCCGGTGGTGATGGTGGTACTGAGGATCTGGGGTCAGTGGAGAAGGCACAGGGGAGAGGTAGGGGCATCAGTTTGGACCCCGATACGAAACAACGACAGGTTTGTCCCGGGTAGAATAGTCGGAGGATTTCTAAGATGGCACAGAGCAGGTATCATAAGGATGGGGGGCTTGTTTATAGATGGGACTTTCTCTAGCCTGAAGGCGCTGGAGGAGAAATTCAGGTTGCCCCCTGGGGAATACCTCTAGTACCTGCAAGTCCGCGCTTTCTTGAAGAAACAGCTGGTTGAATTTCCACTGCTGCCTTCCACAGGATACAGGGCAGGGTGGTCTCGGGCATGTGGCTAGGAGACGGAAAGGTATCAGACATATACCAGGAGCTGCAGGAGGTGGAGGAGGCCTCGACGGAGGAGCTGAAGAGCAAGTGGGAAGAGGAGCTGGGTGAGGGCCTGTAGGCGGATGCCCTGGGCAGGGTCAATTCCTCCTCATCTTGTGCCAGGCTTAGCTTGATTCAGTTTAAGGTGGTCCACCGGGCGCACATGACAGCAGCAAGAATGAGCAAGTTCTTTGGGGTGGAGGACAGGTGTGTGAGATGTTCAGGGAGCCCAGAAAACCATGTCCATATGTTTTGGGCATGCCCGGCGCTTAATGAATTCTGACGAGGCTTTGCAAAGGCTATGTCCAAGGTCTTGGACACTCGGGTAAAGCCGAGTCTGGGGATCGTGATATTTGGGGTGTCAGAAGATCCGGGAGTGCAGGAGCCGAAAGAGGCCGGAGTCCTGGCCTTTGCCTCCTTGGTAGCCCGGAGACGGATCTTGTTAATGTGGAGGGATGTGAAACCCCCGACTTGGGTTGGTGACATGGCTGGGTTTCTAAGTTTGGAGAGGATAAAATTTTCCTTGAGAGGGTCCTTGCTGGGGTTCTCCAGGCGGTGGCAACCGTTCCCTGACTTTCTCACGGAGCGTTAAGTGAAGAGTTCAGCAGCAGCAGCAAACCGCGGGGGGGGGGGGGGGGGGGGGGAGAGATGGAGGTGGTGGGGAACTGAATGGGCTGTGGATAGATTTCTCTTATAAATTGTAGTTATCCCACCTTGTTTTGTTAAGTTGTTAATTTTTTTTTCCTTCTTTTGGTAGTGGTTTTGTAAAAATTCTGTAAAATCTTGAATAAAAACAAGTTTAAAAGAAAAAGAAACTATAATCATGACAGGCGTAGGGGTGGCAACTCTATTAAGGAGGTGATTTTCTCCAACATGTCCTGTAGGAACCTGAATAATGCTAAAAGAATGTTCAGTTATATTTTCAGTAATACTTTTCCCCGGATTGCTAATTAGGAAATCTCTTTACAAAATTTGCAACCACCCTCATCCAGGGCAATGGTGATTGGACATCCCTGGGTACTTCTTGCAGTCATGTATAAGAGTTGAACATTTTGCTACACTGCCCTCTCTGTTGGGCGATGTAAATAAAGTCATCATGGCTGCTTACAACTGAGCATGTGAGTCTTTTCTCAATGCAACAGAAAGATGGCAATGAGGCTAGGATGGAATTTTAGTCACATTTCAGTTGAGAAGTCAAGGAACAAAGTTCATTCTGACACATTTTTTGGAACTCCTATAGTTGATTTTCAGAGTTTGGAAGTTTGCTCCATGTGCACCTGTCATATTCATGTGCAGTCTAGTGAGTCAGCACCGATCTAATTAAATGGAAATAACTCACAAAAGGAATATTTGGGGATAATGGGTGACTTCAACCCGAACAAAGAGGACTGGTGTAATTACAAACAACGGTTTCGCATTTGGCTGAAAGTGCACAAAATGGGTGATGAGGATAAAATAAACGTTTTTCTCAACATGTTGAGCCCAGATACTTTCAATGTAGCGTCTAAGCAGTATTGCCAAAATACCCCAGTGCCATGGAATCTGCTGAAACTGATGAGATTCTGGACTCTTATTCTATTTTGTCACTGGGAATGAAATTGCAGATTTACATTCCGTCAAATAAAATGATGCCAATTGAGACCATCGCAGATTACATTCTTGAGCTAAAGAAACCAAAGGGAGTGGGGGGTGGTGCTGGGCACCATCGGTGAGGGGTCCCCCTGGGCTGGGGCGGTGTGGGGCTAAGGACCCAAGGGTCCCCTAAGCCACCCACCCGGATTGTGTGCACCCATAACAGGGGCAACTTCATCTACTGGCTGTGCATCCACCCAACACCCCCAGGGCAGAGCCCAGTCCATGGTAATATAGCAAAGGTCACTTTAACTCCCACTGACTGTAAGCAGCCTCTGGCTGCACAGCCGAAGGCTGTTGCTCAAAGGAATTGGCATTGTTAGTTATATGAGCACTTCACAGCTCTAGAGTGGAATTCCGTGGGTACACATGCCATGTCTCAGACAAGTGCTATATAAGTATCCAAATCAAACTGTGAGGCCTGTACACTTTTGCCTGAACCCTGGAGGCGTCAACACCACAGAGGCAGCAGCCAATAATCAAACAACCTAGAGCTGGTCTTCAACACTGTAGATACTCCCATGGCTAGAGGGTGAGTGTGTGTGGATCGGAGAAAGAACCTGAGTCCGGTCCAAGTGATGTTTCCGCTGGGGGCCAGGGTACGGGGTACCTGCTGTGGCCAGGGGTGTGCAGGGTGGGGTCCCCCAGCACAGCCAGCTCATTGGATGGCACCCAAAGAGAAGGCGGGGAACATAAGGTGGGGGAGACTTGGGGGACTCGGGTCCCGGAGTGGAAGCCACAATTGAATTTCGGTCTCTCACCCTCTCCAATTCCTTAGAGATATCACATTATGGATGGCATTGTGGACCCTGCAGCAGCTGCCCTCACATTGCTGGTGGCTGTCCAGGCGGCCAGTCGCTGGCGAAGGCATTAGCAACAGTGTTGACGTAGGCTCAAGGCGGCAGCCCATGTGCAGGACCCGCCACACACCCTGAGGACCTGGCCTCCCATCAGGCCAGGGAGGGATCAGAGGGGGGAGGCCAGTGATAGACCAAGGTGTACAGGCGTCGTTGGTGGTTTGAGGAGATGTCGGACAGCATGTGCTGCAGAAGCCTCCGCCTCAACAAGGGGATGATGTAGCATCTGTGCCATTATCTTGTGGAACTGGCACCACGTGGAGGAAGAGAATAGCCACTCCCAGTGGCTGTGAAGGTCTCCGCAGCCCTGAACTTTGATACGTTGGGATCATTCCAGGGCTCGAGCAGGGTTTGGCATTTTCCAACCAACAGCCCACAAGTGCATCCGAGCATCAGACTACATAAAGTTCGAGCTGGACCAAGCCATTCAGGATGACCAGTAGCAGGATTCCGCACCTTTGCTGGGATACCCCAGGTCCATGGAGTAATACGAACCATGGAAAATTTCCAACACAGAAGGAGACGATTCGGCCCATCTTGTCCATGCCAGCCCGAGGACTCCTAGGTGCACTTTCTAACCCCATCTTTCTCACCCGATCCATAGCCCTGTAGTTTACATCACTTAAGGTGCAGATCCAGGTACTTTTTAAAAGAGTTTCGCCTCCACCATCAACGTGGTTAGTGAATTCCAGACTCCCGCTATTCTCTGCATAAAAAAGTTCTTCCTCATGTCCCCTCTACACCTTCTGCCACTTATCTTGATCTATGTACCCTGGTTCTAGAATTCTCCAACAATTTTATCCTGTCCACTCTACCACTTCCCTTCATAATTTTGTAATTGATGGCACACATGTTGCCTTGCGAGTGGTGGGCAATAGGGAGTGCCCTTAATTAATAGGAAGGGATTCCACTCCCTGAATATTCAACTCGTCTGCAATCTCCACCTCCAGATCATGCACGTGTCTGCATGCTTCCCAGGTAATGTGCACGACAGCTATATCCTGGGCACTCGAAGATCCCCAGCGTCTTTGAGGACCACCCCAGGATGACAGGTTGGCTCTTGGGGGATAAGGGGTACTTGCCGAGGTCCTGGCTAATGACACCAGTATGGAGGCCGGAGACTGATGTGGAAACCCGGTATAACGAGGCCCATGTTGCCATCCATGCTGTCATTGAGCGGTGCATCGGATTGCTCAAAATACGGTTCCAATGCCTATACCAGTGGTGCACTGCAGTACACCTCCCCCAGAGGGTCTCCCACTTTGTGGGGGTCTGCTGTGCCCTCCAGTACCTGGCCCAGCAGTGGGGCGAAGTGCTGAAGGTGGAGGAGGAGGGATCTCATCTGAGGAAGATGGCGAGGAGGAGCCGGACCAGGAGGGGCTGGAGGATAAGCCCGGGGAGGACCCGCGGGAGCAGCCAGAGTATGGAGGGAAGGTGGGAGCGAGGGTCCGGCATGCCCGGAGGACCAGGAGGCCCTCGCCCACGTCTTCCAGGACAGGGCTTTGTCCGCCATCTCAACCTCCCCCCCCCCCACCCTTCCCACCCATCTCCCCCCCAAACCCAACCCATTTGCCCCCCCCCCTCATCCATTCCCACCCCTACCCCACCGATTCTCCCCTCCGACCCTCCCCGACAACCCTCCGGGGTTTGTGTAGCATCAAGGCAGAAGGGTGATGGTAACTTGATGTGAGGTGAGATCTGTTGCTCCTCAATCTATGCTATAGTCTGACTCCTGTCTTTCTGCTGACTGCGCGCTCACACCCATCACATGCACGTGGCATGCCCCGGGGACCCCAGATTTAGGATCACTGTGCCTGGGGGGCTATGGGGGGACCGAGGCTGGGGAAGATTGGAAAACTAACAGCAGGTGGGGAGTTCAGGCCAGCCTGCAATCACGTGACAGGCTTGACATGTCTCAGGTATAACATGTTTTAATGGTGAACTATCAAAGCCCTAACTACTGATGGTGCAGCAACCCTTTCTGACAGTTTTTCCTCTCAGTGATCTTGTATCTTCTTAGTCCGCTGTGCTCTGCAGGTATGTCTGGGTGTGTCCCCAGGATGCACATTGGAGGTGGAGGCAGTCTGTTGCTTTCCGTGCCCTGTCACCTTTGATGCCGCAGGCAGGTGTCCTCTGGAGGGCCTGGGGCCAGAGGGCCCCAGCCGCCTTACCGGGCGTACTTGCCTCGCCGTGCCACCCTGTTCCGCCCCCTGAGATGCGTCGTGGTCAGAAGGGGGGGTCTTAGGGGAGCTGGAGATCGCCGTCATCTCCCTGTTGGAAGGCTCCAGGTTGGCCTCTGGCACTCCTTTCTCCCGGCCGGTGCCCTTAGACCCCTGGGGGCCACTTTGGGACAGAGAGGCAGCCGAAGTGAGGGTCCTTCATCATCTGGCTCCATCAGCCCTGGCGGTTCCCCATTGTCGGCACAATGGTTTCGACACCCTCAGCGATGCTCCGCTGTGACTGGGACACGGTAATGTCCACCTGTGTCTGGGACACGTCCCCCAGAGACTGGGACACGCAGTCGAGGCACTCCGCCACGGATGTCACTGACTAAGCAATGCCTTGCTTGGACACCACCTCTCATGATACTGACGTCATGCTTCAGGCTTTCAACTGCGTTCACCACCCTAGCAATTTTGGGTTCGGTGCAATGCATTACTGGCGCCATCTCCTGTGATGTTTGCCTATGGGGCTTTGGACCTGCTGGAGTGTCGCTAACACCCCCTCCCGAATCTCATGGCTGCACCCTAACGTCTCCGGGATAGGGTCTCCTTGTCCAGGAGCTCAGCATCTGACTGGGTCTAAGCTGAATCCTGGGACTGCTGTCTCCCCTGCAGTTCCTGGCTCCACCTCATGTGCATCAGCCTCTGTGTGGTGCTCTCCAGATTGTGCCCCAGAAGCCTGTCCACTAATGTTGTCCACCAAAGTGTTTAGCGCTGGTGGAAAGTTGGGATGATGACCGTAATGCCTCGATAGTGGCATCACCGGAGCTCTCCTCTGAGATGTTCTCTTGGAAGGTGTGGGGGGGGCTGGCGTGTGGCAGATGGGCCGGCACCATCCAATGGAAATCCTGCAGGAGGATGGACATGTGGCCGGTGAGAGGAAACGATTATTATATCTGACATGAACAACTCACTTGTGACAGGTTATCTGGGTGGAGCAGGGGGGTGTGGATCCTTACCTCTGCGGCGTAATCCAATCTTGCTCTATCAGTGACCGCTCTATCCTCTGTCATCCCCGCACCCTCCAGGGCCCGTTGCTCATTGGGTGTGAGGACTCTGCAGCAGGATTCTCCGACCCCCCCGCTGGGGGTGGGGGGGCGGTGCGAATCCCGGCTGGCTGCCGCATTCTCCGGCGCTGGTTTTCAGGCGGGGTCGGGTTTACACCACGCCCGTTGGCAGCAGATCCCCCGGCAATTCTCCGGGCCCCAGTGGGCAGAGCGGCCACCCGTCTTTGGCCAGTCCTGCCGGCGTGGATTAAACATGGTGCCACACGGCCGGGACCTGGCAGATAAGTCGGCTTGGGCAGTCCTCAGGGGGCTGCAGGGGGATCCGACCCCGGGGTGGGGGGGGGGGGGGGGGGGGGGGGGGGCTGCGGTGGCCTGGCCCGCGCTTTGGGCCCACTGATCTGCAGCGGGCCTGTGCCATGGGGGCACTTCTTCCTTCCGCGCCAGCCCCTGAAAGGCTCCGCCATGGCCGGCACAGAGAAGACAACCCCCTGCGCATGCGGCAGAATACGCCGGCCGGTCTGCGCATGCGCGGGATCACGCCAGCCCTTTGGCTCCGGCTGGCGCGGCGCCAACCCCTCCGCCGTCCACCTAGCCCCCGTAAATGTGGAGAATTCCGCAATTTCGGGTGCTGTTGACGCCAGAGTGGTTTGCGCCGGTTTTCCCGCCGGCGTGGGGACTTAGTCCTGTGAAAGGAGAATCCTGCCCGTGATGTCAGACACCCTGTCGCATATCTGGGCACTTGCCTCTGTGATGTGCCGATTTCTCCTGTTTGGACAAAGAGAGGGTATTGTGAGCCAAATGCTTCATACATCGGCGGTGGGGTTGATGGCAGAAGATAGGCGTGGACACCGATGGTGGGCATGGCTGGGTTGTGCTGATGGGTGCCAGGGTGTGGCAGGGCACAGGTACAGCATTATGCCTGGGGGTGGTCCAGGGCTGGCAGGCAGGACCAGTGCCAGGGGGCCAATGCCAACTCCAACTTATGACCCGCTGGAGGCTGTTGAGCTCCTTACAACACTGATTTGAGGTCCTTCTTGTAATGCTTCCCGAGCTGATGGCCATTGCCACTGTGTTCAAGGCAGCACCAGCTGACCTGTAACTGACCCTCCGAACCCCTCGGGGGAACAGTGTGTACCATCTCGACTCCACCGCATTCAACATTATGGCCAGGTCGGCATCTCTAAAATGTGGAGCACATCTGCGCGGTGGCATGGCTACGTTGTCTGGGTTTGCTTGGAGGGAACGTTAATGTGCTGCTCCCCATCGTTAGCAAGGAGCTGTCGGACATGGTCCAGCCGAATCTGCTGGTGGGACAACCATTGCCACCGTGAAGCCAGTGGGGGATCAATGCCGGCCCTAAGTATAATATACCTGGTTTAGCAAATAGATAATGAAGGTATCCACCAAATATAGAAGAACGTTGAGGGGATTTTGAAAGCAAAGAGAACACTAATGTACTTGGAACATTCATAGAAATTTTTGTGTATTATTCTACATTCATCCTGCCTTAGCTAACACATTCTCATCACTGTATCAAAAGATGGAATAGCTTTGGAGTGGTGTGTGGAGTGCCAGAAAGCAAAGTGAAGGAAGAAATGAAGAAAATATTGTTTTGACACTCAATTGATCCCAAAAATTAATTGCTTTTTTTCCTTCTTTTAAAATTTAACGTGCCCAATTCTTTCTTGTCCAATTAAGGGCCAATTTAACGTGGCCAATTCACCTAGCTGCACATCTTTAGGTTGTGGAGGTGCGACCCACACAGATACGGGGAGAATGTGAAAACTCCACATGGGATCGAACCCAGGTCCTCGGCACCGTGAAGCAGCCTCATCCTCATCCCAAGCGTTTGGTGTTATCTCACACAATGAAAGGTGGTGTGGAGAAGCCTGTAGCATGTGTTTCAATACTTTAACAAAGTTAAAGCAAAGTTGCTCACAGGTTGAGAAAGAGGTGTTCTGTCTCTAGGGATGTTACTCCCTTCTTTGAACCAAATATGATAGTGGTCAGCTAACAAATTAATCTTCCTACCGTTCAGGTATTTGTAGATCTATCAAGAGATTAAGATGTGGAGATGCCGGCGTTGGACTGGGGTGAGCACAGTAAGAAGTCTTACAACACCAGGTTAAAGTCCAACAGGTTTGTTTCAAACACGAGCTTTCGGAGCACGGCTCCTTCTTCAGGTGAATGGAAAGGCTTGTTCCAGAAATGTTTATATAGACACAGTCAGAGATGCCCCGGAATGCGAGCACCTGCAGGCAATCAAATCATCAAAGATGCAGAGAGAGAGGTAACTCCAGGTTAAAGAGGTGTGAATTGTCCCAAGCCAGTTCAGTCGGTAGGCCTCTGCAAGTCCAGGCTTGTTGGTGGGGGCCGAATGTAATGCGACATGAATCCCAGATCCTGGTTGAGTCCGCATTCATGCGTGCGGAACTTAGCTATAAGTTTTTGCTCAGCAATTTTGCGTTGTCGCGTCTCCTGAAGGCCTCCTTGTAGAATGCTGACCCGGAGATCAGAGGCTGAATGTCCTTGACTGCTGAAGTGTTCCCCAACTGGAAGGGAACAGTCCTGCCTGTTGATAGTCGCACGATGCCCGTTTATTCGTTGTCGCAGTGTCTGCATGGTCTCGCCAATGTACCACGCTTCGTGATTAAGAGATGAGTACTAATTTTGGTAGCCCATCATAATTATATTAAATATTGTAAGATACCCGCACATCCAGACATTGAAACAGCTTCTTCCCCACAGCTACTAAACTCAACAGCTCTCCCTCGGACTGATCTGTTCCCTGTAGAAACACCATCCTGTGCTGCTCTTGCTCATGTATTTACTTTGTTTGGCCCCTTGTTCCGCACTGTAACCAATCACTGTTTGTCGATGTCCCATTTGTCAATGTACTCTGTCGATTATTCTTTTTTAGTCTACTATGTATATACTGTGTCATTCCCTTGGCTACAGAAAAATACCTTTCAATGTACTTTGGTGCATGTGACAATACATCAAATGAAATCAAATCAAAATCAAATCAAGTCAGCAGATCATGCAAATGCAGACACTCGTTCAAAATTTCCTATGAAGGCTGAGTCATTTTCAGACATTTGTTACTTGTGAATTTACACAAATGGCATGCCAGTATCTGTCAGAAAACTTTAGTGAAAAAATTTGTGTGGATGCAGTACTAGGGAAATGCTCAATTATGTCATGAATGGTTAGCCTAAACTGTGTGATGATGAGAAAACACAGGAGTATTTCACACACCTAGAAATTGTAGCGATAAGCCCCTGTTTGTGCTAACTTGACTGATTGCAGGCACGATGGGAAGTTTTGGTCAAGTTGAAATGAGACCGTTAAACCAATGACCTATTTAAAGGACAGTTTGCAAAGCACAGATTGAAGGTTTACAGAATGCAAGGAAGAGGAACTTCGAGATGACACCTGTGAGCACAGTGTCTGAATACTGAGGAACAATGTATCATAGAATCACAGAATTTACAGTGCAGAAGGAGGCCATTCGGCCCATCGAGTCTGCACCAGCCCTTGGAAAGTGCACCCTACCTAAGCCCACACCTCCACCCTATCCCCGTAACCCAGTGACCCCACCTAACCTTTTGGCAATTTAGCATGGCCAATCCACCTAATCTGCACATCTTTGGACTGTGGGAGGAAACCGGAGCACCCGGAGAAAACCCACGCAGACACGGGGAGAGCGTGCAGACTCTGGGACCCTGAAGGGGGAGTCTGAGTGAGAATATGTGTGAGAGAGTGTGTGTGTGTGTGTGAGTGAGAAAGAGACTGTGTGAGAGAGAAAGAATGTGAAAAAGTTAGTGACAGAAAATGCTGGCTGGTGTGAGAGAGTGTGGGTATGAGAGAGTGTGGGTATGAGAGAGTGTGGGTTTGTGAGAGAGTGTGGGTATGAGAGAATGTGAGAGAGTGTGAGTGAGAATGTGTGTGTGAGAGAGTGTGAGTGAGAATGTGTGTGTGAGAGAGTGTGAGTGAGAATGTGTGTGTGAGAGAGTGTGAGTGAGAATGTGTGTGTGAGAGAGTGTGAGTGAGAATGTGTGTGTGAGAGAGTGTGAGTGAGAATGTGTGTGTGAGAGAGTGTGAGTGAGAATGTGTGTGTGAGAGAGTGTGAGTGAGAATGTGTGTGTGAGAGAGTGTGAGTGAGAATGTGTGTGTGAGAGAGTGTGAGTGAGAATGTGTGTGTGAGAGAGTGTGAGTGAGAATGTGTGTGTGAGAGAGTGTGAGTGAGAATGTGTGTGTGAGTGTGCGGCCTTTACTGTACCTTCCCCGCTGAGGTTCCTTATACAACGCGAGTTGTGTTGAATAGCGTTGAACGTGGCTAAACGTGCTTGCTATGGGACTTTGTTCCTATTTGGCTGAATTGAGCCCAGCGTGTGTGCGAGGGAGAAAGTTTGTGTGAAGGTTTGCGAGGGCAACATCCTGGAACTCCCTCCCTCACAGCATACCTCAAGGACTGCAGCGGTTCAAGAAGGCAACTCACCACCATTTTCTGAATGGCAACTAGGCATGGGCAATGAATGCTGGCCGAATCAGCGAAGCCCGTATCCCGTAGATGAATAAAAAAAGAAACAAAAGTCAGGGTAGTTAGTGACTTGGAGGGGAACCTCCTGGTGGTGGGGTTCCCAGGTATCTGCTGTTCTTGTCCTTCTAGATGATAATGGACATGGGTTTGAAAGGTGCTGACTAAGGAACCTTGGTGAGTTACTGTAGTGCATCTTGTAGTTGGTACTGTTCATCGATGGTGGAGGGTTTGAATGTTTGTGTAAGGTGGGGGGGGGGGGGGTGCAATAAAGCGGGCTGCTTTGTCCTGGATGGTGTTGAGCTTCTTGAATGTTGTTGGAACTGCACTAATTCAGGCAAGTGGAGAATATTCCATTACACTCCTGATTTGCGCCTTGTAGATGGTGGACAGACTTTGGGGGCTCAGGAGGTGAGTTACTCGCAGTAGGATTCCTAGCCTTTGAACTGCCTGGTTGTGGTGATATGATTTGCATACCTGTCTGCCATTGGGGCAGAACACCGGCTTACCATTGGCCCTGGTCGGTCATGTGCCTCTCGACCGATTGGTCGAGAGGCTGAGTTAACCACTCCTCCTTGCCGAGGTATAAATAGCCAAACGCCCGGCAGTCGTCCATTTTATTGTAGACAACTGCAGGGCTAAGTTCTAGTTTATTAAAGCCTAACTTTTGTAAAGCAACTCGTCTCTCGTGCAATTGATGGCACATCAATTTAATAAGCTAGATTTTTGAAGATGGAGTTCCGGTTCAAGCCCAAATGCCTCCGCATCAGCCCGCAAACTCCGAACTCTGCAGAACTTTTTCAACTTTGGCTGACATGCCTCGAAGGATACCTGGAATCTGCAACCAGCCCCCCCACCATGGCACAGAAGCTGCACGTCCTCCACTTCAGCGTGGGTATCGATGCCTACGCGATAATCAAGGAGGAAAAGGATTATGATGCAGCAATACTAAAGCTGAATGGACAATTCATTAAACCAGTCAACAGGGTATTCGCCCGACATCTGCTGGCCACCAGACAACAGCTCCCTGGTGAGTCACTGGCCCTGGCCCTCGCTATCCTGGGGAGGAATTGCTCCTGCGTCGCAGTCTCAGCTACGGAGCACATGGAACTACTGATCAGAGACGCTTACGTGGCTGGGATACAGTCCCCCGCTATCTGCCAGCGGATGCTGGAGAGAGACGACCTCAGCTTAACTGAGGCACGGACTCTCTCCACCTCCCTGGAGGTCGCTGATCAAAACGCCCGCACCTTTGTCCCCAGCCGGGCCTCCTGGCACGCTTCCCCACCGCCATCCGCCGCTCCCGACCTCCCTCAGGCCTGTGCCGCGGGACGCCCCGACAAGTCCACGGGGCCCCGCTCTACTTTTGCGGGTTCGCGAAACACCCTCGCCCGCGCTGCCCAGCCCGCTCCGCCCTCTGTAAGAGCTGAGGGAAGAAGGGCCACTTCTCCGTCTGCCAGGCCAAAACGGAGGCTGCGGTTCCTCTGGACGCCACGCAACACTCTCCCCCCCGCCCCCGGTCCCCTGCGCCCGGCCTGTGCGCCTCTCTCTCTCCTCCCGGCCCCCTCCTGGTCGCCGCGTCTCTCTCTCCCCCCCGGGCCCCGGCGCCCGACCTGCGCGCCTCTCTCGCATCTCCGGGCCCTCCCGGTCCCCTCCTTACCGCTGCGCAACACTCTCGCCCCCCCCCCCCCCCCCCCCCGGCCCCCGCGCCTGGCCTGCTCGTCTCTCTCTCTCCTCCCGGGCCGCTCCAGCGCATCGCGCTCCTCCCAGCTCGCCGCCCCCGGGCCCCCGCGCCTGGCCTGCGCGCCTCACCGCCCCTGCTCGCAGCCACTCCAATCGGCCCGCCGGCACCGCTAGCCCCGCCCCCAGCAACCACGAGGGCCGCACGGGCGCCACCATCTTGGGGCGCCGACTCCACGTGTGGGTCCTGGGCGCCGCCATCTTGGGATCCCGACTCCACGTGCGGATCCTGGCCACCGCCTTCTGGGACTGGCACGCAAGGTTCTTCCAGCATCTACTCGGACGACGACGACAAATACGGATTTTCTCCATGGCTCGCGGCCATTCAGCTCGACCAGTCACGTCCACGCACGCTCGCCAAAATGACGACGCTCATCTACCTCAACGGCCACGAGACGGGCTGCCTGCTGGACTCCGGGAGCACGGAAAGCTTCGTTCACCCTGCCACGGTAAGACGCTGCGCGCTCCCTGTCCATCCTGTAAAACACAAAATCGGGTTAGCCTCAGGTTCGCACTCCGTCCACATCACCGGGTGCTGCATCGCGGACCTCACGGTCCAAGGGAAGGTTTCTAAAAATTATAAATTCCTTGTCCTCCCTGACCTTTGCGCACTGGCACTCCTAGGACTGGACTTCCAATGCAACCTGCAGAGCTTGACCTTCCAATTTGGCGGCCCTATACCCCCCTCACTGTCTGCAGCCTCGCGTCCCTCAAAGTGGACCCCCCCCTCCTTGTTTGCTAATCTCACCCCCGATTGCAAACGCGTCGCGACACGGAGCAGACGGTACAGCGCCCAGGACCGGTCCTTCATCAGGTCCGAGGTCCAGAGGCTGCTGACGGAAAGGGTTATCGAGGCCAGCAACAGTCCCTGGCGAGCCCAAATGCTGGTGGTCCGGACTGGGGAGAAAAACCGGATGGTCATCGACTATAGCCAGACCATCAACCGGTTTACGCAACTGGACGCGTATCCTCTCCCCCGTATTTCCACCATGGTAAACGATATCGCGAAATACAAGGTCTTTTCCACTGTGGACCTTAAGTCCGCTTACCACCAGCTTCCCCTCCGCGCGAGTGACCGCATTTACACCGCATTTGAGGCAGATGGGCGCCTCTACCACTTCCTTAGGGTTCCATTTGGTGTCACAAATCGGGTCTCGGTCTTCCAACGGGAGATGGACCGAATGGTCGACAAGTACGGATTACGGGCTACCTTCCCGTATCTTGATAATGTCACCATCTGCAGCCACGATCATCAGGACCATGACGCCAACCTCCAGCAATTCCTCCAAACCGCAAAACTCCTTAACCTCACATACAATAAGGATAAGTGCGTGTTTAGCACCGACCGTCTAGCCATCCTCGGCTACGTAGTGCGTAAAGGAGTGATAGGCCCCGACCCCGAACGCATGCACCCCCTAATGGAACTCCCTCTCCCCAATACCCTCAAATCCCTCAAACGCTGCCTGGGTATCTTCGCATACTACGCCCAATGGGTTCCCAACTACGCTGACAAGGCCCGTCCCCTCATTCAAACCACGACCTTCCCGCCGTCGACAGAGGCCTGCCAGGCCTTTAGCCGCATCAAAGTGGACATCGCAAAGGCCACGATGCGTGCCATCGACGAGTCCCTCCCCTTCCAGGTCGAGAGCGACGCATCAGAAGTTGCTCTGGCGGCCACCCTGAACCAAGCGGGCAGACCCGTGGCCTTCTTCTCCAGACCTTTCCAGGCTTCCAAACTCCGCCACGCCTCTGTGGAAAAGGAAGCCCAGGCCATAGTCGAAGCGGTGCGACATTGGAGGCACTATTTGGCCGGCAGGAGGTTTACCCTCCTCACAGACCAACGGCCAGTAGCCTTCATGTTTGATAATGCACAAAGGGGCAAGATCAAGAATGACAAGATCTTACGGTGGCGGATCGAGTTGTCCACGTACAACTATGAGATCTTGTATCGTCCTGGGAAGCTCAATGAGCCTCCTGATGCCCTGTCCCGCGGTACCTGCGCCAGCGCGCAGATAGACCGCCTCCGCTCCCTCCACGCAGACCTCTGCCATCCAGGGGTGACCCGCCTCTACCATTTCATTAAGGCCCGCAACCTGCCTTTCTCCATTGCGGAAGTCAGGACAGTAACCCGTGACTGCCACATCTGCGCAGAGTGCAAACCGCACTTCTACCGCCCCGAGCGCGCACACCTGATCAAAGCATCCCACCCCTTCGAACGTCTCAGCATTGACTTCAAGGGGCCCCTTCCCTCTAACAACCGCAACATTTACTTCCTGGCGATAAATGACGAATTCTCCCGCTTCCCCTTCCCCATTCCTGCCCCGACATGGCCACATTGACCGTCATTAAGGCCCTCCTCTGCGTCTTCTCCCTGTTTGGCTACCCCACGTACATACACAGCGATCGGGGGTCCTCCTTGATGAGCGACAAGCTGCGTCAATTCCTGCTCAACAGGGGCATTGCCTCTAGCAGGACGACCAGCTATAACCCCCGGGGTAACGGACAGGTCGAGCGAGAGAATGGTACCATCTGGAAGACCATACTACTGGCCCTCCGGTCCAGAGATCTCCCTATTTCCCGTTGGCAAGAGGTTATCCTCGATGCCCTACATTCTATCCGCTCACTCCTCTGTACCACAACTAATCAGACACCGCATGAACCTCTTCTTGTTTTCCCCAGGAAGTCATCCTCCGGATCCCCTCTCCCGACATGGCTGGTCACCCCCGGACCCATCTTGCTCCGGAAGCATGTGCGGGTGCACAAGTCCGACCCGTTGGTGGAACAAGTCCAGTTACTCCATGCTAACCCGCAGTATGCGTATGTGGAGTACCCCGACGGTCGACAGGACACGGTCTCCCTCCGGGACCTGGCACCCACCGGCGTGCGGCCTTCCCCCCCTCCACCACAGACACCCCCCCCCTGTTTTTTTCCCCCCAGTGCCCCACTCAGGTTCCCCCTTCCCCATCCATGGCGTCTCCACAGCCAGCTTGGGTGATGGAGACCATTCAAGGACCATCGCTCCCGGACTCCAGGACGTCAGCGGAACCACCACCATCGGCCGACCTGCGTCACCTTCTCCACTGTGGCGGTCTGCCAGAACGTCGCAGGCCACGAAAAGACTGATCGAATCGATCTAAATTTCGACAGCTCCATGGACTTTGTTGGGACTTTGTGGAATATTGCTTATTGTCTGGGCCAGTGGGAAGCCACCAAATTCGATAAAAGAAAGGAGAGAAAAGTTTTGTCCTCCCGGCTGCTACTCATATCACCAGTTCTCTCTCCCCCTCCCCCCCGGCTTCTTTCTCCGCAAGGGGTGAATGTGGTGATATGATTTGCATACCTGTCTGCCATTGGGGCAGAACACCTGCTTAACATTGGCCCTGGTCGGTCATGTGCCTCTCGACTGATTGGTCGAGAGGCTGAGTTAACCACGCTTCCTTGCCGAGGTATAAATAGTCAAACGCCCGGCGGTCGTCCATTTTATTGTTAAGTTCTAGTTTATTAAAGCCTAACTTTTGTAAAGCAACTCGTCTCTTGTGCAATTGATGTCACATCACTGGTAACCAGAGTGTTAATATGGCTCATCCAGTTCAGTTTCTGATCAACGGTAACCCCAGGATGTTGATTGTAGGGGATTCAGCGATATTAATGCCATTGAATGTCAAGGGGAGGTGGTTAGATCCTCTCTTGTAGGAGATGGTCATTGCCTGGCACTTGTGTGGCGCAAATGTAACTTGCCACTTATCAGCCCAAGCCTGAATATTGTCCAGATCTTGCTGCATTTGGACATGGACTGCTTCAGTGTCTGAGGAGTCACGAATGATGCTGAACATTGTCCAGTCATCCACAAACATTCCCATTTCTGACCTTATGATGGAAGGGAGGTCATTGATGAAGCAGTTGAAGATGGTTGGGCCTAGGACACTACCCTGGGGAACTCCTGCAACGATGTCCTGGAGTTGAGATGATTAATCTCCAACCACCACAAGCATCTTCCTTTGTGCCAGGTATGACTCCAACCAGCAGAGAGTTTTCCCCCTGATTCCCATTGACTCCAGTTTAGATGGGCTCCTTGGTGCTAGATCATAGAAATGCTGGTTGTAATGATATGTATAATATAAGGAGTCTCTAGCGTTAAAAAGATGATGTTCACGTATCTCAACATTAGATGGCACCACAGAGTAGTCTTATAAAAGGCTGTGTCTCTAGGTGTTCTGGGAGAAGGTTGTGAAGAAGGATAGTGAGAGGTTGAGATGGAGTTAGTTGTACTAAAATGATATTATAGATTTCTGTAACATAGATTTTTTTTTTTAAATAATTTTTATTGAGATATTTACAAAATGTAAACATCACAACAATATTAACAAAACAACCGCGGTAAAAACCCAAGAACAACACCCATCCAACTTCAAAAGCAACTACAAACAAAAGAAAAAACAAAAGAACACCCAAAAAACAAAAGGGAAAGAGATAACACCCGCCACATCCCACAAACCCATGTACACAGTTCTCCCTCCCACCGAACCAAACCCCCCCCCCCCCCTCCCCCCCGGGTTGCTGCTGCTACCGGCCTATTTCCCTACTGTTCCGCCAGGAAGTCCAGGAAAGGCTGCCACCGCCTAAAGAACCCTTGTACTGATCCCCTCAGGACAAATTTCACCTTCTCCAATTTAATGAACCCCACCATATCATTGATCCAGGCCTCCACGCTTGGGGGCCTCGCATCCTTCCACTGAAGAAGAATCCTCCGCCGGGCTACTAGGGACGCAAAGGCCAGAACCCCGGCCTCTTTCACCTCCTGCATTCCTGGCTCCACTGCAACCCCAAAAATTGCGAGTCCCCAGCCTGGCTTGACCCTGGATCCTACCACTCTCGACACCGTCCTTACTACCCCCTTCCAAAACTCCCCCAACGCTGGGCACGTCCAAAACATATGGGCGTGGTTCGCTGGGCTCCCCGAGCACCTAGCACACCTGTCTTCGCCCCCGAAAAACCTACTCATCCTCGTCCCAGTCATGTGGGCCCTATGCAGCACCTTGAACTGTATGAGGCTAAGCCTCGCACAGGAAGAGGAGGAATTCACTCTCTCCAGGGCATCCGCCCACGTCCCCTCCTCAATCTCCTCACCCAGCTCCTCTTCCCATTTACCCTTCAGTTCCTCCACCGAGGCCTCGTCTACCTCCTGCATCACCCGGTATATGTCCAAAATCCTCCCTCCTCCAACCCACACCCCCGAGAGTACCCTGTCCCGCACCCCACGTGGGGGCAGCAAGGGGAACCCCTCCACCTGCCGCCTGGCAAACGCCCTCACCTGCATGTACCTAAACATGTTCCCCGGGGGGGAGCCCAAACTTCCCCTCTAACTCCCCCAAGCTCGCGAACCTCCCCTCCACAAACGGGTCCCTCAACCTCCTAACCCCTACCCTATGCCAGCCCAGAAATCCGCCATCAATGCTCCCTGGGACAAACCGATGGTTCCCCCATATCGGGGCCTCCATCGAGCCCCCCACTTGTCCACTATGCCGCCTCCATTGCCCCCAAAGTTTGAGGGTAGCCGCCACCACCGGGCTCGTGGTATACCTCGTTGCAGGGAGCGGCAACGGCGCCGTTACCAGCGCCTCCAGGCTCGTGCCCACACATGACGCCACCTCCATCCTCTTCCATGCTGCCCCTTCCTCGTCCATTACCCACTTACGCACCATCGCTGCGTTGGCAGCCCAATAGTACCCACAGAGGTTGGGCAACGCCAGCCTCCCCCTATCCCTGCCCCGTTTCAGGAACACTCTTCTCACCCTCAGAGTCCCATGCGCCCACACAAATCCCGTAATACTCCTGTTGACCCTCCTAAAAAAGGCCTTCGGGATAAGGATGGGGAGGCACTGGAACAGGAACAAAACCTCGGGAGCACCGCCATCTTAATGGACTGCACCCTCACCGCCAGTGACAGCGGTAACATATCCCACCTCTTGAACTCCTCCCCCATCTGCTCCACCAACCTTGTGAGGTTGAGCTTGTGCAGGGCCCCCCCAACTCCCAGCCACCTGGACACCTAGGTACCTGAAGCTCTTCCCCGCCTGCTTCTGGGAGCCTACCAATCCCCTCCTCCTGATCCCCCGGATGCACCACGAACAACTCGCTCTTGCCCAGGTTCAACTTATACCCAGAGAAACCCCCAAATTCACTAAGAATCCTCATCACCTCCGGCATCCCCCTCACCGGGTCCGCCACTTACAGCAACAGGTCGTCCGCATAAAGCACACTCGATGCTCCTCCCCACCCCGCACCAGGCCCCTCCAGTTCCCTGACTCCCTCAACGCCGTGGCCAGGGGCTCAATCGCCAATGCGAAGAGCAAGTGGGACAGGGGGCACCCGCGTCTCGTCCCCCGGTACAGCCGAAAGTACTCCGACCTCCTCCCATTTGTGGCTACACTCGCCATCGGGGCCTCGTAGAGCAGCCTCACCCAACGGATAAACCCTCCCCAAACCCAAACCTCTCCAACACCTCCCACAGATACTCCCACTCAACCCTATCAAAGGCCTTCTCCGCATCTAATGCCACCACTATCTCCGTCTCCCCTTCCACAGCCGGCATCATAATAACGTTGAGGAGCCTTCGTACGTTCGTATTCAACTGCCTTCCCTTCACAAACCCCGTCTGGTCCTCATGAATGACCCCCGGCACGCAATCCTCTATTCTTGTGGCTAGGATCTTTGCCAGCAGCTTGGCGTCGACATTTAGCAGCGAAATCGGCCTATATGACCCGCACTGCAGTGGGTCCTTGTCCCGCTTCAGGATTAAGGAGATCAGCACCCGTGACATAGTTGGGGGCAAAGCCCCTCCCCCCCCTCGTTAAAGGTCCGGACCAACAGGGGGCCCAACAGGTC
This sequence comes from Scyliorhinus canicula, assembly GCF_902713615.1. Lineage (NCBI taxonomy): Eukaryota > Metazoa > Chordata > Chondrichthyes > Carcharhiniformes > Scyliorhinidae > Scyliorhinus > Scyliorhinus canicula. Next base: position 49,309,829 of record NC_052162.1, read on the forward strand.
CACATACCTTTAATAAAATTCCACCGGAAACCCATCCGGCCTCGGTGCCTTCCCCGACTGCATGCTCCCTATCCGTTTAACCACCTCCTCCAGCTCAATTGGCGCACCCAGTCCTTCTACCTGCTCCTCCTCCACCGTCGGGAATCGCAGCTTGTCCAAGAAGTGCCCCATTCCACCCCCCTCCACCGGGGGTTCCGACCGGTACAGTTCCCCATAGAAGTCCCTGAAGACCCCATTAACATCTATCCCCCGCCGCACCACCTTCCCAGCTCTATCCGTCACTCCCCCAATCTCCCTGGCCGCGTCCCGTTTTCAGAGCTGGTGTGCCAGCATCCGGCTCGCCTTCTCCCCGTATTCATACACCGCCCCCTGTGCTTTCCTCCACTGAGCTTCCGCCTTTCTGGTAGTCAGTAAGTCGAACCTGGCCTGAAGGCTACGCCTCTCCCCCAGCAATCCCTCCTCCGGAGCCTCCGCATATCTCCTATCCACCCTCACCATCTCCCCTATCAGTCTCTCCCTCTCCCTCTGCTCCCCCCTCTCCCTATGGGTTCTGATGGAAATCAATTCCCCTCTAGTCACCGCCTTCAATGCCTCCCAGACCATCCCCACTCGGACCTCCCCGTTGTCGTTGGCCTCAAGGTACCTCTCGATACACCCCCGAACCCTCTCGGCCACCTCCTCGTCTGCCAGCAGCCCCACCTCCAAGCGCCAGAGCGGACGTTGGTCCCTCTCTTTCCCCAGCCCGATGTCCACCCAGTGCGGGGCATGATCTGAAATGGCAATGGCGGAGTATTCCACATCCTCCACCCTTGAAACCAGCCCCCTGCTCAGGACAAAAAAAATCAATCCTCGAATAGGCCTTATGCACGTGGGAGAAAAACGAGTACTCCCTGGCCCTTGGCATCGCAAACCTCCAGGGATCCACCCCGCCCATCTGGTCCATAAATCCCCTCAGCACCTTAGCCACCGCCAGCCTCCTACCCGTCCGGGACTTGGATCGATCCAATGGGGGATCCAGTACCGTGTTGAAGTCCCCCCCCCCATGATCAGGCCCCCGACTCCAGGTCCGGAAGACGGCCCAACATACGCCGCATAAACCCCGCATCGTCCCAATTTGGGGCGTAAACATTCACCAACACCACCCGCTCCCCCTGCAGCTTACCATTTACCATCACATACCTCCCGCCACTGTCAGCCACCACATTTAACGCCTGAAACGTCACCTTCTTCCCCACCAGGATCGCCATCCCCCGACTCTTCTCATCCAGCCCTGAATGAAATACTTGGCCCACCCATCCCTTCCTCAGCCAAACCTGGTCCGCCACGTTCAGGTGTGTCTCTTGGAGCATGGCCACATCCGCCTTCAGCCCCTTCAGGTGCGCAAACACCCGGGCCCGTTTGACCGGCCCATTCAGCCCCCTCACATTCCAGGTTATCAGCTGGATCCGAGGGCTCCCTGCCCCCCTTCCCTGCCGATTAGCCATAACCCATCCCTTGCCCACCACCGGCCAGCTTCCCCCGCTCTGCCAGTTCCCCACGGCGGCAACTCCCCCCCCCCCTCCAGCACCCCTGCATGCTCCAGCTCCTTCCTGACCGTTTCAGCAGCAACCCGGTACCCCCCCCCCCCCCCCCCCCCCCCCCCGGCTAGGACCCCTCCTAGCCGCGCCCCTCCCTCCGTAGCACTCCCGTGAGCCAGCTAACTTCTGCTGACCCCGGTGACTCCCGCCCTACCTCCGACTCCTCCCCACGTGGGACTACCCCTCCTCCATCGTGCCCATCAGCGGGGGGGGGGGGGGGGGGTGAGGGGGTCCTCCTCCCCACCCCCACCCCCCCCCCTCCCTCCGCTCTTGCGCGGGAAAAGAAAACAGCCAGCAACGGCCCGCGCTTCTCACCCCCGACTCCGCCCCCACCATCTCCCGGCACGGGAAACCAGAGAAAAGCCCGCGCTTTCGCCCTGCCCAGCCCCACCTCCTCTAGGGCTACTCCCATTGTCAGTCCCCCCCCACCAGCTCCCTGAACTCCCCGTTTACCCCCCTGCCCGAACCCGTCCACCAGACCCATACAGAAAAACCCATACAAAAAAGACATAACGACATCACCCCACCCACCCTAAGGCCAACCCACATCTTACATTAAACCGAGCAAATACAAGTACAGTATTATATAACATCCCCCATCTTAGACCCTCAGTTTGAGTCCAGTTTCTCGGCCTGCACAAAGGCTCACGCCTCCTCCGGGGATTCAAAATAATGGTGCCGATCCTTATAGGTGACCCACAGACGCGCCGGCTGCAACATGCCAAACTTCACGCTCCGTCTGTGGAGCACCGCCTTCGTCCGGTTAAACCCGGCCCTCCGCTTCGCCACCTCCGCACTTCAGTCCTGAAAGATCCGCACCTCCGTGTTCTCCCACTTGCTGCTCCGCTTCTTCTTGGCCCACCGGAGCACACACTCACGAACCACGAACCGATGAAACCGCACCAACACCGCCTGCGGCGGCTCGTTCGGCTTGGGCCTCCTAGCCAGAATTCTGTGGGCCCCCTCTAACTCCAGGGGCCCCTGGAAGGACCCAGCCCCCATCAGCGAGTTCAACATAACAGCCACATAGGCCGCCAGGTTCGACCCCTCCAGCCCCTCCGTGAGGCCCAGGATCCGCAGATTCTTCAGCCTCGACCGGTTGTCCAGCTCCTCGAACCGCTCCTGCCACCTTTTATGGAGCGCCTCGTGCATCTCCACCTTCCCCGCGACGGCCACGGCCTCATCCTCCCTTTCGGAGGCCTGCTTCTGCAGCTCCCGGATCGCTGCCCCCTGGACTGTCTGAGTCTCCATCAGCTCTCTGGTGGTAACCTTCAACAACTCCAGCAGCTCCGCCTTCAGCCCCTGGAAGCAGTGGAGCAGAGTCGCCTGCTGCTCCTGCGCCCACTGCCTCCACTCCTCCGGGCCTCCGACGGCCGCCATTTTGTTTTTCAACCCCGCTTTTCCAGGGGTGCTTCCACCGTTTTTCCTCTTACCCTACTCCTTGTCCGGACCATAGGACCGTAGGGGTCGACTCCTGTCCTCTTCCCACATCGGGATTAGCCGACAAAGTTCCGTTGGGGGCCCTGAAAAGAGCCCCAAAGTCCGTTTTCAGCGGGAGCTGCCGAACGTGCGGCTTAGCTCCGCATTGCCGCCACCGGAAGTCTGTAACATAGATTTTATACTTTTGTTTTATTAGCTATTACTTAGTGAAGTGTGTGAACTATTTGAAGTAGTGTAAAATAAACTAGCTTTGTTTCAAATACATAACTTGATGTTTTTTGTCAATACTACGGCTTTTAGCCACGTTGGAGCACTATACAAGGAAAATCACGCTGGTTAGCTATTCTTTAGACCCAAATTCACTGGGGGAGTGGTGGTGATGTAGGTCGGGTCACCCCTGTACTGGGGTGGGAGGGCGGGGACCCAGAAAATCCGGGGTCAGATTTGCACTGCAGGGGGCGGGGGGTGAGTTGAGAGATGCGGTGAGGGGGATGGCCAGCTGCAAGTCCTCCTTCTCGGGCCACCCGCTCAAAATGGTGGTTCCAAAGGTGGATTTCCTCGGGAATCTCTCACAATCCTCACCACACATAAATTTACATGGCGAAGGATTGGGAATCACTTCAGGTGCAATTCAGCTCCGACGGGAGAACAGTTCCCAAACAGAGAATTTTGCCCATCGTTGAAATTAGGTTAGTTATATTGTGTTCTGGGAAATTGTGATATCAGAATGGTCGCTCACCCAAGTGTGTTGAAACAGTTGGTCAACCCAGTTGTTTTGAAATGGGGAGGTAGTATAGAGTTGATAATTTTGCTACACTGTTCACGTTGTTGCTCTTTGTTGGGGGGGTGTAATTAATGTCACCAACATAGTCACTTACAGATGAGCATGTGCGAGTCTTTTCTCAGTGCAGTATACACCTTTCCTTTCCCCTCTCCCATTATCTCTTTCTGCCTCTTGCCCCTTCCAACTCCTGTTCGCATGATCACCAGTATACTTCCCACCAATGTTTACCCCTCCCTTAAATATGTAGTTGGTGGCAACCTATAATCTCTTCCCCAATGCTCCCCACCCTGCTGTAACCTTTTTAGCGATGTCACAACACAAGTGCACTCCCAAAATACCTCGAAGCCTAGAATCTCCCTTTCTCATAGGTCCAACATCCCTCTCTGATTCCATCTACAACTCAGAACTCTCCTCAGTGCTACCATATGCTGACCACTCTCCCATTCCTACTATAGCCTGCTATCCCATTCCCAGTGCTCTGAACCACCATAACCCCATAATGTTCCCATATTGCACATCCTCTCCTACTACTCCAAGATTATTATTCCCCCTCCCTCCCTGTTCTTCCACATACAATAACGACTACTGACAAACACAAGTACCACCCTCCCAGCAGTATAAACATTCTCTGTAACTTGCAACATTGCTGAAATGCACTGAAAAAAATGTATTAATTGACATTTTCAATGACAATAAATCAGAAGACCTGATATATCTCATGCTTGTTGCAACAAATTAATATCTAGGGAATTGTCTTTTGTGCCTTAAGTTTTTTTTTAAAATAATTTTTATTAAGATTTTCAAAAACATAAAATAACAGCACGAAAACCGTATTAACAACAACCAAAAAAAAAACATAATAACCCCCAAAACCAACCCCCCCCCCCCTCCCCCCCCAGTAACTACAAATAGAAGAAATAGATAAGCACCCGGCATATTCAATAAACACATATACACATCTCTCCCTTCCCCCGCAACAAACCCCCCCCCCCCCCTCCTCTTCCTCCCCCCCCGCCCCCGGGTTGCTGCTGCTGCCGGCCTATTTCCCTACTGTTCTGCCAGGAAGTCAAGGAAAGGCTTCCACCGCCTAAAGAACCCCAGTACTGATGTACTGATCCCCTCAGGGCAAATTTCACCTTCTCCAATTTGATGAACCCCGTCATATAATTGATCCAGGCCTCCACGCTTGGGGGCCTCGCATCCTTCCATTGAAGCAAAATCCTCCGCCGGGCTACTAGGGACGCAAAGGCCAGAATGCCTTAAGTTTTTTTTTGAACGCCTCAGTCTGTGGCAAAAGCCTAGCTTGAACTTGATGAGCAGAAATTTCAACTTCAGCAGGAATGTTAACCATGTGAGATCAGAATGGCTGCTCACTTGGGTGAGCAATTGAGTATGTTGCAACAGTTGGTCAACCCAGAAATATCTGTCTGTTTTATTCCCCTGCTGAAGTTGAAAGTTCTAATGAATGTTTTTGCCTTGAGTTGAATTAGAAATCATGCTATCTGATCATGTGAAATATCCTAATTGCCTAACATGCATTCTATCAGCTATACAGTTGAAATTATTTTTAAACAATTCACACTTTTGTCTTCATGGCCAATCTTGAAAAAGGTGGAACAAGGACACATTTCTGAAATTTTATTGAGGTACCAATTAGATTGAGAGCTTTTTAATTAAAAAAATAAAGTGATGTTGTCTGTGTCAGTTCAAGAAATAAAATTACAATGTTTTGATTATATACCTGCTGTGGCTTCCGCTTTATGTTCTTTCCATTTCAGAAATTTGCATTGACCCAAGAAGAACTGGGGTCAGAGGAGGGTGAAACTGGGAATCAGGCTGTCTTTTTTCTTCAATTATGCTTTAATGTAAGAAACACTCGAGTTTGAAGCTAACTAATTAACTCACCTATGTTACTGGCAGAGAGAAAATGTCAATGCTGATTGCTCACAGAAGACTTCATTTTAACCACAAAAAAAACGGGTGAATTGGGTCAAATGAGGAATTTAGATTTTGAAGACTTCAAAATTACCCATTTTTGGTTTTAACAGAGATTGGTGGAGGGATAGGTGAGTCTGTTCGACCAGTACAGCTCTTAAAGATGCTTCGAACATCCACCTCTACAAAAGGATGGATCCATAAGTGCCTTTGCAGCAAGGCTTGTAGACCAGAAGAAGTAGAAAGCCCCCCCACTCTGTCCAAAAAGCTTATGTACTTCGCCACTGTGTCAATGTAGGAGCCAAAGATTCTAAATTCTAACACCTATGAGAAATAAGTTACACAGAGAGAAGGACACAAAGAGAGAAGTAATTTCCTTCTCCATTCTAATTTGATTACCTGTTTGGAGGAATAGAGAAAAAGGGAGATTAGGAGGGAAAGGAAATGATGAAGACTAGTTAAGGGTGAATCAGCCTCTGGTCTCTTCCCACTTACGCTTGAATGTAGTGAGAGGGAAATCGAGGAACAAAGGAGTTTGTGTAATATAGGAGTCGTTGGGTTATTCAGGGAGGAAAAGAGGATGGAAGTAGTGATGGGAACGAAGAGGGTGGGAGTAGTGCTGGCACTGAAGGGGCCAGTGTAGTGATGGGAGTGCAGAGGGTCATAGGAAGGGGAATTACTTGAGAAGTCAAAGTATAGCTGATGCAATGAGAGCGAGGAGTGGATATAATACAAATATTGGGTGCGGAGAATGGGAAGAGAGTTACTATTTTATCTATTGAAGCTGGCAGGTCTTTGAAGCTTCTTCCGACACCACACCATGTTCTACCACCCACCACCTTTCACCCAAAAGGAACAAAGTAATCGAAGAAAATAGAGAAATGGCAAAAAGGTTTAATTGTCTTGTTAGAAGAAATTAAGTAGAATTACTCTTTCTGAGAACCAATACGGACTGAAAGATCTCCTTCTGTGCTTCATGCATTTTTGGATTCTATAATGCGCCTATATTCCCTAGAGTTTAGAAGAATGAGAGGTGATCTCATTGAAATATATGAAACTTTTGTTGAGCTTGATAACATTGGACACGATTCTCCGGAAAGATTTATCAATGTGGTAGTGAGCGGAGACTGCTGCAGGCCTCCTGGCGCTCTGCAACGCAGAGACACACATCCAGGAGGGCAACGTTAGTGGTCAGGCTTTTGGGACACAAGCTGGTGAGCACCACACAGTTGCTGATGCGCATCATGTGAAGGCAGTAATGTCCAAACAAGACAGCAGTTAGAGGTCTGCTCGATCCCAGGACCCTGGTGGGTCCCAGCCAGTTGCTGAGACTATGGACCAGGCTATCTCGGAGCTGTTGGAGATGTTAGCGAGAGACCGGGACATCCAGAAGGAGATGTCAGCGACACTCCACAAGGTCCATATCCAATTCGAGGAATCCTAGAGGCTACGGGTGCAGAAGATGTTGCCGGCAATGCATGGAACCAAGGCCAACGCGGTAGGATAGTGACCGAAGTGTAGAACCTGGTGCACGAAGTCAGTAGCATTTGTGTCCAAGGTGACAGTGATAGCCATCCCTGAGGGCCTCGGCAGTATCTTTGAGGTGTTGTGGAGCTTGTGCTTGTTGCAGCCGGGCATTGCCAAGGCGCTGAAGAGCATGGCCCAATCACTGAGGAGCATAGCTGACTGCGTTGAGATGATGAAGACATTAGGGAGCCGCCAAGGCGGGCAGAGCCAGATGACGCAGGGGCAACAGGGCTCGAACCAGCTGTCTGTCCATTCCGAGATGAAACCCAGGACTCTATTGGCACCGGCCAGCTCCCTCGAGTTCCACCCCTTGATGAGGCCACATCTCGCAGTCAGCACATGGGACAGGGCGGTACACCTGTGCATGTGCCACCGACAAATGCGCTCGGGCCCTAAAGCCCCAGAGGACGCCCGCCAGGGACATCAAAGGCCACGGGTTTTTTCACCTGGATTTGATTGTCGACATATTTCCCCTACTGCTGGGCAAATTGCACATTCATAGCCTCAGTCTGTATTCTTCTATTAAAATAATCTTTATTGTCACAAGTAGGCTTACATTAACAGTGCAATGAATTGGGCAGCACGGTAGCACAAGTGGATAGTACTGTGGCTTCACAGCGCCAGGGTCCCAGGTTCGATTCCCCGCTGGGTCACTGTCTGTGCAGAGTCTGCACGTTCTACCCGTGTCTGCATGGGTTTTCTCCAGGTCCTCCGGTTTCCTCCACAGTCGAAAGATGTGCAGGATAGGTGGATTGGCCATGATAAATAGCCGTTAGTGACCAAAAGGTTAGGAGGGATTATTGGGTTATGGGGATAGGGTGGAAGTGAGGGCTTAAGTGGGTCGATGCAGGCTCGATGGGCCGAATGGCCTCCTTCTACACTGTATGTTCTGTAATGAAGTTACTGTGAAAATCCCCTAGTCGCCACACTCCGGCGCCTGTTCGGGTACACTGAGGGAGAATTCAGAATGTAAAAATCAACTAACGGGACTTGTAGGAGGAAATTGGAGCATCCGGAAGCCACGCAGACAAGGGGAGAACGTGCAGACTAATCACAGTCAGTGATCCAAGCTGGGAATTGAACCTGGGGTCCTGACGCGGTGAAGCAACAGTGATAACCACTGTGCGACTCATGTTAGGTCAGATGACCAATGGTAGGTCAAAGAGGTACAGCACAGTGGCACAGTGGTTTGCACTGTTGCCTCACAGCCCCAAGGACCCGGGTTCAATTCTGACCTTGAAGGACTTTGTGGAGTTTGCAAATTCATGCCATGTCTGCGTGGGTTTCCTCTGGGTGCTGTGGTTTCCTCCTGCAGTCCAAAACTGTGCTGGTAGAGTGGATTAGCCATGCTAAATTGTCCCTTAGTGTCCAAAAGGTTAGTTGGGATTACTGGGTTATGAGGTTGCGGAATGGACCTAGGTAGAGTGCTCCTTCGGCGGGTTGGTGCAGACCCAGTGGGCCGAATGGTCTCCTTCTGCACTATAGTGATTCTAAGTAGATTTTACGGTTTGGCTTAAAGGAGAAAAATCAGTTCGAGAAAGAGAGAGGATAGGGAGCATAATCCAGAGCTTAGGGCATAGTCAATTGAAGGCATGACCACCAATGGTAGAGCAATGAAGTTTGGGGTGCTCAAGGGACCAGAATTAGACACGTGCTGTTATCTCAGAGTTTGATGAAGTGCCTCAGATTACAAGATAGGGAGGGATGAAGCTATGAAGAGACTTGCAAATAACAGGATTTACGGATTTTAAGGGTGAGGGCTTTGACAAAGAGCCATCCAGAGTTGACAAGTCAGCTCCCTTCTCTCTCCACAGATGCTGTCAGACCTGCTGCGATTGTGCAGTATTTTCTGTTTTTGTTTCAGATTCCAGCAACCTCAATAATTTGCTTTTATCTGAGTCTTTTAAAGTCAAGACATTGCTTGATTTCGAGCCATTATCTAGACTGAGATCAGTAAGGGATATGGGGATAAGGTGGAAAGTGGAGCTGAGGTTGCAGACCACCCATGTGCCGCGATTCTCTGGTCTGGTGCCAGAGCCAAAATGGGAGTACTTTACTCCGGTGCTGGCACCGGTTCCGAGACCCGATTCTCGGGTCCTGGGGGGGCCAGCACGGCGCTGGAGTGGCCCACGCCGCTCCAATTAACGGTCCCGGCATCGACCCGGCGTCGATCCAGCGCCGCGGGGTCCGTGCATGCACAGTTGGGCCGGTGCCAACTAGCACATGCGCACTGGCCATCATCCCCGCGTCTGCCCCGACGCCAAATGGCGCAGGGATCCAGGAGCCGGTGCGGAAGAAAAGAGGTCGCAGCCAGAGAGGCCGGTCCGCTGATTGGTGGGCCCCGATCGCAGGCCAGGCCAGTACGGAGGGCCTCCCTGGGGTTAGAACCCTCCTCCCTCCTCACAGGCCGCCCCCGGACCCTTCAACCCCGAGGTCCCGCCGGCCCAGAGCATGTTAAAACGGCGCCGGCGGGACTCGGAGTTTTTCGGACGGCCACTCGGCCCTTCTGGGCTGGATAATCGCGGTGCTGCCGGAGGATCGCCGCTACAGCGGTTCTCTGTGCGGCCCGGCGCATTCGCGAGCGGTCATTTTCACAGGGGTGAGAGAATTGCATCCCGGCATCGGGGCGGCATGGCGCGATTTGCACGGTGCCACAGCGATTTTCCCACCCGACGGGGGGGGGGGGGGCGGAGAATCCCGTGATCTTTTAATGGCATAGCAGGCTTAAAGGAGCATTTGGCTTAATTCGGCTCCTATTTCTTATGTTATTAAGAAACCAAGCAAAATGTCAACAAAAACACCAGAAACAGGTCAGAGTGAACATTTAAAATGTGGCGACTAGGGGCTTTTCACAGTAACTTCATTGAAGCCTACTTCTGACAATAAGTGATTTTCATTTATAGGGGCTGGTTTAGCACACTGGGATAAATCGCTGGCTTTTGAAGCAGACTAAGGCAGGCCAGCAGCACGGTTCAATTCCCGTATCAGCCTCCCCGAACAGGTGCCGGAATGTGGCGACTAGGGGCTTTTCACAGTAACTTCATTGAAGCCTACTCGTGACAATAAGCGATTTTCATTTCATTTTCTTGATTTAGTGAATATAACACCCAAGATGATTAATTGGTATCTTATAATACACCTTATGGCTGCATGTATTACCTGTCTGTAAAATGTGATTTGATGTTGTTGCATTTTTGTATCACCTTTTATTTCAATTTTTTTTCAATGCAACATTTATGGGTATTGCCTATGCACACTCAGGACAACAGTTGACTCTGCAATCCTTAAAAGGTCTGCTGAATACTCCCTAAAAGATAAGTTTTAAATTTTTACTTACCTGAATGTGGAGCGAGCAGAAGCAGCTGTTCCAGCGGGACCATGCCCTGCTCACTCCCTCATGCTTTCTTTCCCTCCTAGCTTACCTTAGACCCTTGGCCAAAGTTGCAGCCGGCTGATCTAATTTCCTCCATGTAAATAGACTATAAATAGAAATAAAAGTAGACAAAGTTAATTGTAAGCAGAGTGCATTTTGCTGTACTCTACCTACTTACTACCCAAGCAGAAGGTCCATTGGAAAATTATCTTCAATAAATTACAGACAATTGTCAGCCAGAGAGAGATTTCTCTTCTATTTCCTCACCAGTTATTAGTCAGGTAAACCAGCAGTTAAAAACCTTTGGGGACAGGCCTCAATCTGGGGGTACAGATAGTCAGAAATTAGGGTTAGAGATAGGCTACAATTGCAGCATGTCATGGTCACAAATCAGGGCTTGGGGAGATTGGGTTGAAATCGACTATGATTGGCTACAGAGAGAATGGTGATCGTGGTAGAGAGAGGACTGTGGGGGTGCATGGTCAATGGGTGGGGGTTACAGCTGAGGGACAGAGAGAAGCCACAGTCAGCAGAGGAGAGGCTGAAAGTTTCATTGAGAAAATGTGGGAAGCATACTTGATCCTCCAGGCCTCCGGCGAATGCAGTAAAAGGCTCTAACGTTGTGAGGTGAGCAGCTCCAATCTCCCTTTCACTATCTGGGACCCTGTAGTATCTTTAAATTTAACTCATGAAAAAATTAGATGAAATGAAAAAAAAAATGAAATGAAAATCGCTTATTGTCACAAGTAGGCTTCAAATGAAGTTACTGTGAAAAGCCCCTAGTCGCCACATTCCGGCGCCTGTTCGGGGAGGCTGGTACGGGAATTGAACCGTGCTGCTGGCCTGCCTTGGTCTGCTTTCAAAGCCAGCGATTTAGCCCTGTGCTAAAACAAGTTCATTGTGGAACCTGTTTTAAATATTTTAATGAAGTGTGGAGTAGGACACTCACAGCACAAACACATTATCATGAAAATAACGATGATGCTTAAGTAATGGGCTGGTATGCGTTACCCATTTTTTATTTTTAACCCTCTCCCACCTATTGTGGTGTAGTAAATATTGAGCACCAAAGAGATTATGGACAAAATTCTCCCAACTTGGGACTAAGTGCCGTGGCGGGGGCGGGAGCGTAGTGTGTTTCCCGCTTTGTTGCCCGGAAGGAGAACACGCTAAATCTTCCTGCCCCGACCTCATTAATTCTGCACCCAGGTGTTTTGTGCAGTGGCGGAGCAAGTGTGGATGGCATCTAGTCCGCCGTTGTGTAGGGGTGCCATATTGAAAAGCTGCCCACCAATGAAGAAATAAGCTGGACCACCTGAAAATGAAGATAGATCTTCAACAGTACTCTATGAGACTGGAAGATGGACCCCCGAGAATGAAGAAGGATCTCCTGGAACATTCTGAGGCTGGAGGATGGACCCCTCCAGGACACCAAATCTGGAAGTCCCACCTGAAGATGATCCCGTGACCTACTACTGTGCTGTTCCTGGGTTGCAGGCTGCCTCGATCCTAAACTACGGAGGCAGCCCGTGACATTGTTCAGATGAGTCCCGGCATCTGCATGCCACTTTGTACGAACGTGTTTCACATCAGCATGTTTTCCCACCGGCATTACAGCAAATCTAGTATGGGGGGGGGGGGGGGGGGGGGGGGGGGGGGGGGGTCAGGCCGTTGTTGCTACCACAGTGTGTCTTTAACCCATATGCGGGGGACAAATAGTATTTTTTCACACTCACACAGTGTTGCAGTTAATCAATCACACCATCCAACACAAGCTATTTTACAGAATACTAAAATTCATACTAGACTTTATCTTAACTTTAGAGTGACTAGCAAGTATCCAGACAGATAAAGGCCTTTATCCGTATTCAACTTCTGTAGTCCTCAATGGTCTGATGCTCTGGCTCTGTTCTTCGTTCTATTTGGTGGCGTAATGTCCTCTTCGTGGTGGCCAGTGAAGATCACCGTTGTTTCGTTGCTGTTGTGCGCTGCTGCAGAGAGTTTCTAAGGTGGTGCAGAACCTTTTACCTCCAGGAATTTTGCGCCCCTTTTGGGCTGTCCCTGGGTCATTGCCAATCAACTGATCAGGGCTCAATCACCCAGATCGATCAAGTCCAATAAGTGGCTGCCACATTTATTTTGGGGGTGGGCACTCAACCTGAATGCCCCTCAACCGCAATCCCACCCAGCGGGTCCCACCATACACACCCCTTACCTGTAAAGAAGAAACACCCACAATCGCAAAACACCACAGGCAGCTGGAGGTGGGGGTTGGGTGGCTTTGCAATTACACCGTACAAACTTATAACTCCTCAAAGAAAAAAATAAAACCACCCTCCAGCAACACACAATAACCATAACCTCCAACCTTTGCAGACTGAGCTCCTCCATCTCACACCAACTCTCAGTTCTCCCTCAGTTTATGGTCACTTATAAAATCATTGACCTCTTTTGGTGTTTCAAAATAGTACTCCCGGCCTTCAAAAATGACCCACAGTTTTGATGAGTAAGGCAGCCCAAACTGAATCTTTCTTTGATACAACACCACCTTGAATCCTGCACGCCTCTTTACCAGCTCCGCACCAATATCTTGATATATTCGGACACAGTTCCCCATCAATTTACAGTCTCGTTTCTCCCTGGCCCATTGTGAAAACTTCTCCTTCTCAACAAATTTGTGGAACTGCACAATCACCGCCCGTGGCGGGTCCCCCACTGTCAGCCTCAGCCGTAAAGACCTGTGGGCCCTGTCCACCTCTGGGGATTTTCCAGCACTCCGCCCTCCACCAAACCAGCCAGCATCCGTGACAAATCTTTCATGGCGCTGGTTCCTTCCACTCCCTCTGGTAGCCCCACAACCTGCAGGGTCTGACGTCTGGGCCTTTTTTCCTGTTCCTCCACCTGCATCCTCAATGACTTGCATAGGTTCCCCAGGACCTCCATCTCCAAATACACGATCCGATCGCTCTGGTTGGACACCACCTTCTCCACCTCTCATTTCTTCGCCCCTTGTGCCTCAAGGCACTTATCTGCACAGTCCATCGACCTTCGCAAAGGTGCTACTGCTCCCTCAATGGCCTTCGGCCAGTCAGCATGCATCTCCTTCCTTTGTTGGCGAAATTCCTCTTTGATTAAGACCATCAGTTGCTCCATCTGGGCCTTTCCCACTGGTGATGATGCTTCCCCTTCCTCCCTTTCCGCAATTGTTGCTGCGCCACAGGTCCCCTCCAATTCCTTAGCCAGGTCTTTAATTGTTTTTTGCCGGGTCTGGTGGCCAGTAGACATGCCGATCTTGGGAAGAACCGCTCCCTTCTACACCACTTTCCTGCCGGAGCTACCCTCTAGTGGGTATAAATTGCCCAAACCGACGCCTTTGAGCTGGAACTGCCCTGTGTATGATCACTTACTCCATAGCCGCCACTGTAAGTCCAGAAGCCACAATCTCAGGAAGACAATTGCTTGAGCCACATGACATCCGGCCGTGATTTCCAAGGCTGGAGGATGCAGACATAACCCCAACTTTACAGCCGGTGGGCGGGGCCATCATCTCTTGTGTTAAATTCTAGCCAACTTAACAGAAGGAAATATTAATTTCTCTTATATTGCAGAGATATTTTCTGTTTGAAATAACAATGATACTCTGCATTGAACATTTGCAGTGTTTTCTGTGAAACCTCAGATACTTTGACCACTTTATTACTCAAACATTTTACCCAGGTGCCTTTCTTTGCAGGATGAACGATGGACAAATACAAGTGTATGATTCAACCAAATTTATTATTAAAAACAGTAAACTGTCAACCCCCTTAAATTATCCCTAATAATAATACTCCCAAGATTCTTGCCGGTGAACTCAGCCGAGCTGCAGATCCAAATCTCTGAGTCTCGGTTGTCTCAGGGCTTTCATCCACGAAGGTGGGTCTCGTATGCTGCTTCCTTCCGTCTCTGGTCGATTGTCCAATCTTCTCTGCTCCTCTATGCCAAGTCTTTACTGGGGAGGGTCCTGGTGATTGATTCTTATACCAATCTTCGTGACTTTCCAGAATGTTCTCTGGCCTTCAGCCAATGAGGTCTTGCGGCGGGAGTCGCAACATCCGATTGCAACTCTGCAAGACACCAGGAACCCACACCCAGGAGACCAACTCCGTGTATTGTCCGCACGTAACCTTACTCCATATAAGGTAATGGCAAGAGATCTGGGTGCCAGAAAGTCTAGCTTTATCTGGGCAATCCCAACAATTGATCTATTTGAATGGGACCAATTGTCTCCTGATGTCCTGTTTACAGGGCAGCTCAGACATGTCCCGACTGTCTGTCTCTGCTCAGTGGATTTGAACTTGGCAGTTTGAATTCCCATCAGGCCTGCCTGTAGACTGATGGGGCGGAATTCTCTGATCGTGAGGCTAAGTGTTGACGCCATCGTAAACAGCGTCGCGTTTCTCGACAGCGTCAACAAGACCTCAGGATTAGCAATTCTGGACTCTACAGGGGGCCAACACGGCACTGGAGCGACCCTCGCCGCACCAACTGCTAATCCCGACATCAACTGGGCGCCGTGGGGTCCGCGCATGCGCATTGGCATAGGCGGCAACACGCGCATACGCAGTGGCACCGGTGGTAACGCGCACATGCACAGTGACTCCATTCTCCGCGCTGGCCCCGATGCAACATGGCGTAGGGCTAAAGGGGCCGGCGCTGAAGAAAGGAGGCCCCCAGCCCGAGAGGCTGGCCCGCCGATCTGTGGGCCCCGATCGCCGGCCAGGCCACAATGGAGGCCCCCCCGGGGTCGGACCCCCCCTCCCCCTCCCCCCCCCCCCCCTCCTCCCCACACACGGACAGTCCGCCCCCGGATACCTCCACGCCGAGGTCATGCCGGCTAAGAGCAGGTTAGAACGGCGCCAACAGGACTCGGGTTTTCTGTTATGGCCACTCGTCCCATCCCGGGCGGAGAATCACCTGGGGGGGCCCCGTAGAGCGGCCCCCGGCCTGTGCCACGCCGACCGCGTCGGTGCCAATTGCGTGGCGCGATTCGCGCCAGTCGCAGCGATTCTCCGGCCCCGCCCTGGGCTGAGAGAATCCCGCCCATGGTGTTTAAATTTAAAATGTCCAATTCTTAATTGTAACTATTAATTTAACTATTATGTAGATTTGAAAGAACTGTTCCTAAAGCTGCATTTGATGGACCCAAAGGGAAAACGTATTTCCCTTGCACAAAAGGGCAACATACAGGTCAGTGAGAATGGGATTGGTGAGATGGAGAGTGTGTGAGTCTGACCTACTTCATTTTAGAGTCCATTCTTTATAATATTTCCGAGATTTCAGAGACTGCTTCACAGTCTTCTCGCGGAACTCCAAATGCATGTTATGGCTGCAACTCAGCCTTTTACATCAACATTAAAAAAAAAATCACCAGAGAATACCATCACCAAAGCTACTACAGACATCACGGTTCCTGCCTGGGGAATCGTCTCAGTTTCATCAGCTGTATCCCTGCCGCTTATATGTGGGATTCATGTTGGGATAATCATCGATTGCTGAACCCAGATTTATGAAGTAAATATTAAGACATGGTTCACTGCTCGTATCACAGTACAATTTCTCCCAATTTCATCCATGCTCCATACAGCCAGAATCCTCAATTTTAAAAGATACCTGCCCTGGTTACAGTCATCTGCAAATGTACATTATTATGCTACCAAACGCACAACCTTCTCTGGCAGGCCTGGTCTGTTGCTATAGCAACAGACCGTTATTCAATTTAGATATACTTACATAAGAACATTAGAATTTTCAGTAATAGCAAAAAACAAATTAGACCTCACAAGTCCATCACCGTAGATCAACCCCATCTACATCATACCACTCTGTGCCTTTTCCATCTGGAAGCACATCCAGTTGTTTCTTGAACACATTTATATTATCCTGTTCAATAACAATCCCTGATAACTGCTTAAATATAATAATCGTTGGATGAAAGTTTGCGTTCTGGCTTCCGTTCTTAACTCTCAACCTTTTAATTTTTAACTTGGTCACTTTATACTTGGTCTCTCCACCATATCAAATAATTTGTCCTAATCATTTTTTTTCAGTTCCCTTGATAATTGCAATTTGATCATCTCATGCAAATGTTCTTTACAAATTCTTGATGTCCAGAATCATCTTTATTTCTTGCCTTTGTACCTTGTCAAAGCCAACAATATATTTATTTTTTTTTAGAAAATATTTTATTGAAGCATTTGTCATTTTTGCAATTTAACATATTGACATTTCTAAAACAACCGTGGGGGTCGACGCACAAAATACCCCCTAAAATAACAATAAACCGCATACCCTACCTCTCCCGCCCTATCCCGAATTATCCGTATACTAAATTCCCTGTCCTTATTTAACATTACCGTACCTCCTATTTCCCCTCCCCCCCCCCCCCCCCCCCCATTTTTCCCTTTCCCCCCCTTACTGCTGACGTTCAGTTTTTGTTAAAGAAATCGATGAACGGCTGCCAACTCTGGGTGAATCCCTTTATTGATCCTCTTCGAGCAAACATAATTTTCTCCAGACTGGGAAACTCTACCATATCGCTGACCCACACTCCTGATTTTGGGGACTATGAGTCCCTCCATCTCAGCAAGATCCGTCTCCGGGCCACCAGGGAGGAAACAATATATTTCTTAACATTAGATCAGCAAAACACACAGACCCCGTTAAGGTCTGACCAATGCTTTAGACAGCCACAAAGCAATTTATTTGATGTGTGTGCTTGTACTCTATCCTGCTACTGTAACACAAGATCTATTTCACCCCTTTTACTGTGGTTAAAGATTTATTGATAGTTTCATACATTTACCCATTATAAACTGTAGATTTATTTCCTGATAACATAGCACTATGATGAGCTGTAATCAAGTGAATGGCTCCATGGATATTCCTTTATCCATAACACCAGCATATAGAACAGATATATTACAAGTGAAGAGGGCACACAATAGAGCATATACTTCAGCCATGCTGAGTTAAATCAACGTCATTACAATTGCGCAGATCTTCCTTGACGTTTTGCCCTGCTTGATTGATGCTCTGTAACTACAAATCTGAAAACCAAATATTTTTTCACAAGAGTTTCTATCTCACTGAAGAGACTGCTGGCCAATCCATATCCAACAAGCTGTTCTGAAAACTCTGCTCTCATTTCATCTCATAAGCGGGTTAGGTGGATTGGCCAGGCTAAATTGCCCTTAGTGTCCTAAAAAATAATGTTAATGGGGGTTGTTGGGTTACTGGTATAGGGTGTGTACGTGGGCTTGAGTAGGGTGATCATTGCTCGGCACAACATTGAGGGCCTAAGGGCCTGTTCTGTGCTGTACTGTTCTAATTCTAATTCTAATTTTGACAGTTGTGACAAATTCCATCATTGCAGATGAGATAATCCACCATATAATCTCAGAATCTCGGATCTGGATCCTGCGTTTTTTAAAGGATGCATTAATATTTGGAGATGGGGTGAACTGACATTTTTTAGAATGTCAGTTCACCCCTCAGTTCACCCCATCTCCAAATATTAATGGATCCTTTAAAAAACTCAGGATCCAGATCCGGAACTGCATCCTC
This sequence comes from Scyliorhinus canicula, assembly GCF_902713615.1. Classification (NCBI taxonomy): domain Eukaryota; kingdom Metazoa; phylum Chordata; class Chondrichthyes; order Carcharhiniformes; family Scyliorhinidae; genus Scyliorhinus; species Scyliorhinus canicula. The sequence goes on from NC_052162.1 coordinate 49,328,070, forward strand.
GCCAAAAACTAGCCAATCCTTCCTGGGACATGCCCTATCTGTGTACCAGGTTTTGTTGATATTCATCCCTTAGTTTCTGAGATATATTGTTTACAACGCAATAACAATGGGTGTGTAAACATTGGTCAGCTTTTTCCACCATCAACCCCCTTTCCCCATCCCACCACCCGCCCAATTTCCCGGTGGCAGACGCTGGCAACCCACTGGTGGGATCTTCCAGTTCCGCCAAAGTCAATGGCCGTTTATGTTGCTCTCTGGCCACAGCACTGGGAAATCTCCCCCCCAGCGAATGGCGACCCGCCTACACTGTCACAAAACCCGCAGCAAGGGTGCCTGAAAATACCAGTCCTTATCTCCATAACACAAAGGAATTCACGTAAAGCTTCAAATAAATGATATCAAGTGTAAATAACTACGTTAATTTTCAAAAACAAGGTGTATTTTTCACATGACTTTATTTCTCTTTTAAAGTTGCTATTCCTTCATTCATATTTACCGTTCTTAACTACAATACTAGGCAGCGAGTGTTCCCTGTACTATTCCTTGAATAAGAGGGTAAATTGGTCAACATTGCATCTCACATTGCTTGACTAAGAGGGTAAGCATGGTGAATCATCATGAAGGAAGACTATTTGTGGTAAGGTTTATGAAATCAAGGATGGCATAGAAAATGAAGGGAATCACTAAATTATTCACTGATTAAGATGGGGTGCCGTTGACTGCAGCCTATATTATTCCCTAACCTAGGCACTGATGCTGATAACTGCTTCCTGCATTACTCTGCAAGTGAGTTACAGAGGCATATTATTAAGTATCCAGGCATCTATAGTATTGTTCTTAAATCACCTATTAGAAAGAGTGACGGCGTGATTTTACCGCGAGACCCTGCTCCCGGGATCTACCCAGTTCGCAACTCCTCATGAGATCTAACATAATCACGCAAGTCATTGTGGGCGAGATCACATTTTAGCAAATCTGCATATTAAGACGAGACAGCTAGTCTCACTTTAATGTGCCAGTTCCTGAGTACCTGAGGAAAGGAATCTATCTCCTTTGCCTTGGAGATCTTGAATGAACACTGTCCAGTACTGGTCTCCATAAACGGGGACCAGATGGAATGACACTTGTGACAGTCTCCCAGGGGATTGGATGTCCCTTGGGGCAGAGTGGTACCCTGGCACTGCTGGTACCATCTGGGTACCCTGGCAGTGCCATCTGGCTGCCAGCCTGGTACTGTCAATGTGCCATGGTAACACTGCCAGCTGGCAGAAACACCGCTAGGGTGTCAGGTTGGCACTGCCTGTTGCCAGGCTGGTATTTTATGCATGTGCCGATGGGCTGGGGGGTGCTCTGCATGGGGGAGCTGGGGTACCTCCCATTGTGTCTTGGGCAAGGGTCACGTCAGGTGCTCCAGAGATTGGGATGCCATTTTTAAATGGCGTCCCGATCTCTTGCTACACTGAGGATTTCTGGCAAGCGGAGCTCTCAGTGCACAATAATAATGATCTTTATTGTCACAAGTAGGCTTACTTTGCAATGACGTTACTGTGAAAAGCCTTAGTTGTCACATTCATGTGCCTGTTCAGGTACACAGAGGGAGAATTCAGAATGTCCTAATTACCTAACAGCACGTCTTTCAGGACTAGTGGGAGGAAACCGGAGCACCCGGAGGAAACCCATGCAGACACGGGGAGAACGTGCAGACTCCGCACAGGCAGTGACCCAGCTGGGAATCGAACCTGAGACCCTGGTGCTGTGAAGCCACAGTGCTAACCACTGTGCTACCCCTTAAAACGGGCTATGTGCGGTCCTGGCCGCACGTTCTCCACTGAGAACCCCTGTCTAACATAAGTGCCATTTTTTAGCATTGTGTTTCTCAGTGCTGCGAGCATCGGGAAACACGCAGCGAAACGTGCTCGCGATCGGGTTTTGTTCCCATTTAGTTAAACCCTGACCTGAGAATGACTCTGTTGATTTGTCCTTAAGAGTTTTGCTTTCACTCTCTCTGGCACATTGTCCTGCGTACCCAACATCCGCTCTGTGTTTCCTCTCATGTTGTTATTGTCCTCCATACATATCAGATTGTAAATTTTGATAGCTTGTCTTAGCTGTGGAACTCATTGTGCAGACATGCAACTGTCCCTCACCCACAAACTGTTAGTACCAGCACTAATCTGAAAGTCAGGCACCTTCACAATTTCTCATTGTCAAAAATCCTTATGTGATTGTCTTTGACGTGAAATACGATTATTCTTTGAACTGTGAAACAGTTTGATTGCAATCAAGTCAGTGAATCTTTGATAAGTACTTTTTAAAGTTTACAAACAAAATTATTAATATTTACAATGAACAGAGACTGTTCATATTATTTCTACAGTACAACTGTGCCAGGCACTGCAAATTCAAGTCTTCTTTGTTTAGAACACTTTAACTGCACTTGGAGAATTCTGATCATATATTGCTAAATATTCTACACATTGTGAATATTCAATGAATCACTATAACAATTTTTCTTTTAATTTTGTTCCTTAAATTGTTAAAGTTTGAACATAGTTTCCATTTCTCTGTAGAACAAATGGACAAAACTAAACTTACATTTCCAACTGATACAAAGTGATTTATTTACATTTGAATGATTCATTAATTAAGCATTTTGTTTGACTATGATGATATTTATTTTCATTGAATTTCTAAAAATTAAATAGGTGATGAAAGGATATACATTGAACAAGGATGACTGGGCCTTGTTTTCCAATCCACACAGAATGCACAAGCTTCTGTAAATTCTTATCATATAGAATCCTGGTATCCCTACAATACAGAAGGAGGCCATTCAACCCATCAAGTCTGCACCAACCCTCGAAATGAGCACCCTACCTAGGTCCACATCCCATCCCCCTAACCCCACCTAACCTTTGGACACTACGGGGCAATTTAGCATGGCCTGTTTACCTACCTTGCACATCTTTGGACTATGGGAGGAAACCAGCGCACCCAGAGGAAACACACGCAAACACAGGGAGAAAGTACAAACTTCACACAGTCACCCAAGGTCAGAGTCAAAACTGAGTTCCTGGCGCTCTGAGGCAGCAGCACTAACCACTGTGCCACCGTACCACCCAGATTCAGAAAATTAGCGAGGGTCCTTAAGGCTTGTTTGGCAAAGATAAGGAAAGATCATTTTGACTCAGTACATGGTGTAAAGTGAAAGATAGTGAATTGTTAGCCTGCATTAGTTCTCTCCTTGATTTTTTAATTTCTGTTGAAGTCAATGAAATAAGAAACAAGACCGATATAAGACAAACTGTCAATTTGCACAGTCATATTTATCCACATTGTCTATTTGGCACGTGTCATATACTGTGAAATCCACTGGCTACTAGACACCAAATAAAAATTCAAAAAAGAGATAATTGCTATTATTAAAAAAAAATCTGTTTTGAATTTTTGCTATTTTTAAAAAGTGATGTTGCCAAATCAACTGAGCTTAGTGCGGTAATAAATGACACAGACATAAGGCTTCAGGGCAGATTCAAAATTATTGCCTTTTGGGAATTAGTCTGGAGGGAGATTCTATGTCATTTTGCTTAGAATTAGACCTCACTCTCCCTTCATCTGTTATATCATTACGAGAGCCTTCGCAAGCAGCTAAAAGGTCCTGATGCTGAGTGACTAGGGTGTACTAATCAAGTCCTGAGTTACTCATCAGAGCACATTTACTAATACAGAAGGCTTCTCATAGTAATCAAGGGGCTAGGGACAACAGTTCCAATCCCCAGGGTAATCACGACAACACAGCTTAATATTAGTGCTGCACTTGTTCAGAGTGGTTTTATTAGATTTCTAACAGTAGGATGTACTGAAGTGATGCAGCCCACGGATGCTGCTGCTGACAGAGCTGGGTATCTGAATGCTATTCTGTGCAGCACATTGATTGGTGCTGTCTGAACGAAGGTTGCTGGAGGGATGCTTGCATCCTCAAGACTAACACTGGCCAGCATCAAGCGCTCTGCAGTTCCAGCTTTCGCCTCCACTGGCAAGGTCTGCCATTAACAGCAAGAAGCAGAAAGAAGGGACAAAGAACAGGGACCATCACCTTCTTGATTGAAAATAAAGAGAAACATTTTATTCTTTTCCCTCTGACTCGAAAGGTGGAAAATAATAAAATTTGAACTGGACGATAGTGTTGGTCATGAAAGCAAATCTGCACAAGAACCATCACTGCTGCAAGTGCCCAGAGTGTTATGAGGCAACCAGGATGGCAGCTCTCCGACGGATGGAACCACAGAATTACACTGAATGGCAGCATGAACCGTATGGATATGGTGGTTTCAGCTCCCAAACACTGCCGTCTTCATCAGGAGCTGCCGCCAGGAATAAAACCAAGCTCATCCCAACCTCCCGTGATAGTGGACCGATTAAAAGCCAAAATAAGAGCGTACCTAAGGTGAACGGCAACAGTGGCGGATGGTGGCCGGAGTGTACATGTTCTACACGTGACTGGTATGAACAGGTATGGTAGTAATATTTTTTTCATTCAAACCCTTTTGAGACCTGTGTAGTGAGAGATACTGCCTGATGCAGCAGCGGAGTTTGGTGCATTTATCTGCTTGAATGGTTTTTGTGATATAATCTGCAAAATATGCCATCGGTAGTTATGTACCAGCTCTGCCCCATTGCAGTTGTGATTTTTTTGCAGTGAATGATTAAATTGAATTTCTATTGTGCAGATACTGCAATGGTATGTGCTGCCCTGCTGTAGATCATCAATGGGCTGTGGTTTGTTTTTTTATTGTATTCTTAAGTTCATCATTTTCGTATAACCTGTCATCGTGGGTTAGTAATGCCTAGGGGGGAAAAAATAAAAGCACAGCTCTGCTTTCCCTCCCATCCTAATCCCAGCCAGTGGAGAAAGGAGAAATAATAGTCTGAAATAAAATGGAGACTGAAAAATCAAGTCACTGTACAATATGAATAGGAGCTATTATGAGCGAGTGCTCAAAAAGGTTTTCATTGGGGCTGCTGCTAGGATACAGTGGGGTGTTTTTTGATTACATGCTGCAATATATGTATGCCATATATTCGCAAACACTAACTCGCCTGTTGAATTCGTCACGAAATAATCCTGAGATTTTGATATTTTTGCTGCAAATAATTCAATGATTTTTTTTATTCTAATGACTATAATAAAAGTGATGGCCTGCGGCATGCCCCCGCAATTATTATCTGAAATAGGTACTATGCTTTGAATGTTGTTCGAGCCCCCCCCCCCCCCCCAAAAAAAAAACCAACTAACACGGCTGATTGCATTAGACTTACATCAAGCATCAATGTTTGTGCAGGGCTGCACCATCCAGGAGGGAGTGGGGAAAGGAAGCAATGGATAGATAAAACAGTCATTCTGGTTTGAGAGCTGCTGCTCCGTGCTCAATAGTGTCGCACTGTCCTACACTGGCAGGCAAAGCAATATTGTCATTTTGTAAATGCTATCTTGTGCCTCCTCTTCAGCGCACTCCACTTTTTAAAATTCATGCACCATCGCGAGTTCTTTAAAAAAAAGACGACACAGGCTCTGATGTGAAATGTGGAGTCGCTCATCTGTGCTGTACGTGACGTCACTGCTGAGCACATCACAGCCAAAAGGAAGATCAAGCCTTAACCCATCGAGGGCTGTTTGATTGAGGTGATTCCTGGCAGACCCAAAATGGAGACCGGGCATACGCTTCCAGCTGATTAAATTCCACATTCTGCGTGGGAAGCAGCACTGCTGATGTTTATTGATAAATCGATGAATCAGCCTGCTGTACCAGTACAGAAAAGGGGAATGCAAAGCAGATGAGGTGCCCACCCACCCTCCCCCGCACCACCACCAATAGTCAGTTTAAGGATCAAATTGATCTTGGAGCTTTCTCATATTTAAAACAAGTGCTTGGATTCTCCGACCCGGCAAGGCGGAACGCAATGGGATGGAGAATCGGGCATCCCCCGGACAACGAGGTTCGTGACCAGTGCCAAACCAAAAGCCATGCCCACTGGGGCCGGCGGTGCACCGTAACAGATGCCCTATATGCTCAGGCAGCAGACTACATAAACTTCAGTCTGGACCAAGCCCACCAGGATACCCAGGCAGCAGGATTCGCCGCCATCGCTCACATGCCCCAGGTCCAGGGGGTGATAAAATGGGACACATGTCCCCGTACGAACACTGCCTCATGAGGGAGTGCCCATCATCAGCAGGAAGGGCCTCCACTCCCTGAATGTGCAGTTGGTGTGTGACCACCGGCTGCACATCATACATTTCTGCACCCGAAACCCGAGCAGTGCGCACGGCGCCTATATCCTGGCGCACTTGTTGGTTCCTGACACCTTCGAGACTCTCCCTCGCATGAGGGTTTGACTCCTGGGCAACAAGGTTTAACTGCTGAAGTCTTGGCAAATGATGCCTATGTGGAGGTCCCAGACCGAGCCAGAGAACCGCTATAACGACACCCATATAGTAAGTAGGCGTGTCATTGAGCGGTGCATCGGCGTCCTGAAGACGCGGTTCAGGTGCCTGGACCACTCTGGTGTGACTCTGCTCAAGGCGGGTCTCGCACATCGTGGTGACCTGCTGCATCTTGCATGACATCGCACAGCGGAGGGGGGACATATTGGAGGAGGAAAAATGCCAGGCCTCTTCTAACAATGAGGATGAGGATGATGGCCAGGAGGACCAGGGCATAGTAGCCAAGCAGGCACAGGAGGAACCCTACGTGTGCACCAGGGCCGCCACACATGGGACAACCTCATCACCACCAGGGTCGCCAACGAAGGGACCTGTCCACCAACTGCTCAACCACCCTGACCCACCCCTCCATACTCCCTCATAGCCACTCACATCCTGACCTGTCCCTTCTCACTTCACTCCAGCACCCCACCCCCCTTCAAGGGTCCTAGCAGTATCACTATAGGGTGTGGGCCCTGAGTGGCAGTATCAGCTGGCCTTGTCCATGGGACAGAGAATGATGACAACTTGCTGTGAGATAAGCGCTGGTGTTCCTCATCATTTGACAAAGGCTGACTCCTGCCTTCGGGATTACATGTCCATTGGGTCACCCCTGCATGTCAGCTGAGCATTACATCTCTCGGGCCCATAATACCTTTGGGGGGCGGTAATGGGGATGATGAGCAGTGATGGGTAACTCACTGAGTAAGCTGCCCTACATAGAACCCTCAAACCTCTGGCCCTGTTCCCTGCCGCCTCTTAGGGTGACCCCAAGTGGAACGTCAGATTGTCCTGAGGGTCCTGCCGCATTCCATCCTCCAGCACCCACCACCACCCGCCACAAACCTCCCACTCCTCTACACCTAGCCCATCCCTCACACCCTTCAGACAGAGGATTGAGGCAGATCGAAATTTCGGTGCAAATGTGGTTTATAGTGTCTTTGTACATTATTGTGCCCTGACCCCTAACTCTAGCTGCACCTGTGCCAACTTAACTGGTGTCGAACTTCTCAAATTTACATGGTCTACCACTCCTTCTACATGTTCCCCCAGACAGCACATCAGACCTGGAGGTGGCCTGCTATGTTTCATGCCCTGGGATCTGGGGTGCCTTTGGCAGCTGCCCTCTGCAGGTCTCTGCATGGGCCCAGCCGATTTCGGGAGTCACAGGTGACGAGGTGCCACCCTGTTCTGCCTGCAACCCATCAGATGCGCCAGTGTCAAGTGAGGGAGATTCAGAAATGCTAGGATATTCTAGCACCTCCCCTGTGGGAGGCACCGACATGGGCCCCATCACTTCCTCCATCCTCGGGGTGCTCGATGACCCCCGCACTATTCCATGGGATGGAGATGAGATCAGAGTGAACTCCGAAGGTTCCACCATCACCTGTCTCAACCCGGGTCTCGATGCCCTCAGCCATGGAACACAGCTACTGAGACACATCCCTCGGCGAGTGCAACATGTCCCTCTGCACCTTGGTCATGCCTCTCTGTGACTGGGTTATGTTCCTCTGTGACTGGACAAGGTCTGTCAGAGCCCGACTAATGCTCTTGACGCCCTCAGCCATGACCCTTTGTGACTGGTCCAATCTCTGGAGCACCACACGATGTCAACGTGGCCCGGTACATAGCTGTGTGACTGAGCTCCCATGTCCTGCCCCTCATCCATTGACCACAAAGTGTGCCCAAGCCTGAGTCGCCTTGGCCCTTGGCTGTGACCTTCTCACTCAAAGCTTCCACCACGGATGCCACCCGTTTGGCATTGGCCTGGGTACCATGCATTATCGGCACGATCTCCTGCACCTGAAGGCGGTTGAACTCCTCTATCTGCACCTGCAGTTGCTGGAAAGTTGGTGATACCCCCTCGTGTAGATTCTGGCTCTGAGTGTGCATCTCCACCAGTGATGGGATCAATCTTTCCAGCAGCGCAATATCGGTCTGGACTAAAGCTAATTCCTAGGATCGGGCAGCTGTCCAACTGCCCGCTCCCTCAGGAGTTCCTACCTCCACCTGATATGCCACAGCATGTGTGGCGTGCAGACCAGAAAGTGTCCCAGGAGCCTCTCCACTAATATGACCCACCAAGGTAATAGTCTCTGGGTTGGTGGAGGGTGCATGTGAATGCAGAACTGAAAAGTCAGTGTCTGGGGGCTGGGGTTGTGTCTTGGAGGGGGGGGGGGGGGGGGGCTGTACCTCGGGCGTGCTTGCCTCATCTCAAGACAATCCTGCAAGGCCCATGGTCAGAGGGGTGACTCACTTGCTATAGGGACATCACTATACATTAGGGGCTCACTTGGTTGTCCCATGCCGACCTATGCCTGGGAGATAGTCCTCTCTCCCACCTCTCCGGCTAGGGCAGCACGGTAGCATGGTGGATAGCATAAATGCTTCACAGCTCCAGGGTCCCAAGTTCGGTTCCCGGCTGGGTCACTGTCTGTGCGGAGTCTGCACGTCCTCCCCGTGTGTGCTTGGGTTTCCTCCGGGTGCTCCGGTTTCCTCCCAAAGTCCAAAGATGTGCGGGTTAGGTGGATTGGCCATGCTAAATTGCCCGTAGTGTCCTTAAAAGTAAGGTTAAGGGGGGGGGGGGGGGGGGGGGGGGGGGGAGGTTGTTGGGTTACGGGTATGGGGTGGATACGTGGGGTTGAGTAGGGTGATCATTGTTCGGCACAACATCGAGGGCCGAAGGGCCTGTTCTGTGCTGTACTGTTCTATAACTCCATCGACCGCTGCTCGGCAGCAGTCAGGAGGCGATCCCCTTCCTGTTTCTCATGCTCCCAGCGGTTATGGGCTGTCTTCTCCTGGGGAACTGATAATGGACATTGTGAGATACTTGGACTTGACTTACATGGGGGCGGGAGGTTTGTGGCTGGTGACCTGTGTGTACAAGAAACCTGGCCAGAGACAACTGTACAGGTGTTGGGGTTTGGTGAGGGTGGGATGTAAGGGGATGCAAGTAGATTGTTTTTTATTGAAATAGGGGAGGGCGGGAGTGAGAGATGGGTGTAATGCAGGGGCACAGAGACGGTGACTTACCCGAGCTGTCATAAGGCGTCGTTCATCTTTTTGCGGCACTGTATACCCGTGCACCAGTGAATCTGACGCTGGCGCTAATTGCACTGATTTCACGTGGGCAGAGTGCTGACCCATTAGCATGTCCTGAATTGGCTCCGGAACTAGCGGCCCCAACAGGAATGGGATAGTCCCACATTTCAGTCCTAGCATCAACACTTAGGGCACTATCTACCGGCCGTACTGCGCCCCAGTTTGGGCAAACAGAAGCGCTGCTTGGCCGATAGATGGCGGGCGATCCCACTTCTGGGATTTACCTGGCTCACCACGCCTTGCAAGATCTAACGGAATCTCACAAAATATCGCGATCTGAACCCCGTCCATTGTGGGCAGGATCAGTATTTGGTAAATCTGCATATTAGAGTGAGACAGCTTGTCTCACTTTAATATGCACTCGCATGATCTACAGAGTCCCTGGGATCTAACCACTTCATCCCGGAGACCTCAGGCGAGTGCCACAAATGGGGACCAGATGGAATGGCACTTGGGGGTTCTCACAAGTGATCAGAGGCCCCCAGGTGGTTGCCCTTTGGGCAGAGTGGCACCAGGTGCTGCCAGCTGGCAGTGCCACCTGGGTGCCAATCTGGCACTGCCAAGGTGCCCTGGTGGCACTGCCAGCTGGCAGGGGCACTACCAAGGTGCCAGGCTGGCAGTACTGAGGTGCCAGGCTGGCATTTTTCCCATGCCAGGGATCGGGCCCAGGGGTGCCCTGCCCATGTGAGGTGTGGTGTGGGGGGGTCCCGAGGACCCCCTTATATGTGAGTTGGATATTTGGGGGGTTTCAGGGGTCTTACTGGGGGGGGGGGGGGGGGGGAGTTTGGCCGCAAGATCGAGATGTAATTTTAAAATATAGAGTGGAGCTCTTAAATGCGAGACTAAGTGCGACCTCGGCAGGGGTTCCCTGCTGAGACCCCAGATTGCAACAAAGTTCCGTTAGGTGGTATTTCTCGGTGCTACAAACGTTGGGAAACACCCGGCTAAACGCGCTCAACACGAGACTCTGTTGCAATTCAGTTAGATTGTGTTCTTAGTCTCTCAAACGGGGAATTCCGCCCAATGTATTAATTAAATAAAAATGAAGGACTCCTGAATACAATAGTCAGCAGGTAACTGGGATCCAGGCACTGCAATTCATGACATTTTCAGCTTTCAGGGAGTGGAGCCCACATCTGAATAGTATTCTACTATTTACATTTTTAAATCAGCATATGGATTTTCCAATCATGTTTCTTAGCAAATATTTGTGGGGTGTTGCGTTCATAAAATCCGTACAATCGCTCAGAAGGAGACCATTTGACGCATTATGCATGTGCTCTTTGAAAGAGCTATCGGGGCAGCATGGTGGCCTAGTGGTTAGCACAGCTGCCTCACGGCGCTGAGGTCCCAGGTTCGATCCCGGCTCTGGGTCACTGTCCGTGTGGAGTTTGCACATTCTCCCCATGTCTGCGTGGGTTTCACCCCCACAACCCAAAAATGTGCAGAGTAGGTGGATTGGCCACACTAAATTGCCCCTTAATTGGAAAAAATAATTGGGTAATCTAAATTTATTTAAAAAAAGAAAGAGCTATCCAGTTTGTCCCACTCGCCTGCTCTTTCCCAATAGCTCAGCAATTTATTCCTTTTCAAGCATTTATTGAATATCTGTCTGAAAGTTTGTATCAAACCTGAATCTACCACTCTTAGCCAGTGCAATATACATCATAAAGTTCATAGCATAAAATTATTTCTCATCGCCCCTCTGATACCCTTAATCTGTCTTCTCTGGTCATCCTCATGCAGGTGGAAACTGTTTCTTACTCTATATTCGATCAAAACTGCTCAAAACGTTGAACACCTATTATATCCTCCCTTAATCCCCTATTTTCAAAGGAGAATAACCATCTTCTCTAACCTATTTTCATAATTCCATAGAATTCCTACAGTGGAGAAGGCGTTCCCACAAACTGCACATCAGGAGTGGAGGCGGCCTGCTGCTTGTCTCGCCCTCTATTCTGTTCTGCCCTTGGCGGCTGTCCTCTGGAGGGCCTGGACCTGGATGGGCCCGGCAAAGCTTCGCGCATCACAGGTGATGATATATCACGCTGTTCTGCCCACTGCCCAGCAGATGTGCCAGTGTCAGCAGGGGGAGGTGATTCAGAAGGGCTGGAGTGATTCAGCGCCTCTTTTGTGGGAGACCCCGAGATGGCCCCATCCCTTCCTCGGGGCGCTCACTGGCCCCTAGGCTGCTACATGGGAGGAAGAGCCAGACAGGGTGAGCTGCAGAGGCCTGACCATATCTGGCGCTGTAAGTCATGGAGGCCTGCCCTCGTCTGAGCCATGGTGTTGATTTCCTCAGCCATGTCACTCTGTGACTAGGGCATGTCCCTCAATGAGTGGGCCACGTCCATCATAGCCTCAGACATGTCCCTCAGTGATGGAGTAATCTCCCTCTGTGACTGGGTAAAGTTAATCAGTACCTGCCAATGCTCTTGATGTCCTCAGCCATGATTCTGGCCTCAGATGACTGTGTGGAGTTTGCACTTTCTCCCCTGTTTGCATGGGTTTCTCCCGGGTGCTCCGGTTTCTTCCCACAGTCCAAAGATGTGCAGGTTAGGTTGATTGGCCGTGCTAAATTACACCTGAATGTCCAAAAGGATAGGTGGGGTTATAGGTTACAGAGATAGGGTGGAAGTAAGGGTGCTCTTCCCAAGTGTTGGTGCAGACTCAATGGGCCGAATGCCCTCATCTGCACTGTAGGGATTCTATGATTCTATGATTCCTTGTCCAAGGCCTTCCAATGTGGACGGGACACTTTCAGTGTTGGCCTGGGTACCACCCTTTGTCGGCAACATCTCTTGTGCCTGAAGGCGATTGGACCCCTCTGGCTGTCCTTGCAAGCGCTGGAATGTAGCTGACATTTCTTGCCCTAAATCAGGTAAATTCTTGCCCTGAATCTGTATCATGGATTGCACCATGCCTGTGCCCCTTTGATTATGGCCCACTTTATCATTGGGGACACAGAAAGGACATAGTGAGATGCTGGCACATTAGTTTTATGAGGGGCTTGTGTTTCTAGCTCGTGGCATATGTGGGCAATATGCCTGGCCAAAGAGAGCAGGGCTTATGTTGGGAGTTCCTTGAGGAGGATTGTGAGAGACATGTTGGTCACTGCTATATAACGGTTTGGGGGCAGATGTCAAAGGTTAAGAATGGGAGTGATGCCAGGGTCACATGGGTGGTTACTCACCTGAGCTGCTCAAAGAAGGTTGTCCATCTTCTTCCTGCATTGCATGCCGATCCTCTTGGTGAAGCTGGCAGCACTCACTGTATCTGCTACCTCATTACATGTTTTATTCAGAACAGCTCACACTGGCATGTTGGCGCAAAGGGCAACCATCGTCAGCCAGAAGTGCCTTCTCGGCCTCCTCCTGATATCCTTATTGTCACACCACTCTTCAGAAAATCTGATTCTCTCCATGTCATATCAAGAAATGTGAGTGTACTGAAAGGAGCAATAGCGACATGTCCTGACAACATCCCAACTCTATTGTTGATGACCAGTGCTCCAGATTTAGCTGAGCCTCTAGCTAAGCTGCTCCTCTACAGCTACAATACTGGTGTCCACATGATTATGGAAAATTGTGCTATCCACAAAATGTAAGACAAATTTAAACTGGCCAATACTTTCCTATTGATCAATTTTTAATTATCAACTATGTAATTGACAGTATCATCAATAATGCTGTCAGGCAGCATTTACTCACCAATAAACTTCTCACTGATGCTCAACTTGGATTCCACCAGGACCATGCATCTTCAGATCTCATTCCAGTTTTGTGGACACAAGCTGAATTAACCATAGAACATACAGTGCAGAAGGAGTGCATTTGGCCCATCGAGTCGGCACAGACCCACTTAAGCCCTCACTTTCACCCTAACCCAATAAATCCTCCTAACCTTTTTGGACACTGAGGGCAATTTAGCATGGCCAATCTACCTAACCTGCATGTCTTTGGACTGTGGGAGGAAACCGGAGCACCCGGAGGAAATCCGCGCAGACACAGGGAGAATCTGCAGATTCCGCACAGACAGTGACCCAATCGTAAATCGATCTAGGGACCCTGGCGCTGTGAAGCCACAGTGCTAACCACTATGCTCTCATGCTACCCTGAATTCTAGAGGTTTTAAGAGTAACTGTACTTGACGTCAAGGCTGCATTCAAATGAGTTTTCAAGCAAGGAGCTTTTCAACCACCTTACTCCTACTCTGCTTGGTATATTTTTCTCTGTCCTCTTGACCCATGCTTTCCTGACGGCACAGAAGGGGTATACCTCCACACCGTACCAGGTGGGCTATCAACTTTTTGGGAAGTAAAGCCAAGACAAAGTGAATCATGTCCTATTAAGAGAAATTCTGTGTGCTGATGATTCTGCAGTAGCAGCCCAGTCAGAAGGCCAGGTCCAAAGGCTCATGGATTGCCCCATGTCTGTGTCACATTCCCCCTCACCCTCACTATAAAGAAAACTGTAGTTCTGGAACAAAGGGTAGAATTTTCCCAAAAGACGGCCGTGTCATTTTGGGCGTGAAAACGGTGTGAATCGCACCAGCTGTTCTGGCGTAATTACGATCATGGTGATCTTCCTGCACTCAGTGGAAGAGGGCATGATTTGCATCGGCAGGTCAGGCTCCTCAGAAAGCTCAAAGTTAAGTGGCAGCCCCCCACCACCACCCTCACAGATATCACAGCCCTGCAGACAAGGGGGACTGATGAACCATCAATCGAACGCGAGACGAGTTGCTGTACAAAAGTTAGGCTTTAATAAGCTAGAAGTTAGCCCTGTGGTCGACTACAGTAAATGGACGACCGCCGGGCGTTCTGGGTATTTATACCTCGCTCTGGAGGCGGGGTTAACTCAGCCTCTCGACCAATCGGAGAGTCGTCACATGACTGGTCTCAAACCAATCAGTCGAGAGGCACATGACTGACCAGGGCCAATGGTAAGCCAGTGTTCTGCACCAATGGCAGACAGCTATGCAAATCATACCACCACAGGGACATCCCCAACCCTTGACCACAGAGAAGCAAACTACCCTCAACCACTAAAAGTTCAGGTCACGCCCCCAACACCACACAGGCATCAGGGTGACCCAAACCCCACCCACCGCCCCCCATCCTTACCGGCATCAATACCCTCCCCCAAAGTGAGTGACACCCTGCTCTGGGATCACCAAATACCAAGCAGTGTCCCGGCATCCTGACAGCAGCAACCAGGCAGTGCCAACTGGGTGCCAGGTGCCTAATGCATGTTGGCACTGCCATGTTGGCACTGCCTTGTTGGCACTGCCAGACCATGTCCCTGACCACCCGGTCGCTACTGTGGCCTCCGAGCCCCCGGTGTTGTCATCAAGTCTGATTCCCGCCAGCGCTACATCATGCTGGGGAGTGGGAACATTGCACAGGAACATTGCACATTCCCAGAAGATTTGGCCCATTTAAGCAAATGGTAATCAGATGCATGCCCTCACTGGGCATGGACCCGATTACGTCTGCTCAGGGGGGGGGGGGGGGGGGGGGGGGGAGGGGGGGGCGGTGCCAGGAACATCATGAACTATTTGGTCGACATAAATCCCGTTTCAGGGCTCCCCTTGGTATTTTCCGACATAGCGATATTTGTGCCATGCACAATGCAGCCGGAAAAAAAGGTGTTGTTTCAACCTGTGATCAGACTCAACAACATTCCACTGGAAGCTGTCGGCAAATTCTGTTACCTTGGGTCATGGTGACAGGCAACCTGTCTATTGTCAAATGGATCAGCACAGGCATTGGCAAGACATCTACCAACATTGGCCAACTAACAAAATGGACATTAAAAAAAGAACAGACTGATCCAGAGGATTAAGATGCTTATCTACGAAGCTTGTATCCTCTGCACATTGCTGTACGGCAGCAAAGCCTAGACAATTTTAATGTAGGCCATCTCCAGTCTCTGTGAAGCATATCTGCATGGAAAGACGAAAGTCACCGATATATCAGTCCTTTCTGCCAAGCAGGCTAGTGCAAAGAAGGCTTCACTGGCTTCGGCATTTTCACAGGAATGAAGATGGCCGTATCCCCAAGGTTATGCAATATAGAGAGGTAGCCCATGCCAGGAGACCAGCAGGGTGCCCAGTGCTCTGATTTAAGAATGGTGTCAAAAGAGACATGAATGCCCTCAATATTAATCATGATGAATGGGAAATGCAACCTGACGATTGATGCAAATGGCAACACTAGTTTTATCTGTTCGCCGCCATGACATCATTTGGTTTAAGAACCTCCAAAGCAGATGTCTGCCCTGCAAACAAGATGGCAGCATAGATCATCCCACATCACGGGCAAAGGGCACATCCATGTGTGGCACTTGTGACAGATTTTGCTTTTGGGCTTGTGCAACGATCAAAAGAAGTGCAGCAGATGATCTTATCTGACCTCACTAACATTCTGAGGTTGCATTCCCATAATCACTCCCAAACTGAAGAATGCCAATCACATTTTCAACATTCTAAACAATTTAGATATTTACAAAAGGAAATCACAGGATTTTGAAAAAAGGCAAGATCTTGCACTTGTATACTTGTCTTTGCATCTTAAAGGATGAGCTTCATAACCAATGAGTTACTTTAGAAGTGGAGTCACTGT
Organism: Scyliorhinus canicula; assembly: GCF_902713615.1. Lineage (NCBI taxonomy): Eukaryota > Metazoa > Chordata > Chondrichthyes > Carcharhiniformes > Scyliorhinidae > Scyliorhinus > Scyliorhinus canicula. The sequence goes on from NC_052162.1 coordinate 49,344,281, forward strand.
TGCAAAGTAGGAAAGAAAATTCAAAAAACACCTGCGAAACAAGTGACTAGATAACCTGTTGTAGTGAGATCAGTATTGGCCAGGATGCCATAAGAACTCCTCTATTCCTCTTCAAATAGGTCTACGGGACATTTTACATTTAACCGATGGGTCTACAGTTTTCATGTCTTATTTGTCCCTCACAATAAAGCAGCACTTCAGTGGTCCACTGAAAGTCAGTTTAGATTATGTACTCTAGTCCTAGAATGGAACTTGAACCCACAGTCCTCTGACTTTTTGTAACATCCTAAATGGGAGTGCAAAACTAAAAGTGCTTAACTTCAGTCTTAGCTATTATTGGACACGCGGCTTAGCTGTTAATATGTGGGGAAGTAGGATTTCCCCTGTCCATTGCCTCTACCATAAGCAAAATTTATTAGCAACCAAAGACAAATAACAGTGAACCTATCAATATTCTTTGTTGATTTCTGCCCCCTACATAGTATGGCTTAGATCCAGGATAGAACAGAGAGGATATTGAACCCATGTCGCCACATTTCTTGCGACCACCTAATATACAGCAGGTACTCTTTTGAAAAGAATTTTTAAAGCTCATGTGACCAGTGCTTCCTGCTAATTTTGTTGGATTATATTATTTAGAGATTTACGAGGTTTAATTCATGAGCTGTGTTCTTTATAATTGGGTTTATGATTAGTGATGATTATTCTTTAATATTATTTTATTCAAGAAACTATCTGACTTTTTAAAAATAAAACTTGTATTTGTATAGTGATTTCACAACCTCAGGATGACTCAAAATTCTTTATAGAAGGTATGGAATACTTGGACACAGTTTTGTGGGATAGAATTCCATGTTCTGTGGAAATATATATTTTTTCATAATCTCCCCTTTAGCTTCTTTTGTGATTATCCAAAAATGTCTCCTTCATTACATTTTGCAAACCAGTGGAAATATCTATCACTATTTATCATAATACATCACTTCACAATCTTGACGACTCCTACCAGATTATCCCGCTGTCTTCTCAGCTTTAACAAATAAATTTCTAAATCCTCAAGTCTCTTTTCATAACTGTAAATCCTTTATCCCTGTTAATGTTCTATTTCACCTTTTCCATTGTTTTATATCTTTCAATACAGGCGTTCTCAAAACTGAACAAAATACTCCACAAATGATCTGGGTTCTCATACAAATTTGCCATTACCTCCTTTCCATATTCCATGCCTCTGGATACAAATCAAGGATCCTGCTTATATTGTTAAGCCATATCTACTTACGCAGCTAGGCTACTCCATTTAAAACCTCTCTATTTAAGGTGCATTGCCATTTGTTATTGCTTAAATAAAAATACATTTAGAAGAAATGAGAGAAGTTTCGGTGGAGAAACAAAGGCGAATGCACTTTCACCTGAGGTGTTTCATGTGCACTTGTCTTAGGAGTTGTATATTGAAAAGAACATGTTTAAAAAGAGCTGCTCTCTCCATGAAATACAGCTCAATGTATTGGAAAGAATACACTAGTTGGACTGACTCGAAAGATGTTGCATATCTAGTGGGTGATGTGACACTAATGGATGGTCAGAGCTTGCTCTCACAGTTTATGGGTTATCTCAACGCGTTTATGTGTTAGTTCCTGGTAACATACATTTGCCTATATTATCCTAAAGGTAGTGGCATATTTTATAGAGGGATTACAAAGCAGTAATCTAACCAAAGGCTTCAAATAAAATAAACCATGAATGGGAAGTTATTTGATCCTTGAAATAAGATTAGTCCCAGGGAAATGTGATTATATATTGCACATAGACATACTATAGAGTTAATAAGAAAAATTGATTCTAATTTTCCTTCTTTTTTTGTAAGACATGGTTTCTGTCAGCGCGTTTTGCTGTTTCCTCATACTAAGGGTGTTATATAAATGCAGGTTATCATATATGGACATCATCAGAATAGAAAATAGGCCAGTCATAAAGTTCAGATAATGAGCATGTAACACTCTCGCTCTCCTGCACCTCAGTTGTCTCCAATTGATGAATGTGGAAATGGCTTAGGGTCAGCCTTAGTGTCGCCTCTAAATCAGAATGTTGTCAATTTATGCCAATGAATTTAGAGTGGGGTTTATCATCCAGGCCGACATTCCAGTAGAATATAGATTCTCAGGTGAGTCTTTAAACCAGTGCCCTGACTGCCCTCCCAGGTGGATTTAGATCCCATGGCATTATTGGAAGACGAGGCCATTAATCATTCCTCTGCCAGCAAGACTAAAACAGACAATCTGGTAATTTATCTCACTGTTGTTTGCAATATCTCATACTTTACAATTCTCCAGCACCTGGGGTCATGTAATATCCTGGGAGAAGTGAAAAGGAAGATTAAAAACCTAAAGCAAATTAGGAAAAATAAATCTGGAAAATTCCGCTGAGACTCCCAACCACACCATCGTCAACACACAGCAACCCCCCCCCCCCCCCCCCCCCCCCCCCCCCATCGCTATCACCAACCCTCTCCCCCAAGCTAACCTCTCAACCCTTTCATAGTCAAAACTATTTTGTTGGCTCTGAACCACTTCAGAACATCCTGATCTTCTGAAGGGCCCTCGTATAGGTGCAAATTTCTTCTTTCTTTGCATGAACAATTACCAAAGTGCTGTAAATGTACTCTTTTGATGTCTAGCAGCCTGACATCAAAGGTAAGTAAACTTTCATTGGCTACAATATGTGATAAAATTAATATTCAAAAAGACATGGGTTAATTCAGCATGAAAAGTATATGAAAGGAAAATCATAGCTCATAAATTGACCAAATTTCTTTGAGAAAATAACAAAATGCTGTTAAAGGAAATGCAGTGGATGCTGTGCATATTAATTGTAAAAGGCTCTCTATAAGGTGTCACATAGTTGTTGATAAAATAAAGAATCACTGTTTTAATGGGATCCATGTGCAAACATGGATGCAAAGTTGTCTGAAACACAAAAAAACAGAGAAAAGTCATTAAATCGTGTTCTCCAATGTTGGATGAGATTCCACAATTGGACAACAATTGCTAAACAATTACACTAACAACCAATTTAAGATTATCTGCTGGGTTCACAATGTGACTCACTCTCGCTCTCTCGAAGCTACATCTATTCATATCCAGGGACATGTCCTCTGCAGGCAAAAGAAGCATGTCCAGGCATTGTGCCTTCTTTGAATTGAAGAAAAGTAGGGAGACAACGGTTCTCCAGTGTATTCTGCAGGTCAACACGTTGACCAATCAGAGATGACTTTCCAGCCAATCAGCATCCTTTTTTCATGCAGTATAAATTGTTGCTCCTTTTGAAATTTTGCATACTTGCATCTGTCCTGATGAGTGCAAGATGAAACACTTTAACAGCATGTCTCTTTTTACACATCTGTCCACAGTCTCCCTGGGCAGTCTGTTCCAGATATTTAGTAAGTTCTGTAGACAGTTGTTAAATCGAACTGATTGCTCACCAGGTTTTTATCGAATTTTGAGAAACCGCTTTCAGAATTTGGCAATTTAAAAAAATGTTCCGGTGCTCAATTTCTCAATCCATTCAGTAATGAGAATATTGAAAAAGTTGCACTCATCCTATCTCTTTTCCAGCAGCAATTCTGTATTCATTATTCTCTCCTTAAGCACAGATGCCCTAAGCCAAGTATCAGTTTGATTTCCCTTTTCTGCACTAACTCAATGAACTGTCTAGATATCCTTGTTGTAGTACAAGTATATCTACTTCTTTCCTCCAGGTGCACCTGTGCTTCATTACTCCAGGTGCACCTGTGCTTCATTACTCCAGGTGCATCTGTACGTCATTACTCCAGGCACAGCTGTGATTAATTACTTCAGGTGCAGCTGTACTTTATTACTCCAGTTGCACCTGTGCTTCATTACTCCAGGTGCACCTGTACTTTATTACTCCAGTTGCACCTGTGCTTCATTACTCCAGGTGCACCTGTACTTTATTACTCCAGTTGTGCCTGTGCTTCATTACACCACACACCAGTACTTAATTACTCCAGGTGCCCCTGTACTTCATTACTCCAGGTACACCTGTGCTTCATTACTCGAGGTACCCCTGTACTTCATTACTCCAGGTACACCTGTGCTTCATTACTCGAGGTACCCCTGTACTTCATTACTCCAGGTAGACCTGTGCTTCATTACTCCAGGTACCCCTGTACTTCATTACTCCAGGTAGACATGTGCTTCATTACTCCAGGTACACCTGTACTTAATTACTCAAGGTGCCCCTGCACCTCATTACTCCAGGTGCACATGTATCTCATTATTTCAGGTGCATTTGTACCTCATTACTCAAGATGCACCTGTGCTTCATTACTGCAGGTACAGCTGTGCTTCATTTCTCCAGTTGCACATGTGCTTCATTGCTCCAGTTGCACATGTGCTTCATTTCTCCAGTTGCACATGTGCTTCATTTTTCCAGGTGCACCTATGCTTCATTACTCCAGTTGCACCTGTGTTGCCAATTTGCACTGGAGACACCAATAATGTTGTTCTTTTTAACTGGATACTATTTGGGTATCTATTGGGATGGCTATTTGGGCTCCCTGAGCAAAGGGAGTGGCGCCGATGAGTCTGTTTCTGTATCTGTTACCTGAGTACAGGTCTTTTGTTCTGGGGCAATGGGCCATTAGAATGCGCAGTAGCTGGTGGGTTCTATAGCGTCTAGTTATCAGAGTTGCCAATATACATGAGCTCTGAGCGTCTGAGTCCTGGGTTGACCATATTTCCCATGGTCCTTTGCAGGTGGCCATATTTCCCGGGATCCTTTGTAAGTGGCCTTTCCAGATGGCTACATCCCTTCCTTTTGATCCTGAACGCGAAGCGTGGTGGATCACACTGTTGATCCTCATCCGTCCTTGGTGTGCCGGTTACCCTTGGTCAAAGACAGGTTCTTCACTACTCTGTCCTATGTTTTTGGAGCATTTACCTCATTTTATCAACATATCATAAATTCATAAACTCTAAGGGGCCACTGTAAAACATTTAATCATTACACATTTAACTTATTTACACAAGGGAACCTCTAACTATCATTATCTGAGCTACTCTCATGCTGCTGGCAAATATCAAAAAGGAACTTATGTACAATACAAAAATTTTGAAGAAATAAACAGCAGCATGACATCTCTACTTCATGTATTACAGTCATAGAAGAAGTACAATCTTTTTATTTTTTCAGTGAAAAAGGTTTAAAAGGTTTGTTGGGTTTGTTGGATTCCAAGGAAAGGGGCTCAGAGTGTGTATATCGGGGAGTGGGAGGCTCTCCTTCACCATTTGTGGAGTCTATGTGTCTGAACGACACTGCAGAGTATTGCTATTACCAAAAGGGCTTCTACTGTATAGGAAAGGGAATACCATTTTACAATGTTTTTGCATCATGTGGGGGTATCAGTGTTTATTTTCATGTGAGGGGCTAGGAGTCTCATATTGTATGGTCATGTCCAGTGTGGGGTGGGGTACAAAGGCTGTCAACGCGCGCAGTTGTAGGAGTCCAGCGATGATCACAATTGAGGTCATCAGTCTTGTCTTCACCTTGTCTTTTTGTTCTTCGTTCTTCATATATTCCTGAGGGTGCAAGCATAATATCTGTTATTATCCTTGGTTAACACTAGTGGGCAGCACGGTAGCATGGTGGTTAGCATAAATGCTTCACAGCTCCAGGGTCCCAGGTTCGATTCCCGGCTGGGTCACTGTCTGTGCAGAGTCTGCACGTCCTCCCCGTGTGTGCGTGGGTTTCCTCCGGGTGCTCCGGGTTAGGTGGATTGGCTATGCTAAATTGCTCGTAGTGTCCTAAAAAGTAAGGTTAAAGGGGGGGTTGTTGGGTTACGAGTATAGGGTGGGTGCGTGGGTTTGAGTGGGGTGATCATTGCTTGGCACAACATCGAGGGCCGAAGGGGCTGTACTGTTCTATGTTCTATGTTCTAACATCTCGTTTTGTTTGTCTTTCTCTCTTCAACTTCAATTACCCATTAGAATCGTCACCACGTGTGACTCCCTCATTTTTTTTGAAATAACCATTTTAGAGACAAGACATCCGGGAAAAAAATTAAGTTTAAGTGCAAAGAATCCCGCAGATTGTGGTCGATGCGATGAGTGAGTGGACAATTTCTCCGTCCAGGGTCCAGAGGTAGTTCACGTATAGCTTTAAGCTGGTTGATATGGAACCAACCTGTTTTTCCATTGGGGTACGTTATTTTGTACACAGAGGGGCTAACTTTATCTGAAATGGAGTAGGGGCCTGCAAATTTAGGATTGAGGAACGAACTGGGATTATACAGGGAAACCATCACTTGCTGACCGACTGTATACTCTACTGGGTGGCCTGTTTTATCAAAGCAGGCCTTACTCTGCTTTTTCCTAGCGCCTAGTTGGACAGCTGCAGCAAGCTGGGCTGCTTTAATATTTTCCGTGACTTGTTGGACTGCTTTTTCGTGGGTGAGGGTGGTGACTGTGGGGCTGGCCAAATCAAGTCCTGATGAATATTCAGTTCCTTTCATCGGTCATCCGGTCATCAGGGTGTGGGGATGAATCCTGTGGAACTTGATACTGTGTTCCAAATAAATATAAGAGCGAATGGGAGAACTGTGTCCCATGTGGTGTTATGCTGTTTCACCATTTTCCTAATAGTCGCTTTCAGGGTCCGATTCATACGTTCCTCAATACCGCTGGATTGGGGGTGATAAGCAATGTGGAATTTTTGTTTTATTCCAAAAATCGTTAGGACATTCTGCATTAGTGAAATGGCGGTGAAATGGGTCTGATTCAATGCTGCGGGGGAGTCCCCAGCGTGTAAATATCTGCTGTGTTAAGATCTTGGCAGTTGCCTTAGTCGTATTTGTCCTGGAGGGAAATGTTTCCACCCATTTTGTGAAGGTGTCGATTACTACCAACACATATTTAAAACCATTTCTGCAGGGGGGGTAGGGACCAATGTAATTGAGCTGTAAATCCGTCCATGGGCCATTAACAGGTCGGTATGTCTTAATTGTCCTTCCTGGAGTACCTTTCAGGATTATTCTGTGCGCAGATTAAACAATTCTCAAAATAATGCTTTTAAATCGGGCCACCAGCACAAAGGTCTTAAGTGGGCAATGGTGGTTACTATCCCCTGATGTCCGTGTCCGTCATGAAACTGGCAAATTATCTGGTTTTTGTCCTCGGTGGGGACCACATAAATTGCATTCTTTAAAATTATATTGTCCTGTACCGTCAGTGAGTCTTGAATTTGTCGTAGGGGGCTGGGTAGTTTCTGTCTAAATCTTGCTTAAGAGTGTCGTCTGCCTTTTGGGCCTGGGCTAAATCTTCGATATTGGTCTGTGAAATCTGGACTGCATGTATCGGTTCACTGTCGGGGGGCTTGCCAAAAGTGACCATGTCGTGATCCTGACTTGGCTAAGGCAGATTCAACAATTCACTGCCTTTATGTTACCGAGTGGGGAGAAACGATGGCTTCTGACTTTGATTATGCCATATGTGCGGTCTTTTGCTGTCTCAAGAATATGCTTCAATAATGGGGCTGAGGGTAGGGGTTTACCATCAGCGGATATGATTCCTCTAGATTCCCACAGGGGCAGGAATTCTGTCAAACTATTGCAGACATATAAACTGTCCGAATATATATCTGTGGGGGCGGGAAAGAATCTGGGAGCTGCACTACATATGCTATTGCTGCTAATTCGACTGCTTGTGATCCTAAGTGGCCTGGCAATTTTAAAGATATTCCCTCTAATGCGTGTCCCTGCGCGTCTTCCACATAAATACTGCATCCTTTTATTCTTTTTTCATTGTCAATGGTGGAGGAACCACCTACATAAATTTTTTAAGAGTTATCCATGGTCGGGGGATTCTGGGCGCGATTCTTCGCAAATGCGGCGATTGGAAAGGCTGCCGTGAAACTGGCCGTGTTTCACGACAGCCTCCGCGCCCCCTCCCGGGACCGATTCCCCCCCCCCCGGGCGGGGCTAGCAGCGGGGCCCCGTGAACCACGTCATTGCGGCCTTAGCGACCGTCGCTAAGTCCGCGCGCCAAGCGTCACGCCGGCTGACGTGCACGATGACGTCAGCCGCGCATGCGCGGCTGGACGGCTCCAACCCGCGCATGCGCGGGGCCGTCATCTCCCTCGGCCGCCCCGCGGACTGATCCTACGGGGCGGCAGAGGGAGAAAGAGTGCATCCCCCCTTGGCACGGCCGTGGTACTGCCGTGCGAATCGGGGCCCTGGATGCCCAGAACGGGCATGTTGCGGCCGTTTTTACGATGGCAGCAAGCAGGTGTGTTTGCTGCCATAAAAACGGCCATAAAGGCCTGGGAACTCGGCCCATCGGCCTGGGGAGAATCGCTGTTCGCCGTAAAAAATGGTGAGCAGCGATTCGTGTCGTGGGGCGGCCGTGGGGTGGGGGGAGAATAGCGGAAGGGCGTGAAAAATGTCGGGGACGCCCTCCTGCTATTCTCCAACCCATCGTGGGCAGCGGAGAATCGCGCCCTCTGTGTTCTGATGCGTGCTCGTGTGGGTAGTGACTTTGGAATAAAAGATCCTGTGTGGTGTTTGGCTGCAATGATCTGGCACTCATATGGGGTTCCTTCATACTGCAGGTTGTCTGCTAAAAATTTGTGGGTCTTCGTCCATTTAACTGTGATGTCCCATCCTTGTAATAACAGTGTCCAGCGAGCTGCTCTGATCTGGCTAACTGAACCGTCCTTTAACCTACCATCTAACAGCAGCTGCGTTGGGGTGTGCTTGGTTAAAATCGTTACAGTGTTGAAGCCTGTGATATATGAAAATATTGAACTGCCCAAAAGACTGCGAGCAAGTGCCGTTTGCAAGCTGAAAATCCTTACTCCCATGGGATCCAAAACTCGTGAGGCATAGGTTACGTGTCCTAAACAGTCATGTTTTTCCTGTAGTAGTACTGCAGAGTGGGTTTGTATCGGTAGTCGCTACTTCTATGGCGTAGGGATAGTGTGGGTCTGGTACCTGCAAAGCGGGGGCTGTGCCTAGGGTGTGTTTTAATTCATCGATGGCGTCCGTGTGCTGAGGAAGCCTTTCCCATGGGCCGTTCTTTTTAAAGAGTTCTGAAAGTGGGGCTGCTATTGTGGCAAAACCATGTATATGGTTCCTACAATACCCAACTAATCCTAAGAATGATTGGAGTGCAATGACATTGTGGGGCAGGGGCAATTTAACTACTGATTCAATCCGTTTCTGTTTGATCTCTCTTTTCCCGTATGTGACGATGGTACCCAAGTAAAGGACCTTTTCTTTCAGGATCTGGGCTTTTTTCGGGTTGACTTTGCATCCAATTTATTGTAAGAGACCTAGCAATTCGGAAAGAAGCTTAACATGCTCTTCCTTTGTGTCCGTCTGCAGGAGTAAGTCGTCCACATACTAAATAAGGTATTCGGGTCGGGAAAATTTGGAAAGTCCTTTGGCCAATTGTCGGTGAAAGATGGAGGGGGAGTTGTGGAAACCTTGCGGGAGGCATGTTCACGTATACTGCTGTCCTTGAAATGTGAACGCAAACTTGTATTGACAGGCCTTATCTAAGGGAATTGACCAAAAGCCATAGCTAATATCCAGCACAGTAAAGTACTTAGCATGTACTCCCTTCTTCAGCATCGTGTCAGGACTCGTGGAAACGGTGGGGGCAGCTAATGGGGTCACCTTGGTAGTCAATGGTCAACCTCCATGAATCATTGGGTTTCTTTACGGGTCAAATTGGGGCATTGTTTGTTGAGGCTACGGGCTGAATTACTCCTTGATCTAGTAAGCTATTGATAACTTTTGCAATCTCACCCTCAGCTTGCTATGGGAAACCGTATTGCTTCTGGGGCTTGGGATTGGGACCTGTAATTGTGACTGTTGCCGGAATTGTTCCACAATCGTGCTTGTGTTGGGCAAAGGATGCTTTATGTTTTCTTAGGACATCTCTAATCGTCTTATCTCTACTAATGGCTTGTGGGTCAAACCAATAGTCGCCTACTAAGCAGATTCAATGTTCGTAGTCTCCTACTGTGAGCGCGACGGGGGCTCTTGCTGTTCTGGCCATTTTCCATACACACGTATTCATGGGGTCAAAGGAAAGGTTGTGTCAGCTCATGAAGTCTATTCCTAAAATGTGCTCTACTGTTTGGGGCAAGTCCGCTAGAATAACGGGGTGCTTGGTATTTATGTTGCCGATTTGAATATCTAGGGGGGGCCGTAATGTATCCCTGCTGTACATGTCCTGTAAATCCACTAAGAGTGATAGTGTCTGTGGCGGGCCATTTGTCGCGCTGAAACGTTGTGGAGGAGTTTAAAATGGTGCGGGACCCTCCTGTGTCCCAAAGGAACACTACTGGGTGTCCCCGGACTGTGCCTGTGACTACTGGTCTGCCTGATTTGTCCCAGAGTGTGTCGCAGGCCCAAGTTGGGGAGTCCGAACACCGTCAATCTGTGCTATTAATCACTGCATTATCTGATCTGATGTATGGGCCTAACATTGTTCCTAGGTGGGCCGTTCGATTGCTGGTTCCTTTGCTGGTTCGGGGGGGGGTGTTGCATTCACGAGCGTAATGTCACTTTTGTCCACAATTATAGAAACCTCGTGGTGCCTGTGCTCTGGGGTGCTGACCTTTATTTCTGCCCTCATTTACCCATGCGGGGTCCCGAGTAGTCCTGACTGGGTTCATATTAGCTTCTGCCTTTTCCTGATCTGCCTTTCTATGTAGGGATTGTTCCCAAGCTCTGGAGAGTCACTTTAAATTCCAAACTTCATTATTTGTGGGGTCGTAATTTACACAGGCATTTTGACCTGCTTCTGTGGTGTGGGACACTAAAGTACGAGCCCATTTAGTTGTGTTGTTATCTAAGTTTGTGCGGTTCAATTCCCCACATACCGCTTTAAAATAGATCTAAAGGCGGCCTGCGTATGCAGTCGGATGCTCTCCCTTCTTTTGTCTACATCGGTTCAAACTTTCTCCGGGATCTCCTCTGTTGTATCCAATCGCCTCTAATATAGCTGCCTTCATCTCCTGGAGGCTTCCTCCTCCTACATTCTGGGGTTCTGGTAAAGCTGAGCTAACGGACGGGTCAAGGCTCATGACTATAAGCTTAACTTCCTCCGGTACGTTCAGACCGTACATAACTGTTTGCTGGCGTACTCTCTCGAAGAAATTGTGCGGGTCTGTTGTGGGTTCAAATGGTTCAATTGTGGCGCAGGCATCACTCAATTGGGTGATGGTTAGTGGGGTGGTGTAAACAAAATCAGGCTCATCCCGATCCGATGACTTGCGCTGTATGGTGACCGGATTCATGGGGGTGTGTGCTGTCTGTGCAGTCGGTGGTGCCGGTGCTTTCCTTTTCGGGGCCTGGAGGCTCTATTCTGATTTTCTGTATCCTCCACATATCTATGGGCGGTTTCATTTAGTTCTTGCCAACTGGGGCCATTCTCCTGATTTAAATTCGGTCCAAAGGTATCTCTGAAGCCATTTTGCACTAAAAGTAGTGACTGTAACTTTGCTATTTGTTGCCTACATTTGCCGTGATCTACTGTACTCTGTCCTTGTTCCATTGTGGAACTGTGGAGCGCTCGTAAAGCTGCCTTCAAATCTGCGCCTTGTTTCTTTAGCTGTTCTACCTGCTGTTCCGTCTCTTCTCGTACCAAAGTTGCACGCTGTGTATCTTGGTAGGACTTATCGTACTGGGTCTGATAGCTGTTGAGGCGAACTATGCAAGATTGGTGTGCCCGTTTGACATCAGCCATCTCTTTATCTTTAGCTGCCAACTGTTCCCGGAGTTGCTCATTAATTTTCACACATTCACTAAAGTTTCCCTCATTCTTCTCCTCTTTCACAGCTAGCTATCTGCGGAGCGTTCTCACGACCTCCTCTGTGCCTCGCAATTGTGCCAAACAGGACACGATTGCCATCGGCTTACGAACTTTCACTGCATTCTTTTTATGTACCTCGGTTAGGTTGTCCCACCAGGTTTGTCCTATGCTTCCTGGACCTAACTCTTCATTTGAACAAAACTCGGACCAAAGGGGCCATTCTTTCCCCTTCAAATACTTCCTCAATTCTTCTTCCCATATGGGGCACTGCTTTGCTCTGTTGGTCGCTGCGACCTCGGGTTCCTGCGGGTTCATTAGGCGTTCCATCGCTTTTGCTGCCATTGCTTCTATTATCTCTTTTCCTACTGTTAATTTGGGACAGGGGGAATAAGGCGGTGATTCGAACAGCGGGTATAGCCTAGGCTATTTTCCGGTTTACAATACTCCCGATAGTTTTACGCAAACAAAATCTAACGAGTTTACCTTATATCCCTGTTAGTACACATGCAAGTTAATACACACTTCCGAATCTTGGAGATTTGATCGATACGGGCCTTACACTTGTGGTTTCTTTCCTTACACTTGTGGTTTCTTTCACTTTTGTCAATTGGGTTTCTAATGCAAAATTTTGTGGGTTCTCTCGGGGTGACAAAATCACTTTTAGGTCGAATCCCGTCAGATGTCGCCAATAATGTTGCCAATTCACACCAGAGACGCCAATAATGCTGCTCTTTTTAACCTTATACAGATATGACAGTTATTGATGATGATATTGATTTTCAGAGTCGCCAGGTATCAAATGATACCACCACAAGGTTTTACCAGATATCAATCAAAGACCAGACAACCAGTTAGTTAGTTCAAGTTCAATGATAGTTTATTTACATACAAGAATTACTTTGACATGCAACATAAAACACTACAAGCTAAATTACACCTAACACTAAAACAACCTGTACTTAACTTCAGGCACCCGGCTTTATGCAGAGGAACAAGGCCTTTGTTCGGATCTTGCATGGCTGGGTCTGGAGAAGTGACTTCGTTTCTGCTGGGCTCATCCGTCTGGTAGTGATCGTTGGTCTTGAACTTGTCTTCTGGTCGTGATGCTACACTTGGTTTTAGGCGTAGGTCAGGGCCAAGAGAGACCGAGCGCCAGGGTCAAGAGAGACTGAACACATCGCAGTGTCTCTCTTTATCCTTCTGGGGTTTCACGCTCTTTTGGGCGGTCCTTAGCTTTGGACCCAATACAGTAGTCCCCCGTTATACCGTGTCCCGCAATACCGCGGTTCGCGATATACGGCGGGGGTGCCTATGGACCCCAACTTTTTTCACTCTTTTTGAAACAACACCTTTTTAAGCCGGTGAACTTTTTTTCATTCATTCCAGTGCCAATCAGCCGCGATGATTAGCCCGTTTAGGCGCGCTAAATAGCCGCGATGATTAGCCCGTTTAGGCGCGATAAATAGCCACGATGATTAGCCCGTTTAGGCACGATAAATAGCCGCGATGATTAGCCCGTTTAGGCGCGATAAATAGCCGCGATGATTAGCCCGTTTAGGCGCGCTAAATAGCCGCGATGATTAGCCCGTTTAGGCGCGATAAATAGCTACGATGATTGGTGATTAAAGTAATAGTTTCCTATCCCCAACCATTTTAAAATGAAAGCGTCTAAAAACCAAATGCCGAAGCGCAAGTCTTACATTGTAAAGGAAAAGATACATTTGATAGACCGTATTCGAAACGGCGAAACAAAGGCAAAATTATCCAGAGAGACTGGTGTACCGGAGTCAACCCTCCGTGGGTGGGAGAAAGATGAGGACAGTTTGAGAATTTATGTTGAGACAGTCTCTGAGAGTGAAGGGCTTGCCAGGAAAAAGGCAAGGACCGCTAGTGACATTAACTTGGAGAAGGCTGTGTTCGCCTGGTTTGTCCAGGAACAGTCTGGTGGCACCCCCCTATCTGGACCTATAATCAGGACTCAGGCTGAGAAGTTCCATCAGCAGCTCCACCCAGAGGACACCAATTTCGTAGCCAGCAAGGGTTGGCTTCATCGGTTCCAGAAAAGACATGGGATAGGTGCAGTTACCATCAGTGGTGAACAGAGATCCGCCGACTCAGCAGCAGCAGAAGCCTTTCCGGACATCCTCAAGGACTACATGGTGCAAGAGGAGCTGACCCCAGAGCAACTCTACAATGCAGATGAGTCAGGGCTCTACTGGAAGATGCTGCCTGACAAGACCCTAGCTGTCAAGGATGATGCCCACAAGACTCTGGGGTTCAAGCAAGCCAAGAACAGGCTCACCATCCTGTTTGCCAGCAATGCCACAGGAACACACAAGCTGAAGCCATTGATTGTGGGCAAATACAAGTCTCCTAGATGCTTTCACCACATCAACATGGAGAACCTACCCGTCACGTACCGAAACTCTGGCAAAGCCTGGATGACAGCTACCCTATTTGAGGAGTGGTTCTTCAAGCACTTTGTACCCAGTGTCAGGGACCACCTTAGTGCCCGCAACTTACCGCAGAAGGTCACACTCCTACTGGACAACTGCTCAGCCCACCCTCAGGGAGATGTTCTCAAGACCAGGGATGGGCAGATCCAAGTGCTCTATCTCCCAAAGAACACCACCAGCAAGATCCAGCCATGTGATGCTGGCATCATTCAGACCTTCAAGTCTGTGTACAAAAAAGAACTGATCCTGGAAATGATAGACTCTCCTCTCACTGTCCCAGATTACCTGAAAGCCATCACCATCAAGGATGCCTGTTATCTGGCAGGGAAGGCCTGGGGAGCTGTGACAGAGAAGACCATCGCCAACTGCTGGAAGAAGGCCCTAGGAGCAGCACTCCCACAACAGGACCCAGAAGAAGAGGACTTCCTAGGCTTTACTGAAGCAGAGACCGGGGCAGCTGAGGGGAGGCTAGAGGACCTGGCTGAGAGCCTAACACTCCAGGATTGGGTGAACAGGTGGTCAGCCGCAGAGGACGACATGACACCCACAGAAACATTTACAGAGGAGGAGATCATCGACCAGGTCATCCAAGAGGAGGCAGAAGAAGAGGCAGAAGAAGAACCCCAGCCCACAGTTGCAGCAAAGAGCCACTCGGATGCCATCACCAACCTCAAGTGGCTCATAGAATACACAGAGCAACAGGACTTCGACCCCATATACATACTACACCTGAAGAACCTCCAGAGACAAGCACAAGTCAAGATGAAGAAGGGTATGTGCCAGAAGAAACTCACAGACTTTTTCATGTCATTGAAATGATTTTTTAAAATCTGCTTGTAAGTGCTATTTTATGTTTTATTGTATATTTTTTTGAGTGGTATTTTTTAATAAATTTAAAACTTTAAAGAACTTTGGTGTTTTTTATTTACAACGCCCTTCCATTCTTACATTCTTACACAGTCAGCAATGTTTCCTCTCGTTCACCTATTATCGCCATCATGGATATCCGGGGCTCGGATGCAACGCGGGTGGCTGTCTTGGACCCCAACACCCGCGTTATAACAGGGGACTACAGTAATTCGGCAGGCTTCGATTACTGCCTTCAATTTTGACCAATAAAGGGGCTGGTGCCTTGATGGCGGGGCGTGTCCTGAGCGGTCATTTACCGTGGCTATTTGGGCTCCCTGAGCAAAGGGAGTGGCGCCGATGAGTCTGTTTCTGTATCTGTTACCTGAGTACAGGTCTTTTGTTCTGGGGCAATGGGCCATTAGAATGCAAAGTAGCTGGGGGTTTCGATAGCGTCTAGTTATCAGTACACATAAGCTCTGCGCGTCTGAGTCCTGGGTTGACCATATTTCCCATGGTCCTTTGCAGGTGGCCATATTTCCCGGGATCCTTTGTAAGTGGCCATCCTAGATGGCTACACCTATGCTTCATTACTCCAGGTGCACCTGTATTTCATTATGTGGAGATGCCGGCGTTGGACTGGGGTGAGCACAGTAAGAAGTCTTACAACACCAGGTTAAAGTCCAACAGGTTTGTTTCAAACACGAGCTTTTGGAGCACGGCTCCTTCTTCAGGTATGTGGAAAGGCTTGTTCCAGAAATGTTTATATAGACACAGTCAGAGATGCCCCGGAATGCGAGCACCTGCAGGCAATCAAATCATCAAAGATGCAGAGAGAGAGGTAACTCCAGGTTAAAGAGGTGTGAATTGTCCCAAGCCAGTTCAGTCGGTAGGCCTCTGCAAGTCCAGGCTTGTTGGTGGGGGCCGAATGTAATGCGACATGAATCCCAGATCCCGGTTGAGTCCGCATTCATGCGTGCGGAACTTAGCTATAAGTTTTTGCTCAGCAATTTTGCGTTGTCGCGTCTCCTGAAGGCCTCCTTGTAGAATGCTGACCCGGAGATCAGAGGCTGAATGTCCTTGACTGCTGAAGTGTTCCCCAACTGGAAGGGAACAGTCCTGCCTGTTGATAGTCGCACGATGCTCCATTCACCTGAAGAAGGAGCCGTGCTCCGAAAGCTCGTGTTTGAAACAAACCTGTTGGACTTTAACCTGGTGTTGTAAGACTTCTTACTGTATTTCATTACCCTGGGTGCACCTGTACTTCATTTCTCCAGGTACAGCTGTGCTTCACTATCCTTAATCTTTCATGGGATCTGTGCTCTACCTCACTGCTATACCTTATCCAGAGAACTTTCCTTTCTGTTGCTACACACTAAATTACTGTTTTTACTGAACCACTACTACCGCAACCCCTCCCCGATCCCAATCCTTACCTGTGTTCAACTGTAGTCTGAAGCCACAGTTTATACTCTGTTGTTTGTTTCCCTTATTTAACCTTACTACCTGGCATCTGTCCACATTTAATGTCATTTACCAGACTATTCAGATCCTTCTGCAATTGACTTGCCCATTCCCTATTATTTCAAAATCCTTCAACCCCTTTTTATCAAACTTTGACAGCTTTGGTTCCGTTCCCAACTCCAAGTCATTTAGATATACTGTAAGCAACTTGCTCAAAGATATCTACGGCATTCTATTATTAGCTCCTTGTTCTCTCAATGTAGCTCTATTCACAAACTTTCTGTTTTCTCTAGTTTAGCTGATTTTCACAAGTATTACTCAGATTTAATCCCTTTTTATCTTTTAGACAAATTGGTTGCGTATCAAAAGTTTTTCTGAATTCTAAACGCATCACAGCCAAAGAATTGCTATTTTCAACATGCCCATTTTGTTGAAGAATTTCAGTAAATCCATGACACAATTCTTCCTTCCCACAATTCGGTCTCTTATCATATCATGGCTATCGATGTGTTTCATTTTCCAGTTTTTCAGGATGTCTCCTAATACTTTATGCCAAATGTTAGGTTCACTGACTTGTGTCTCACTGCCTGAGGCTTCCCTATCATTTATTTTAAAAGATTGAAGTTATATCAGTTGCTTTCCCAGCCTTTGCCAATACTCTCATCAGAAGATGTCTTAAAGATAGTGGCAAGGCAATGACTAATTTCAATAGGCACATCATTAAGTATCCTTATATTGAATACATTTGGAATAGGTGTCTGACTTTCTTTAACTTCATCAGGTTACTAGTGGTAAACTTAGTAACATTTTTATTTCATTTAATACATCCTCCAGCCTCTGCAGAAATTCAACTTTCTGGAGCCTTCTTGACAGTTTCTTAAAGCTACAGCTGCACCTATTATCTGTAGCTGTTGGTCCAGCTAAGCTATTAGTGACCTAATCAGTATGTACCTATGGATCTATCAATGGCCATCCTTCTCTATTTGTAGATTTTAACAGAAAAGGAGGAGGATCAGAGGATCATGCCAGACAGTATATTTGCAGGGTTAGATGTACCTTTCAGACATGAGTGCCAACACTCAAGCACAGATTAGAATGGCTCTGAAGTGGGGATCGTTGATAGCTTTAAGTTCCTGGGGATCACCATCACCAACAGTCTGTCCTGGTCCACTCAGGTTGATGCAACAGTCAAGAAAGCCCTACGGAAGCTAAAGAAATTTGGCATGTCTGCATCGACTCTCACAAACTTCTAGAGATGTGCGATACAAAGATGTGCGATAGGGCAGCACGGTAGCATAGTGGTTAGCACAACTGCTTCACAGCTCCAGAGTCCCAGGTTTGATTCCCGGCTTGGGTCACTGTCTGTGCGGAGTCTGCACATTCTCCCCGTGTGTGTGTGGGTTTCCTCCGGGTGCTCTGGTTTCCTCCCACAGTCCAAAGATGTGCAGGTTAGGTGGATTGGCCATGCTAAATTACCCTTAGTGTCCAAAATTGCCCTTAGTGTTGGGTGGGGTTACTGGGTTATGGGGATAGGGCGGGGGTGTGGGCTTGGTAGGGTGCTCGTTCCAAGAGCCGGTGCAGACTCGATGGGCCGAATGGCCTCCTTCTGCACTGTAAATTCTATAATTCTATGATTCTATCCGGTTGCATCACAGCCTGGTATGGCAACTGCTCAGTCCAAGATCGCAGGAAACTGCAGAGTGTGGTGAACTCAGCCCAACACATCACACAAACTTGCCACCCCCCACATTGATTCTGTGTACACCTTCCGTTGCCTCAGGAAGGCAGACAGTATTATCAGAGACCCCTCCCACCCAGGCATTGCTTCCTTCCAGACCCTTTCATCAGGCAGAAGGTACAGAATCTGAAGACCCGCACATCCAGACATAGGAGCAGCTTCTTCCCCACAGCTACAAGACTCCTCAACGATTCCCCCTCGGACTGATCTGTTCCATGCAAGAACACTATACACAACGCCCTATGCTGCTCTTGCTCATGTATTTGCTTTGTTTGGCCCCTTGTTCCGCACTTTAACCAATCACTGTTTGTCGATGTACCATTTGTCAACGTTCTCTTCTGATTATTCTTTTGTCTACTGTGTACGTACTGTGTACGTTCCCTCAGCCGCAGAAAAATACTTTTCACTGTACTTTGGTACATGTGACAATAAATCAAATCAAATCAAATCATTAGGTTCTTATACCTGGGCCTTTCCAAAAAAGTCAACCAATTCCATCACAAGGGCAGCTTTGTTTGTCACTATCATTGAAGATTTATGCGATGACCAAGTGCAGGAAATCTTCATCATCTCTAAAACCTTATGCTATATCTGCATTGAACAATTATATTGTTTTCCAGTTTCCGAGATTTCATTATTTTATCCTGAAAAGTAAGCAGAAACGAAAAAGATCCATTCATTCATATTGTGTGACAGAACATAATTTCAGGGGACTGGAGACCACTCCACTGAGTCCATTATCTGTGGCCACAAATGTGGGGCATAATTGGCTACACTCTTGTGTCTATACGTTCTCCCTCTGCCAATGCATCTCACTTTGCAAATAGAAAGGAAAACCATTCCATGAGCTTGCAGATGGTCTGGAACCATAGGAATAGAATCATGTACATCAGTGTTCATTACCATAGCAGCTGCACAGTTCCTTCATCCTGCGGCAATCAGTAGTGCTATCATTACTTATCTCCATGGGTGACTGTTGAGGAACCAAGAATATACATTTGCAGCCATAGCTCATACTGCAACATCCAAGTAAAAGATTAGAAGAGATCAAAAAGATATAACAGAACAGCATTTAAGATAGGTAGGGGTGAACTAATTTACAAACTAATCAAACATAGAGTGGATAGAATCGCTGATGTGGGTGGATTGCATTCAAGCATACTAAAAGTTAGAGAAGAGCTAGCAGAGGCACTATTACATATATATTTTTTAAATTAGAGAAGGGAACATTGCCAGAGGACTGGGAAACAGCTAATTACTATTACATTTAAGAAGGGAGCTGAAGCAAATCCAGCGAACTACTGACCGGTTAGGTTAACATCTGTGGCAGGAACGATAATGTCATCTTTACTCAAAAATATAATTGAGAGGGCAGCACGGTGGCACAGTGGTTAGCATTGCTGCCTCACGGCGCCGAGGTCCCAGGTTCGATCCCGGCTCTGGGTCACTCTCCGTCTGGAGTTTGCACATTATCCCCGTGTTTGCATGGGTTTTGCCCCCACAACCCAAAGATGTGCAGGCTAGGTGGATTGGCCACGCTAAATTGCCCCTTAATTGGAAAAAATGAATTGGGTACTCTAAATTTATAAAAAAATATATAATTGTGAAACATCGAGAAACCAAAAATAATAATTAATAGTCGTTATGAATTTTAAAAGGGAAGGCCAGGCTGGACCAATCTTACTGAATTCTTTGAAGAAGTTACAGAAAGATTGGACAACAATAATTCAGTAGGAATATTATGTATGGATTTGCCAAAGGTCTTCAATAAAGTACCACAGTGGACTAAAGTCAGAGCATGCTGGATTATGAAGTAAGTAGCAGAATGAATGGCAAGCTAACCACAAAATACAAACCATTAGGGATTAAGGGGGTATCTAATCAGATTGATGAAAGATGGGCAACCTCGTTCAATAGGGATCGGTGCTGAGACTACTGTTGTTCACAATTTCTATTAATGATTTGGAGTTGTTACTCAAAAGTGCAATTTCAAACTTTGCAGAGAATTAATAAACTTATATAATGGGGATTTAGTTGGTAAATTAATTGCAATGTAGATTAGTGTAAGTTATCCATTTTGGGATGGAGAATAATACCCCTACATGCTGCTGGTAAATAAGAATCTAAATATGTTAAGCGACTAAAGAAATCTAGGGATACAGTTACAGAACTTTGAGTTGGCCATACATGGAGTATTATGCATAGTTCTAGCTTCCATATTGTGAAAATATTCGGAGGCACTGCAGAAGGTACAACAGAGCTTCACAGAATGAAACCAGATTAATGGGATGTACTGATGTACTTAGCAGGAAAAGCTGATCAAGCTGGAGGTCTTTTTCTTTCGGAACAAAGGGTGAACTGATAGAGGTCTTTAAGATAATCAAAGAGCTTTAGAGAGTAGATGGAGAAAAAATGTTTTTATTTGTGGGGAAATACAGAACTAGTTGCCAGAAATGTAACACAGTCGCAAATAAATCCAACAGGGAAATTAACACCATAAGGATTAGTTGACACATTTATGAGTAGATAAGCACATGTGGGAGAAAGAAGTAGAAAGATATGCTGGTAGATTCAATGAAGGGGGTCAGAGGAGACTTCTATGGAGCATAAACTCCAGCATAGAACAGTTCTGCTGGAGATCTGTAACTCCTGTAACAAGCTAAAAGTACCCTGGGTGGGACCCAATGGTCCAAATACATAACTAGACATTAAAATATGTCAAATTTATTCACCTACAGTTTTGTACACTAATGAAGAAAACAGTAACATAGACTACGTTCCTTCACCTTCAGTATCCTCCTCTCCTACCTTTTCCTTTCAACTGAACATGCTTTCTATCCTTCTAGGTTGGGAACAATTCCTGATTAATGGCAGTTAAGTTCAACATTTTCTTAAAACAATGCTACCATGTTTTTGTCATTCTGACAGTTTATTAAATTTCTAAAGCTGAATTCCTATTGTGATACAGAGCTGACAAAAGCGCCAGGCTCATATATCATCCCTTTCCCACTCTGGTACATCATGTAAGAAAACCAACAGCTGAGGAAAGATGCAATGAATCCAAATTTCCACGCAGATTATAGTGGAACACAGTTTCAGCATCCTCAGTTTGGACGAAGTAGAGACCCTAGTCAAGTATATTGTTGCCTTCAATATCCTGCGGAATCTTTCACTGCATGGGCCTAACAATAGTGTAGACAGGAGGAGAAAGGCAGAAACAAACAGGACTGGAAAGCAAGACCAACCACTGTCTCCATTGCAATAAAGAGCTTTTCTGCATGCGACATTCATCAGAGTCTAATCAATGACATTTTTAATTAAATGTCTTTTACTGCACAAGCATTACACTGGCCTGAATTTTTGCAACAACGGAGAGCCACTCCGAAAATCATGAAAGAGGCCGAAATATGGACATCCCACCCCTGACCACAGGACTTACCATTAGTACAGGGTAAGAATGGAGTTGGGTCAAGATTTACATATGCATGTTTTGCGGAGACTGCTGCCCATATAAAACAGCAGCTGCCTCCAGTCATGTTTCATTTACGTCAGCCAGGAATGGGAAACGTAATGTGCTGAGCTATGGGCATCCCTCTCCTCAGCTTTTGCTGGGAACGTAGCACATCCTCAAACAATCCTCTTTCTTGTGGTCTGTGAATCACTACACGTCACATCATTGCTAACACCATCTATATCGCAGTTTCTGCTTGAGAGCAGAGAACAAGCTAAGAGTGCATGAGCGTGACTGATTTTGGATTAAGGACACATAGAATTGGGTGGAAATTCATAGCACACAAGATGCTGCGGTGACATAGATTCTGTGTAAGGGAGTAGTCCTGCTCCTACTAGCCCACATGGCACTTACCTTGTGGTGCTGACAGCTCTAAATCACTTCCATTGATGTATTCCTAAACTCCTGAGAAGCTCATGCAGCCATAGTGAATGTAAACGAATTATACCTTGGGAGCCTGATTTACATATGTTATAGAAGTGTCCTACCTCTCCATGGCAGGATGCTCAGCCACCTCGATGTCTGCCACTGCACAATGTGTCCATCATATTTGCAATACTAACCCAGTCCACCACTATCTCCCCACGACCCTTTACCACCTGTTGAAGCCATGAGTGGAAAAGGGGGTTAACATCAATGCCTATGCCTCTGACCTCATCAGGAGTTCCACGGCCTGCTCATCATAGGCTTATCAGGTTAAAGATGCCTTCTTTAATAGCCTGCCTCTCATGGACATTATGCAACAGATTGAAATAATTAGGTGAAGCGAGTTAAGAGTGTCTGCCAGATGATATGGAGAGTTGAAGTAAGTGATGTGGTGGTATCATCCTATTAAAATGGAGGAATGGATTTGAAGGATAACAATGCAAGCTCATTATATTAGAGGAACCAGATATCCATAGTGGCGGATTCCAAATTAGAACTTCCATTTCCTCTATCCAAAATGGATTGTGAAAAATTCATTGTGTGGCTGTTAAATGTTGAGTGTGACCAGTGTGCTGCTATACAGGAAGCCTCAGGAAGAAAGGTGTAACTGGCCAGTGTATTATTTTGCCTGTCCTGTTTTGGTCATTGAACTAATTGTAACACTGGTCTGTCATCAGGGTGAGAGAATTATCACTTAGTGACGCCTCTCTCCACGCAGCGTGTGAGGTGTTTTTTGGAGGTCACTTCGCAGCAATCTGTCTCTATTCTGCTCTATGTGATTAAGAGGGATTTGTAGATCTGACTTATTTAAATTCTGGGCACTTTTATGCGTTTCTACCATGCCCTTGTCCTTGCCTTGTCTGCCTCTGCTAGCTGCTCCTGATGTTCTTGAAAAGTGACACAACAATACTCATGAGACATCCATTCAAGGTAGCTGACTTAATTTGCTAAGCCAAGTGCTTTGCCATTTACCTCCTGTTCGCCAACCTGCTGATGGAATCTTTAGCCAGAACTATCTTGTTAAAGGTTGTCATCTAATTTACAAGCACTCCCACAAATTGTTCTCGTTTTACACAAGATTTACACCAATGACTTCTCCAATGTTATGCAAATGAGCTGGCCCACAAAATACTGGGACAAATAGTTGTGCAGTTGGTGGGCACATCTGTTACTGCATTGGCAATAATGGGGCGCAACTCACCACCTGGAATTTCATGGCCCATCTGTCTGCTTGAAACTGTGTTTTTCGGTTTGTTTCTGTTACACAGTAAGAGATCAGCAGTGATGCTAATTTCAGTTTAAAGTCTATAGCCTAGACATTACTGTTGTTATATTAACAAGCATTTAATTCATTCTCAGGACTTTGATCAGCCTGTTATTTTTCAGAGCTGTTAACCTGTTTACCTTAAATGGACTGTTATAAAACCATGTTAGGTGTCTGTCTATTAATATTGACAACAGTAATTTCGAATATCATAAGGAACCTAGTGAATATTTAGCTGTATTTTGCCATGGTAAACACGGCTTGATTTTCAGCACTGAACATCTGATTGGTTCAAAATTCACCTTTCCGGTGGTTAAACTTTGAGATTCTGTCAAAGCTGAAATCAAATACTCCCCATGTGTTTAGAAGTGTCTACCATTTAAATTAAACTGTCAGTGTTGTATGCTGTTCTACACAACGACCCATGAGACTTATCTTGGCAATGATTGTGCTTTACAAATGTGTATAGACATGAGCAAATCTGAGTAAAGAACCAAAAGAGTCAATGCTGCTCTACAGTTTGTGATCCACTCAAAGCTTCAACAATAGCTTGCTTGTTTTAAACTAGAAATACCTAGAATTAGGGCGGCTCAGTGGTTAGCACTGCTGCCTCTTGACGCCGAGGACCCGGGTTCGATCCCGGACCTGGGCCATTGTCCAAGTGCAGTTTGCACATTCTCCCCGTGCCTGCGTGGATCTCACCCCCACAACCCAAAGATGTGCAGGGTGGATGAATTGGCCACGCTAAATTGGCCCTTAATTGGGAAAAAAATTATTGAGTACTCTAAATTTATATTATAAAAAAATAAAGATCTAGAATTTTGAGCATCCCTGGAAGGAGGTGGAAAGTGATTGGGGCCAATGGGGGCAGGTAACAGTTGGCAACAAGCTGCTTTCTTTTGAGATCAAGAAACCAATTCCTGCTCCTTCTGGCTCTATATTCAGGGATCTACATTTTAACAAAATACTTTGTTGATGCATTCCAACTGGCCTTTATGACCTCCTATGTCCCCTGCTGTAAGGATGAAACATGTGAAGAGCAGGAGCACCACTGAGGAAAGGCTAGGTTGATCATGAATCACAGGCATCTTCCGACTCTGACCACATGCCCCATGCCTGTAGAATAACACTTTAATACTGGGCAATGCTAATGATCCCAAGGCCACTGCCAAATGCATCCTGCCATCAGTGACTTTCCTTTGTAATGAGCTGAACTTATTCCCGTATTGATGTTGTGCTCTTGTCCATGACTATCAGTGCTTGTATTTGAGAAATATTCTGCTACATCTTCTTAAAGTCTTAATCTGTCTTTCCCTGAAAATATCTGTGCATTTCGTGTCACTGACAAAAATATTTCAGTGTAAACAAATTAGAGAACCTTCCTACTGTTTTAGACCATCATGCCTCCCTTTGGTGCCTGGTGTTGTCCTGTAACCCTAATTTTCGATTTATTCTACAGTGACGTGCAAGT
Source organism: Scyliorhinus canicula (assembly GCF_902713615.1). NCBI lineage: Eukaryota > Metazoa > Chordata > Chondrichthyes > Carcharhiniformes > Scyliorhinidae > Scyliorhinus > Scyliorhinus canicula. The sequence continues at coordinate 49,369,294 of NC_052162.1, forward strand.
GATTAGTAGCAGAAACCCTGAGGCATTGAGGTGACATTTCTTTGTTTTGGATTGTGTTTAATTTTTTCTTTGAGAAGAAGATAGTGTGCAAAGGTACTCAGCACAGATCACATGGAATTCAGTCTAGGTGTCCAGAAATCAATCTTTAATGTGGATAAGCACAGATGCTGGAAATAAGATGCACATCATGTGCGTCTTGCACTGCTTCAATATGTGTCCAGCATGAGTAAAGGAACAGTATAGCAGAAGGAAGAGGATGTCAGGAGCATTCTGCTGGCTTAACTCCTGGTATTTTTCGGTTGAATCGCACCGGTAGTTATCTTTACAATGTAGGGAAACAAGTTAGCAAGTTTGAGTACAGTAAGATTCCATAAGCAGCAATGAAACAAATTATCCACTTATCTGTTTTAGTGATGTTTGTTGAAGGATAAATGTTGGTCAGGAATCTCCCTACTCATCATGAAATAGTGCCATGACATCTTTTTACATCAACCTGAGAAAGTGAACAGGTCTCCAGTTTAACATATTCTCCAAATATCGGCCTAGATTCGGTGCTCAAGACTCCAGAATAAGGCCTGAACCATCACTTTCTGACTCAGGGGTGAGAGCACGTTCACTGAGCCAAGGGCTCACACCTTCAACATCTGTACTCAAAAAGAGAAATAGTATTAACATTAAAAATATTCCACTTACACATGACATTCAATTGCCTCAAAGTCAAAATTATTTTTGAACTGCAATGACTTACAATGTAAGCAAACACAGCTGCCATTCATCCGTGCAATATTTCATAAATATTCCACTGCTATGAGTTGAATGGGCATTTAACCTGTTTCTTGACTGCAGAGGTTATGGAAGGAATTCCCTGCTCTTCAGATCACAGAAAACACAGCGCAGAAGAGGCCCTTTGGCCCATCAGGTCTGCATCGAGACATGAAAAACTCCTGACCTACCTACCTAATCCCATTTGCCAGCACTTGACCCATAGCCTTGAATGTTATGATGTGCCAAGTGCTCATCCAGGTACTTTTTAAAAGAATGTGAGGCAGCCCGCCTCTACCACCCTGCCAGGCAGAGCATTCCAGTTCATCACCACCCTCTGGGTAAAAATATTTTTCCTCACATCCCCCTAAACCCCCTGCCCCTCATCTTGAACTTGTGCCCCCTCGTGACTGATCCTTCAACTGAGGTGAACAGCTGCTCCCTATCCACCCTGTCCATGCCCCTCATAATCTTGTACACCTCAATCAGGGCACCCCTCAGTCTTCTCTGCTCCAGCAAAAACAACCCAAGCCAGTCCAATCTCTCTTCATAACTTAAATGTTCCACCCCAGGCAACATCCTGGTGAATCTGCTCTGCACCCCCTCCAGTGCTATCACGGCCTTCCTATAATGTGACGACCAGAATTGCACACTGTCCTCCAGCTGAGGCCTCACCAAACGTCTATATAACTCCCTGCTTTTATAACTTATGCCTCGATTGATAAAGGCAAGTAACCCATATGCTGAGGGATTGTTTAAATGCACACCATAACAAAAATAAGTCACATCAGCCATCAGTTTAACATTACCTCTGATCAAAGGCACTGTAGCAATTTTAATTCATTGTGCTTTCTGTTCTTAATCTAAATTAGCCCCAGAATATATATTTTTTGACATATATTCGTTCATGGGATGCCAGCATCACTGGCTGGACCAGCATTTATTGTCCATCCCAAATTGCTCTTCAACTGAGTGGCTTGCTCGGCCATTTCAATGAGCACTGCAATTACATTACAGTGGATCTGGAGTCACATGTAAGCAGGATCTACATCAGGTAAGGATGGCAGATTGTTTTTAGCAATTCATGGTCATTTTTTATTTTCATTTGTGGGATGTGGGCGTCGCTGGTTAGGCCAGCATTTATTGGCAATCTCTAGTTGCCTTTCAGAATATGGTGGCGAGTAACTCAGAGGCAGCTGGCAGTAAATGTATTTAACTATTTACAAACTTCTGCTCAAGACAGCATATCACTCCCAGTGCAGTCCTTGCTGGGAGAACTAGCCACACCAGGCCCTGCTTTGGGCCGGCTTTTATCTCAGTTCATATTGAGACCCAGATGGGTTGGCCTCCAACCCTATCTGGGAAGCCCGTACTCCACGTGTCCCAAGGGGAGATCAATGATGATAACCCTGGTCCTCATGGGAGTTATGACAGTCACCATCAAACTTTGAAGAGTTTTGAAAATATGAATACAAAAATAACAACCCCAAACACAAATACCTGCCCCAATCCCACCCCCTCCAGCTTTTGACGGTGACCAGTTCCTTGAAATATATGACAAATGGCTGACAGCTTATGCAAAACTTCCCAATCGATCCTCTCAACATGTATATAATTTTCTCAAGGTACAAAAGCACCATGAGATTACTCAGCCTCGCCGAGGTACTGGGTGGAGAAGCTGACCCCCACTCCAAGCAGAACCTGCCTGCAAGCAATCAACGAGGCAAAGGCTAAGACATCTGCCCACGCACCCGTCTGCAGCTCCGGCAGGTCCGACACTCTGGAAATGGCTTCTAGGGGATCAGGCTCCAATTTCCTTTGTAAGATTGGCGACATTAGGAACAGCACAGTAGCACAGCGGTTAGCACAGTTGCTTCACAGCTCCAGGGTCCCAGGTTTGATTCCCGGCTTGGGTCACTGTCTGTGTGGAGTCTGCATTTTCTCTCTGTGTCTGCATGGATTTTCTCCAAGTGCTCCGGTTTCCTTCCACAGTCCAAAGATGTGCAGGTTCGGTGGATTGGCCATGCTAAATTGCCCTTAGGGCCCAAAAAGGTTAGGTGGGGTTACTGGGTTACAGAGATAGGATGGAGGTGTGGGCTTAGATAGGGTGGCCTTTCCAATGGCCGGTGCAGACTCGATGGGCCAAATGGCCTCCTTCTGCACTGTAAATTCTATGATGCTGAAGAAGTAACCCCAGAAGTTCACTAGCTCAGGACATGCCTCGAGCATATGTACATTATTCGCTTGGCCCCTCCCACACCGCTCGCACCTATCCTCTACCCCCTCAAACACTCAGTTCATCCTAGCCCTTGTTAAATGTGCCCAATGTACCATCTATGAGCTCGAGCCTTGCATACAACAAAGTGGCATTCACCCTCCACAGGGCTTCCCAGGATACCCCCTCCTCCAGTACCCTTCCCCCCAGTTCTTCTTCTCACTTGGTCTCAATCCCTTCCAACGCCGCTATGTCCTCTGTCAAAATCCAAACTCCCCTCTTCCGCCCCGACCAACGACAGTACCTGCTCCACCAATGATGATGATCATCAGATTTTTATTGAATTAAAATGTTACCATCTGCCATGGGTTTCGAACCAGAGTCCCCAAAGCATTGTCCTGGGTCTCTGGATTACTAGATTATTAGTCCAGTGACAACTCCACCATCGCCTCACCTGGTACTTGCTGCACGTGAAAATGATCCTGGAGTCACACAGTGTAAAAAGAAAATCCCTCCACAGGAAATGTAGGTGCCTCTTTACAGATACAGACCAGCCTCCATAGTCACATGCTACTCTTCTGTTGGAACACTCTACTTTCATGTAAATGAGAGGGTGTCAACAAAACCAACAAGGACCATTCCTCCCTCCAGAAAATGCTGGGCGCCTGCACAATGCAAGTTTCCCTTCCACCTGTGGATATTTAGTTCTCTGTCCACTGAGACAAAGAATAGATATACTAGCCGAGAAGAATTGATTCCTGGTGTCAAAGGACATGCTAGTAAGGAAAGTTTAGAAAAACCCAGAACTTCAAACTTGGAAGGTAATGGGCAATGGGCAAATGTACAGGGCTATGTGAGATACCAAATGGAAAAGAAAAGATTAATTAAAATCAATGTTTAAATTTAAACAATGATACAGATGCAAACTAATAAAAATTTAGGACATATCACTAAAATGACTAACATCTGGAAATGATTTACAGGTAGCGAATTGGAAACAAAAAGGCATAATTTCCCAAAGTGAAAAATGAAGTTCCTGTCCAGTTTCAAGATAAACAGGATGTTCTACACTAAAAAAAATTTAACCTCAGTGTAAATTCATTCACTAGTAAGAACAGCACAGAACGAAGTGGTGTCGCAAACAGACCGAGCTTCAGGCCACAGATATTGGGTCCTTCTGGTTCATAAAGGAGCCCTTCATACCTTTCCCTATTATCCCCATGGACCTTGGAGTCAATGACAGTAAGGAGCAGTGACAGTACTTCTCTTCAGGCACCCCTACATTGAGCTGCCCAGCAAATGGAATAAGGAAATGAGGGGGGAGACAGTGAACATTCCTCCACTCTCTTTAGCATAACTCTGACTAATCTGTGCCAACTGCAAGTGCATGGCAACCGTTGTTTACCTTTGAGAGTACAAAAGGGAATTCCCACTGGAGGCAGGAAACCATCATTTGCTGGATTTCACATGAAACCTTGGCCTTTAAATTCCAAACTACCCAGATGCTGGAAAGATGCCAGTGCCTGGGCCAGTACAGGCATAAATATGAACATGAGGCGTGCAGTCCTACATCTTTACATGAAGCACCCTAGAAACTGGATTAGTGGTGGAACAGAATACTAAAAAGTGATGATTTTAATCGCTCTACAAATTTCTGGCAGTTGCACTGCTTAGCTCCTGATAAAGAACCTTAAGTCCTCAAATTGTTGAATTGTATGGGTGCCAGCTAAAATTCAGATTAACTGCCCCTGCCCTGACCCTAGATATTCTAGTGGGGTCAGGACCTACTTACAGCAAATAAGTGAGAACAATGAACAAAGGCAACCACACCTGCTGACAGTCAAGCTAGCTAGCAGCTGAGACAGGAAAGTCTTAAATTTGATTCCTGGTCTGTATTGAGTTAATGTGTAGGGACATTGCAGTTGGCCTTAGTGCATGTCAAATGAGGTTAGAAGCAGTGACAGTTATGATGACACCCATGCTTGACCGCCTGTCAAGTTACATATACCACAACTTCCAGTGACAGCCATGGAGTGAGTGGTCGCACATTTGCTCAAGGCAAATTGTTTTGGGCCTTTCCCCCGCTTCAAAGGCAAAGTAGTTGAGGGCAAAAAGTACAGGTGTGCCTGGGGAAGGTAATACTCCTCGGGTGCAGCTGGTGCCTGGATCAGCGGACGAAGAGCACCACCAGATAGAAAGTGCAGTTGGAGCAGGAAGTTTGTCGTGGTGCACCACAGGGAAAGATGGCGGAGGGCAATCTTTTCCCTGCTGCCTGCTCAGTGGTCGACTGAGCATTTTGTGGAGTGTCTGAATGATAGGTTTTGGAAGCAGAGGCAAGAGGCCCTGTAAGACCTAGCCAAGGTGGTGGAACCGCTGAGGTCTGGGATCGAATGAGTAGAGCAGAGGCTGGAATCCCAGGGCCTGATGATACAGAAAGTCAAGGAGGCAGTGGGGGAGCACAAGGAGGCAGATGGCCTCGCTGGTGGCTAGATGGGAGTGACGCAGGCGAGCCACAAAGCTGAGGGAGAAGGTGGAAGATTTGGAAAATCGTTCGAGAAACAAAACCTAAGGATTGTCGGGATGCCTGAAGGCATTGAAGGTGCAGAGGCTGCAGTTGATTTGGAAAAGCTGTTGGGTAAGTTGATGGGGGAGGGAGGCCTTTGATCAGCCCCTGGATGTGGACCAGATGCACAGAGCGCTGAGGTGTCCGCAGGCTGGCGAGACACCAAGGGTAATGGTGATGCGGTTGCACTGCTTTCTGGACAAGGAGATCCTTTGATGGGCAGTGCAGACAGGAAATGTACCTGGAAAGGGAATGAGCTGCAGGTGTACCAGGACTTAGGTGCGGAGCTGGCGAAGAGGAGGGCCGGGTTTAACCGGATTAAGGCTGCCCTCTTTAAAAAGGGGGTGACGCTGAGGGTACTGAACCCGGCCTACCTGAGGGTGACACCAGAGGTGAGAGTGGTACTTTGACATGCCAGAGGAGGCAATGAAGTTTATGAGGGACAATGAATTAGGAGGAGTGTGAGGACATTGAACTTTGATGGGGTTTTTGGGTGTTCTTTAACGTGTTTGGTGGCGGGTTTTGGAGGGCAGATTTTGACGGGGAAGCAACAATGGTGAGTGTGCCTTTTGTTATTCTTGACGGATAGATGGTTGGGTTGATTTTGGGGATGGGGAATTGGAGGTAGGTAGGCTGGTTGAAGTCCTTGAGCGGGGGCCACAATGCTGGCTAGGTGGGCAGGTTAACGGAAGTGAAGTGGGAAGGATTGCCAGGAGGAAGGCATGTGGGGTGGGGAGGGAGTTAGTTTTTTGTTTGATGATGGGGGGAGGGTTGCTGACAGGGGTGTGGTTGGTGTGGCGCAGTTGGGAAGAGATCAGTGATGGTGAACTACTGAGGTGGGCCTGGTGGGACACGTGACATGGACCAGGGGCTGGCCCAAAAAGGGGCATGGCTAATTGGCAGGAGAAGGATGGGGCGCTGGTTTGATGCCGGTTTTCCATTCTCCAGCCCCTCCAAAATGGTGCCATCGTGTCGCGCTGCGTACGCCATTGGAACGGTGTTGGCATGTCACCTGAAGGCCCTCCTACCCCATGCTCTGCCTCCGATGGGCCAAGTTCCCGACCGCGCGGGAGACGTGAGGTCTCAGCGGTCGGGAGCTCGACGGGAGCCGTGCTGCTAGCCGGCGGGCGGGTGAGGGGGGGGGGGGGGGTCAATGGTGGGGGGTGGCCAAGGGGGAACTATTTGGCAGGTCGGGTCCACGTTCAGCCGGCGTATGTTTTACGGCGCGACTGCTGCAAGTCGTCGCTGTGTGCATGTGCGGCCACAGACCCGGCCATTCTCCAGTCTATATTGTGGGAGCCGGGAGCTTTACTCAGCGCAACTGCTACCCCCTCACCGGTCGTAGCACCGATGAGGGTTCGGCGCCGATTTTGCCGTCAGAAAACAGCACAGTTTCACGTCGGCGTCGGCACTTAGCCTCCAAAACGGTGAATCCAGCCCAGGGTTTTTTAAATTCAGTGTTGCAGGTGAGTGTCGGGAGGGTCGAGGAGTGATCGGTCGCGAACATCCCGATTGCAGGAGAAAAAAGCCCAACAGCCGCAACCAGCTTTTAGGTTGAAAATGTTGGCCATCCGGCGCTTGCGTGCACCCTCAGGGGGATCCGATAACCCGCAGGCCCAGCGGGGAAGACGACCTCCTCCTGACGTCAGCGCGCTGTTCCAGGAACAAATTTATGTTTTATACATGGCAGATTCTTCCGCCAGAAATGGCAGAGAGCAGGTCACACTCCGGCACATGCACTGACATGCACTTTGGGCACGAAATCATGGAGGAGAGATTCCTCCATTTTGTAGTTGTGAGCAAGCAAGCAACAGGCCTGTGTGAAGAACTGAAGACGGATCATTTTGTAATAAGGAAGAGAGGGCCAGAGACTTCAGGCCAGGATTGCACAGTTGAATCTGCTGAAGAGAGCTTCTCAGGTGAGTCCATGGCAGGACAAAGCAATGCTGGTGTGAGCTCCTAGGCATCTGATGGAAATGAAAAAGAAGCTGAAATCGGGAACAAAGTAGTATAAATATGATTTCTGGAGGTATGGCTTTATTAATTGTGCCAATGCAAATGAAAATGAAATGAAAATCGCTTATTGTCACGAGTAGACTTCAATGAAGTTACTGTGAAAAGCCCCTAGTCGCCACATTCCGGCGCCTGTTCGGGGAGGCTGTTACAGGAATCGAACCGTGCTGCTGGCCTGCTTGGTCTGCTTTCAAAGCCAGTGATTTAGCCCAGTGTGCTAAACAGTGTGCTAAATCAGGATGCAAAGCCACTTGTATTGTGCCAGGAAGTCCTGGCAAATTGAAGTTTAAACCCCTCAAAATTACAAATACATTTGAAGGTGAGTTTGAGGACAAACCTCTTGATTTTTTCAAAGGATGCAGCGAGATCTGAAGTAATCAGCTGAAGTCCTTAGCAGAAAAGTGACATTGAATGACAAAGCAAGTGAGATCGTGAGGCCAAAACAGGCTCACCTGTCGCATTAAATGTAAGCAAAAATGGTATTTCGTGACGGTCAGCCGACATGGTTCACGAAGATCGGCCGGTTGTTAAAAGTGGGTCCCAATAAAAAAAGTTTCAAAAACATTGATGTATCACATGAAGAATGGCTAGAGAAGAATGGACAAGTATCATAGCATTCTTCTACTTAGCGAGCCTGTCTCGATTCCTTTAGCGGGGAATGAGCAAAACAATTAAAATGATGACAAAAGGATAGAAAAATAGCAAGCCATGTCATTACTTTTTTTAAATAAATTTCGAGTACCCAATTCATTTCTCCAATTAAGGGCCAATTTAGCGTGGCCAATCCACCTAGCCTGCACATCTTTGGGTTGTGGGGGTGAAACCCACGCAAACACGGGGAGAATGCGCAAACTCCACACAGACAGTGGCCCAGAGCCGGGATCGAACCTGGGACCTCGGCGCCGTGAGGCAGCAGGGCAAACCCACTGCGCCACCGTGCTACCCTAGCTATGTCATTACTCACCAACAAAATACACTTTCATAAATAGGAAGCTGGATTCTCTGTTTCAGTGGCTACATGCCGGCTCAGACGGAAAATTCGCGGGAGGTTTACAATGAAAGAATCGGCGCTGACCTGTCACCGATTCCGGGACTGGTGACAGACTAGCAGCGGCATCGGGTGAAACTCCCGGCTTCCGTGCCGAAAATAGAATGGCCAGGTCCCTGACAACGAATGTGCACCACTGATAACCTGCAGCGGTCGTGCTGTACAAGGCGGCGGGCATGCACAGACCCGGCCCGTCACCCACAACCCCACTAGCCACCCCCACCAGTCCCCCCAGCCCTCGCGGAAGACCCCCCCCCCCCCCTGGCAGAGGCACAGATCCCGGACGAGTGCGGCACTACTGGACACAGCCTGCAGCTGCCACACCAGGTTCCTGACCGCTGAGACCACACGTGCCCCCATGCGGTCGGCAACTTGGCCCATCGGGGGCGGAGCATCATGAGAGGCCCGGCCGATGTCGCGCCATCACAGTTGCAACGCGCACAAAGCAATTACATCACTTCCGATGGGGTGGAGCATGGGCTGACCGACGTCAAACCTTCCCTGGCCCCGATTTGTGCGTCGGAGTGGATTCCGCCCGATCGCCAATTACGATATCGCCTTCGGGCAACGGAGAATTCCGCCCAGGGTTCTTGTGACTCCAGCTCATGCGCAGATATCCACTCTGGTTGCTGATGAGGCTGCATCTGTCATGTCTTACAAACCAAAATGAACTTCAGGGAAATTATAGTTCATGCAGCATATGATTGATTTCTGGGAGCAAACATGATCTGGTGAGAGGAAAGCCGATATACATGCAGTGTTTCATTGCAAATTTAGATTACAGGCTTAAATTGTGTTGATACTGTACAAAACCCTGAAATAAACTCTTGGGCTCTGAAATTACGGGCAGGATTCTCCAACCTCCCAGCCGTGTATTGCTCAGCGACAGGAGGCGGTGCATCATTTGCTGACGGTGGGTTCTCTGCTCCCACTGCCGGAGAATCCTGGCCATACAAATTGTGCACCAGCATAATCAAGATTTAATATGGTGTCTGAAAATCTGGTTTTCACTGTGTTAGTGGAGATGCAGCCCATTTAAAATAACCCACTGAAAATAAATGGGTTTCACCTTTCCTGAAGTAAAAATAATTTCAGTTGAACACATTAACATTAAGGCCAGGATTCTCTTGTCCCCGTCACTGTGGTCGGGAATCCTGATTGAGCAGAGAATGGAGCATCAGCCGAGAAACGAGGGCTGAATTCTCCGCTGTTGGGTGTCATAATATCCACTCATGTATATAATGAGTTGCAGACAGGCAGTGATTGACACACAGGATGTGGAGATGCCGGCGTTGGACTGGGGTGAGCACAGTAAGAAGTCTTCCAACACCAGGTTAAAGTCCAACAGGTTTGTTTCAAACACAAGCTTTCGGAGCACTGCTCCTTCCTCAGGTGAATGGAGAGCTATGTTCCAGAAACATTTATATAGACAAAGTCAGAGATGCCAGACAATGCTTGGAATGCGAGCATTTGCGGGTAATCAAATCATTACAGATCCAGAGATAGGGGGTAATCCCAGGTTAAAGAGGTGTGAATTGTCTCAAGCCAGAATAGTTGGTAGGATTTTGCAAATCCAAGCCAGATGGTGGGGGGGTGAATGTAATGCGACATGAATCCAAGATCCCGGTTGAGGCCGCACTCATGCGTGCGGAACTTAGCTATAAGTTTTTGCTAGGCAATTCTGCGTTGTCGCGTGTCCTTAATACTGCCTTGGAGAACGCTTACCCGGAGATCAGAGGCTGAATGCCCCTGACTGCTGAAGTGTTCCCCGACTGGAAGGGAACATTCCTGCCTGGTGATTGTCGCACGATGCCCGTTCATTCGTTGTTGCAGTGTCTGCATGGTCTCGCCAATGTACCACGCTTCGGGACATCCTTTCCTGCAGCGTATGAGGTAGACTACATTGGTCGAGTAGCAAGAGTATGTGCCGCATACCTGGTGGGTGGTGTTTCCATGTGTAATGGTGGTATCCATGTCGATGATCTGGCATGTCTTGCAGAGATTGCCCTGGCAGGGTTGTGTGGTGTTGTGGTCGCTGTTCTGAAGGCTGGGTAATTTGCTGCAAACAGTGGTTTGTTTGAGGTTACGTGGTTGCTTGAAGGCAAGTAGTGGAGTGTGGGGATGACCTTGACAAGATGTTCATCTTCATTGATGATGTGTTGAAGGCTGCGAAGAAGATGTCGTTTGGCATACGGCAAACCTGTTGGATTTTAACCTGGTGTTGTAAGACTTCTTACTGGACACACAGGATGACCAGTAAGCACACAACACAGTGCAGCCAATCACCAGAATGGACACTACCACTATAAAGCCAGAGGGCACTAGGTTTCCCGCTCTCTCTGGACCCAGCCACTGAGACAGTCAGAGTCCACGAGCTAGCAAGTGCAAACACCATGCGGTAGCTAGTAAGTCTGGTCAGGCCTCCTAGGTCTCCAGTCAGTTCAGTATCGTGTTGACCCACAGCTGAATATGCTTATCTGTTCTATCGTTGAATAAAACAGTGTTGGATTTTCTCCAGTGTTAGACGTCTGTTTCTAGCTTCCCTGCATCGAGTGCAGTCCACATCGAACCAACCTGCCTAAAACATCATTGGGATTCTCCGTTTTGCCGGTAGCCTGGGGGTTTCCCGACGGCGTGGGGCTGCCCCGAAATGGGAAACCCCATTGACCAGTGACTCAGGATCGGCGTCGAGCGCCAGACCTAGTCTCATTCTAACTAAAGGCGGCAGTTAAGCTTGCGATGGCAGTGGCACTGGTTCTCGACGGTATAGGAAAGAGACTGGAAGTGCAGGGGAGCATGATAAAGGAGCTGGAAAAAGCATCAATGGACCAGAGCAACCGAATCGTTGCCCTGGAGGCCGGAATCAAGAGGTTAGTGGCAACCCAGGGGAGCCTGAAAGGAAAGGTTGAAGACCAAGGCAATTGGTCGAGGCTGCAGAACATCTGAATAGTGGGCCTGCCAGAGAGAATCGAGGGCAGGGATCCGACCAACTATGTGGCCCAAATGCAGGGCAACCTTGTGGGGAGGGACAGCTTCCCCAAGCCGTCGGAGATCAAGAGAGTCCACAGGTCGCTCCAGCCTAAACCCAAGCCAGGGGAGCAGCCGCGGGCAGTCATTTCCAAGCCGCACAGATAACAGGAGCAGGAAAGGATCCTTCGCTGGGCCAGACAGACGAAGGCTTGCAACTGGGACGGACATAAAATCAAAGTCTACCAGGACATTGGGGCGGAACTAGCAAACTCAAGGCAGAATTTAACAGGCAAAATCGGCCCATATACTAAAGCAAAATTAAATTCGGGTTGCTCTGGTAATATATTACGGCAAGGAACATTACTTTACTGCCCCTGCAGAGGCGGAGGGTTCGTCCATCAGAACGGTTTGCACAGACAGCAAGAGAGACAGCAATGAGTAAAGCACAGAGGAGGCGGAGGAAATCAACGGACAATTTTGTGCGGGATTGCATCGTCTGGTTATGAACAGGGGAACCAGTTCACAAAGAGGAGTGGGCAGGTGCAGCAAAGCACAAGAAAGGGTGACGAGGAGATAGTGGGAACAGCAACAGAGCAAGCATAGGAGGGGGTCAGACTGACACTGGGAGGGGGGCCACTACATAGCGGGAAAGCTAGAGCTAGGAGATATGAGTGAGAGGGGTCCACGGCGCATCTCCCACCAAGAAGACAGCTTTTGGCAGGAGCAGGGGGAGACACAGCGCGGGGGGGGGGAGGGGGGGGGGCGAGCAGAAGAGAGGATATGGGGGGAGGTAAGTGGGGCAGCAAGAGTGGCGGAAAAAAACAGTGGGGAAACAGTGGGGGGGAAGGGCTCTAAACTGGCCTCAGCAGGTCACTCTTGGTAAAATGGAACAACTTTGCACCGCAAGCAGCCACTTTGGAGGGTCCCTGAACAAAGGGAAACCCTAGAGTGGTGGGGCTCGCCCACATGGCGTACACACAGTTGGCAGCCATGTTAGATGGCCCCCAGACAAAGGGAATCCCGGGAGCGCAGTGGCCCGCCCAATGGTGGGAACAGTGACCACAGCCATTTTGGATGGCTCTCTAACAAAGGGAAATCTCGAAGTGCAGGATCGCATCCACAAGGTAAGTATGCTTGATCACGCAGAAATCGGGGGACAGAAACCCACCCATCATGATAGTCACATGGAACATCAGGGGATTTAACAGCCCAGGGAAAAGATCCAAAGTCTTCGCCCACCTGAAAAGTATGAAAGCTGACATAATCTTCCTCTAAGAGATGCACCTGGGGGAGAAGGACTGGCTGCGGGTAAAGAAAGGTTGGATGGGAGAGGCCTACCATTTCTGTTACAGGATGAGAGCTGGGAGTAGCCATACTGTTAAGTAAGAGGACAGGGTTTATGGACACCAGGACGGTTACGGACCCAGGGAGGACGGTACCTCATGGTCAGGAGTGTCCTAGACGGGATACCGGTAGTCCTGGTGAACGTGTACGCTCCCAACTGGGACAACACAGAAATTGTAAAGAAGACCATGGCAGAAATCCCCGAAATAGATACCACTGACTGACCATGGGGGGAGACTTTAACTGTGAACAGGACCCACTGACGGACAGATCAAACCTCAGAACGGGGAAAACAGCTGGTATGGCTCGAGAAAAGGGAACATTGATGGAACAGATGGGGCAGTGGGCCCATGGTGGTTCATGCACCCAGGAGAGAAGGAATTCTCTTTTTTTTTGCCAGTACACATTGACCTCTTTGTAATGTGGAAATCGGTGCTTCCAGAGATAGTAAGAACCGAATACTCCGCGATTGTAATCTCCGACCACACTCCACGTAACATGGATGTGAGGTTGGAGATGGGACGTGCCCAACGCTCCACATGGAGGTTGGACATGATTCTCCTGGCCAAGAAAGGTCTTCTGCCAGAAAACATCACAGGCCATGTTACTAACAACCGGAATGGGAAACTCTCACCTTCCACGTTCTGGGATTAGAGGAGAAATTATTGCCTATAAGGCACGTAGAGACAGGGAAGAGAGGGCGGCTAAGCAGCAACTGATCAACTCCAATCTGGAGGTCAACAGGAGGTACTCCGAGGCCCTGACCGTAGACTTGCTGGCAGAGACGAAAAAGCTACAAATGGACTTTAACATGCTATCCACCAGGAAGGCAGTGCACCAATTTAGCCAGACACAGGGGACCTTCTATGAACATGATGACAAGGCTAGCTGCCTGCTGGCTCACCAACTGAGAAAGCAGGCAGCTATGAAGAAAATAGCACAGCAGAAGCAGACTGGTAGCCGAACCAAAGAAGGTCAACAAAGTGTTTGAGGCCTTCTACCAGGGGCTGTACACCTCTAAGCCCACCAACGGAGACTCAGAGATGAAACAGTTCCTCATGGAACTGCCTGTCATTGGGGATGACAGACGGAGGGGGCTTGAAGCAACACTAGGACTGGGAGGGGTCCTGGAGAGCATCAACTCCGTGCAGGTGGGGAAGGCACCGGAACCCGACAGGTTCCTAGCAGACTTCTACAAAACATCCCCGACGTCACTGGCCCCTGGGCCTTTGGGAGATGTTCTCAGAGTTGCTAGTGAGTGGCACCCTGCCTACAACGCTAACACATGCCACCATATCGCTGATACCCATAAAGGTATCTCCCTGGAAGCAGAGAAGACCTTCGACAGAGTGGAGTGGAAGTACCTCATAGAGGTACTGGAGCAGTTTGGGCTAGGGACATGGTTCACTACATGGGTTAATCTCCTTTACAATGCCCCGAAGGCAAGCATACAAACCAATGTCACCAGCTCTGAATACTTCCAGCTGCACAGAGACACAAGACAGGGATGACTGCTGTCTTCGCTCTTATTAACCTGGCAATTGAACCACTAGGAGCAGCAAGAAGCAGGAAGGGAATCCGAAGAGTAGGCAGAGAGCACAGAGAGGACCTGCTCCTCTACATCCCGGACCCGCAAAGCGGCATGGAAGGAATCATGAAGCTCCTGAGAGAGTTTGGAGCCTTCTTGGGCTACAAACCCAACCTGAGCAAGCATGAAGCATTCCCTATGAATCCGAGAGGGGGAGGGGCAGAACTGGAGGAATGACCATTCCAACGAGCCCAAAACAAATTCTGCTCCCTGGGGATCCAGATTGCCCATGACTGGACATGGATCCATAAGTGGAACCTGACCAGTCTGGCATAGGAAGCTAAAAAAGGATCTGCAGAGATAGGACACACTCCCACTTTCCCTGATGGAGAAAGTATAGAAGATCAAGATGAACGTACTGCCCAGGTTCCTCTTCCTGTTCCGGTCCATACCGATCTAGATCCCCAAAGCCTTTTCAACTCCATAGTTACATTCACGCCACACAAGTGGCAGGCAATGGCGAACTCCTTACCAGGGCAAGTCAAAGGCTAGGAATCCTACAGTGAGTAACTCACCTCCTGACCCCCCCCCCCCCCCCCCCCAAAGCCTGTTCACCATCTACAAGGCACAAGTCAGGAATGTAATAGAATACTCGCCTCTTGCCTGGATGAGTGCAGCTCCAACAACACTCAAGAAGTACATTATTATCCAGGAGAAAGCAGTCCGCTTGATTGCTCCCCTTTCCACAAACATTCAAACCCTCCACCACTGACAAAGAGTGGCACCCTTATGTACCATCTACAAGATGCACTGTAGTAACTCACCAAGGTTTCTCAGACAGCACTTCCAAACCCACGACCGGTATCATCTAGAAGGACAAGAGCAGCAGATATCTGGGAACCCCACCACCTGGAGGTTCTTCTCCAAATCACTCACCACCCTGTCTTGGAAATATATCACCGTTCCTTCACTGTCGCTGGGGAAACATCCTGCAGCTCCCTCCCTAACTGCATAGTGGGTGTACCTACACCTCAAGGACTGCAGCCATTCAAGAAGGCAACTTACATAACAACTAGGGGCAGGAGTAGGCCATCTGGCCCTTCGAGCATGCATACCAACATCGTCTGAAATGCAAATAGAGATATGCAATCAATGCTGGCCTAACCAGCGATGGCCACACCCCATAAATGAGTACAAAAAAAAGATAAAATGCTTACGTCGTTTGTGTGTGTGTTTGGGGGGGGGGGGGGGTGCAGGGCGGGGAGGGGGCCGCGGGGCGGTCGGCAGGTGGGGGAACAATCCAAGGATCCACAACAAAGTCCTACGAAGAAGAAGAAACACGGAAACATGGGAGCCTACGCAATTGCAAGGGATATGGAAGGGAGGGGAGATGGGGAGGCCAGAGAGAGAGGAGGGGGAGTCCAGAAAACAGCCAAAACATATATCAGGGGGCCCCGAGAGTCCACAAGAAACAGAACTCCCAAAGAAACACCAAAACGGAGGTGGGAGGGTGGGGGAGGAGAAGAGGGTGGGGCCAATTGACAAAGGCAGGGGAGGGGAAGGGGAAAACACTGCACACATGTAAATAGAAGATAACTGCCCACTGCATAATAAGCGACCCAAGAAAAGATCCTGAAACAACAAAAGGAGGGGGCAGGGGTGGGGGGTGGGGGGGGGGGGGGGGGCGGGGAAGGAGGGAACAAGGGTGTGGGAGGAAGATGGATCGGCACAAAGGGAAATGCCATGTATATTGTGACCGATGCACATACCCTTGTTGAATGTCCAGTGGACAAAATGTAAGACCTTTAACAAAAGCACTTTTTAAAAAATAAAATAAATTACTATATGACACTGTTTCCATGTACTTAAGTACCGTAAGTACTCAAACTAGTTGTTCCAGTTGTAAGTTTTCTGATATCTATGCTGTACATAGGGCACAAATAACCAGCAGGCATCAAGTTATCAAACTGCTCCCCCTCATTGCTCATCGGTTTATGGGCTTATTAAGTCGGCTTCTATTATTGTCCCTCTGCCCATTCAATCTCACATGTAACCCTCTATAACTGATATTCACCACCCCCAACCCCCCTCCCCCCCACACCCCCATGTATAAAATTGGCCATGTATCATTATCAACTTATATATTATTGCTCAAAGTCAAAATTATCTCCTCTTTATTTCTCTCTTTTATTTACTGTTTTCTTCAATCATAAGACTTTTTTAGTCTCTCACTTTTATCGCCCTCTGATTTCAGCTTCTCACAAAATACTAGTTACTAGATTCACCATATACAAATTGTTCCTAGTGACCGGGTGAACTTAATTCTAATAATCATGTAATTTATGAAATTCCTTCGGCTGTGCTACCAGGAATTTCAGAACTAGTTTGGGTGCACGGATGCAAGGTTGCAGACCCTATGCTTGTATTTCACAATGTAATTTTAAGGTCTTATTCAGCCAATACAACACACTGCATTAAGCATGAAAATAAAATCATATTGGCTAACATTTGGAATTATTTTTTTGATTTTTCTCAATAGTGAAATGTGGTTTAGAAATTACAGGGGGATTCTCTGGGGCTGTTAGCCGGAGGTGGGAATCACGATGATCCACTAAATCAGACGTGAGGGCAAAAATAGGATTCCCACTGGGCATCAAACCCATTGTGAATCTACCGGCCCACCCCACTGACCCCCGCTGATCCCGAAGAAGTTCTCACCCAGAGTGAGTGACAGGATGCTAATAGCCATTTACATTAATCTGAATGTTATTATCGGGCAGGAAGTCTGAATCACCAGCCTCCTGGAATGCTCAAGACCTCCCTCCCCCCCTATCCCCCCCTCCCCAGCCAGGAGTCATACTGGCATGAATTGGTGCAAGTCTTGACAAGTGGGGACATGACATCTTGTACTCCAAAGGAGGCAAGGGGGAGAGAACCCTTCCTACCCCTGTCTCTAGGGTGCTGAGGGGAGTCCTATAGAAGAGGTGGAGGTTGGGGATGCTTGAGCTGGTCTGAAGGGGCTTAGGTGGGGGTCTTTACCTGCATGGGGTCATTTGGCAGGTCTCCCCATCTGTAACCTTGAGAATCTTTAAACTGTCTTTTGGCATGTTAGCTCAGTTTAAAGTCTGCCCTCTGATGTGTTGGCATCTCCTAGCATGTCAATTACAATGAAGAAAGTGAAAGTGTACTCTCTGTAGCATCAAAACCTTTAAACCCTCTCCCAGCATGTCAATATCAATAATCTATCAGAAGAAGTCAGAAGTGTTCCCTCTGTAGCCGTAAAACCTTTAAACACTCTCTAAGCATGCATATATCAATGATATGTAAGAAGAAGGTGAAAATCTTCCCTATAACATAGTGGAAACCTTTGAAGTTTTTTTATCACAGTCAATTCCATAGCCCTTTAGCGTTTCCAAGCCTCTGTGCATTCTTAGAAGCCTAAAAGCTTTGGACTGCATTATTTACATTCAAGTTCACAGTCCATTGACTTTTACAAGTCTCTTGCTTGCATGTCCAGGCAATTTCAAAGGAAGGTAACTGTTTACTCATATATCACTACAGGGATCCATTAAATCTGAAGTGCTTCCTCTTTTAACCAAGTGTTCTTTCTAACTGGTTTGTTTAAAGAGGCTGTCTCTTCTAGAAATCTTCCTCGAAAGACCAGGTGCTCTGTCTGAGCTCTGCCTCCGCACCTGGGGGGACATTGCCAGAGATTGGGGGGCGCGGGGTACTGCATCATGATTCTGAGATCGGGGCGCCCTTTGAAAATGGCACCTCAATCTCTGAGGAGCGGGACATGTCAGTGCATTTTCGCCCCGCCCTCTCAAGTCCAACGTAAAACTGACCTTGTGAAAAAAATGTATAAGTGCAATGAAATGGCACATCAGCATTGCTGCCAGGCAAGTCGGAAACAGTCCAGATTCACTGCTGGCGGGAGCACTTACTGGAGAATTGCATCCTACATGCCGTGAATACTCAGAGATTCATAGAAGGCATTTCCCAATGTTTGACCTGCACCTCAAAGCCTCCTGTAGCAGCTGTTGAAGTGGGCAGCCAGCTCACTGCTTTCTAAAATCTACACATTTTCATCATTAAAAATCTGAATTACAGAGCATAATTAGAACACCATTAGTTGCACTGGATATTGCTGTGATATTGGGGCAGAGCTTTTCCTATTTCTGAACTTGTCAAACATTTCCACTTCTCCAGACATGACAAGTGCAGTCTGGGGAGAGCATTGTATGTGGAGTGAAAATAGAATTCAGTGCTGGACGGGTTAAGTAGCTCAAGCGTTTCGGAATAAATTCATTCTGTTGGCGTCCCACGTCACGTAAGTTTAGATGTGGGAGGCTCTAGCTGTCTTTTTAAAAGCATATAATGACAGGAGAATCTGGAAAGAAAAGCGGAAGCTATAATTACGCGACCCTGTGACTGTCAAAAAATGATGTGAATTTGCATTTGCGATGCAGTAATCTCTGAGGTTTGGAATGTTCATACCCACACTTCCCAAGCAATTACCATTACATTGTGAAGTAGACAGTCTTATCAACTCCAGTTCTGTACTGAACATATCTGAAGAACAGCTCCCAGATACAAGGACTCTCACAGCTCAATAGACAGAGCTGAAGGCTACAGAAATCATTGATATTTACAAGGTTTATATCATCAGAAATGTTTGCAACGCATATTTATTCTGCAGTTTACTATTTTAAATTTCATATTTTACATCCTGTTTTTGAATCCTGTCTTGTTCTCCACTCTGCTAAGGAATCTTAATGGGAATATTAGGAACAGGATTCCAGGTCCTGCAGCTCATACAATACCAGTCTTTGAATAATAACACTGACATGCTTTTATTTATACAGCACCTTTAATGTAAGTAAATATGTGAAGATACCTGTAAGGATAACAAATGCCAGGCTGGAGGTAAAGGTTCAGGAGGGTGCTCTAAAGTTTGGTTGAGGAGGTAAGTCCTGAGGAGGTTCTTGAAAGGTAGGAAGGTTTCAGGAAGAGTGTTCCAAAGTGTACAGCTGCTGAATGCACTTGTATTAATGCTGAAATAAAGGGAGCTGGATCACACAGAAGATCAATATAATAATAATAATCGCTTATTGTCACGAGTAGGCTTCAATGAGGTTACTGTGAAAAGCCCCAAGTCGACACATTCTGGCGCTTTTCGGGGAATAGCAGAAGAACCAAGCATTTGGATGAGGATTTAGAAAAGTAACAAATTATGGAGATAGCTTGGACCAAGGTCATGGAGGGATTTATAAACAAAGACAAAATTAGGGCCACAAATATATTTCATACTTCTCACAAATATATGGAGCAGAATTCTCCTTTCCTGAGGCTAAGTGCCGGCGCCAACGGAAAATCCACAGGTGATTAATGATGAGAAAATCGGAGCAAACCCATCACCGATTTCGGTACCGACGAGGAGCTAGCACTGGCACTGCACGGAATCCACCCGCGGATCGTGAGAAAAAGGGCCAGAGAATTGTTGGGTCCCGGGCTGCGCATGCGCGGGGCTGACGAGCTTCACTGGTCGCGCCAGAAAACATGGCGCCTGTTGTGCTGGAATCCTAACCCATTCTCTCCGACCCCACAGCCCAGCCCTGGCTACCCCCACCACTCCCCCCAGCCCTAGCAGCAGCCCCCCCCCCCCCCCCCCCCCGGCTAGCGGCACGGACCTCAGACCAGTATGTCGGTGCTGGACACTGTCCGCAGCCGGTACGCCAGGTTCCCGACCGCTGGGACCACGCGTGGCCTGCACCGTCAGGAACTCGGTACATCAGCGGCGGAGCATCACTGGTGGGCTGGCTGATGACACACCACCGGCCTTGCGACTGCACGTGGTGCATGTCCCAATGATGGCGATTTGGAGGGGGTGGAGCATCGCAAACCAGCATAAAACTGGCGCCTGCCCCGAATCCAGCGTCGGAAGCCATTCTCCGCCCAATCGCCGATCCCGATTTCACCGCCAGGCTACAGAGAATCCCGCCCATCTTACTTTAACACCTTCCTTTGGCGCAGGTCTTTTTCTGAATGGTTTTGAGATGTGAGCAAAATGTTAGACGACTGTCAGTTAAATAAAAGTTAGATTCAGAGATGTGTAATCATTATTTTGCAAACAGTAACACAAGAACATCCTTTTTACATCAAGAAAAACCATTGGGTCCGAAGAAACCTTTTCCTGCTCATGTCCGAAGCAAAAGAAAGTAAATGGGCCGCACTATGAAATTCAAAAATTATTCTTGATAGATGTGACATTGCAAGACATCAGAAAGCTATTAATAACAAATAAGACTGGACAGTATGGCAGAAACTATGGTTAATGGATTGGGATGTGACAAAGGGCATTATAAAGCTATTGTTCTTGACTGTTCATTTTTCAGGTTATTAAAAAACTGTTTTTAATAAATTTGTTGGTGCAGTATGGTAGAAAATTATTGTTAATGAATGCGATAGTACATTGTATTTGAAAACAGTTATTAACAAGTGATTCAGTGCAGGAGATGATAAATTGACTTTTAATGAATGTGTTAATAGATTGTTATAAACAGATTGTTAACAAGACTGATCAGGCAGAGTATGAGCTGTTAATGTGTGTGACAGGATATTATAAAGGTATGGTTATTAAATGTGATAATGAAGAAAAATATTGCTCTACCATCCATACAGGACAATAGAAAGACCCTGGATTCTAACTGTATTTTCTCGCATCCTGCATTCCAGATTAGAGCTCAAAAGGGAACTATCAAGTTGAGCCTGGTGGGAAATGAAGAATTTCAATGTTAAGGTTGCTGTGACTGTATTCTCACCCTCCGTAGGGAGCTTTACAGAGAGACATTGACAGAGGCAATGCATTAGGTCACAAATCTTCTCAGCTGGGAATTCTGTGCAGTGTGATGAGTCTTTTTACAATTCAGCCTATATTTTGGTGTGTTTTTTTCTGCTTATCAAGGTGAGAGATGTCTGTGCTTGGGAATGCAACAGTTTCCTCTTCTTAAATAATGGAACCGAAATTGCTGGAAATACGCAACATGTCAGTCAAAGAGGAAACGCAGTTCAAATTCAGGGGAGGAGCACGGTCATACAGTACAGCCCCTTTAAAAGAATGGCCCAAAACAGCAAAAGGACGAGAGAATAATAAGTTCGTTTGAACGATATCCACAGAAAGACAACGGGCAAAATTCTCCCATTTTGAGACAAAGCGCCATGGTGGGGGCGAGAACGTGGGGTGTTTCCCGCTGCGGCGGCCGGTGAGAAAACATGCCAGATCTTCTGGCCCTGATCTAATTAATTATGCACCCTGCTGTTTCACACCAAATTCAGTGGTGGGGCGGGGCTGGATGGTGAGTAGTCTGCTGTCGTGTCGGGGTACCATACTAAAAAGACATCCAATATCACTGACCTGCTCTTGAAGAAAGAAGGTGGACCTCCTGAAAATCATAGATATCCGGGTGCACTCTGAGAACAGATGATGGATCTCCAGGAGTATTCTAAGGTTTGAAGATGGACTTCCTCCTGGATACCAAATCACAGAGTCATACAAGACAGAAGAGGCCCTTTGACCCATAAATCTACATAGAAATTAGAAGCAGGAGAAGGCCAGTCAGCCTTTCAAGCCTGCTCCACCATTCGTTATGATCATGGCTGATCATCAAGTTCAATACCCTGATCCTGCCTTCCCCCCATATCCTTTGATTCCTTTGGCCCCAAGAACTATATCTAATTCCTTCATGAAATGACACAACCTTTTGGTCTCAATACTCTCTGTGGTAGTGAATTCCACAGATCCACCACTCTCTGGGTGAAGAAATTTCTCCTCACCTCAGTCTCAAAGGTTTACCCCTTCTCCTCAGACTATGACCCCTAGTTCTGGACTCCCCCACCATCGGGAACATTCTTTCAGAATCTACCTTGTCTAGTCCTGTTAGAATTTCATAAGTTTTTACGAGGTCCCCTCTTACTCTTCTCAACTCCAATCAATATAATCCTATCCGATTTTATCGCTCCTCATATGACAGTCCCGTCATCCCAGGAATCGCTGCAGTCCCTCCACACAAGAGCATCTTTCCTCAGATAAGGACATCAAAACTGCACACAATGGACGCAATCCAGTGGCCACGTTATCCTGGAAAAGCAGCTTGCGATGCAGCGTGGCCGATAAAAGCCAGGAGACACCGTTCCCGGGATCTACTCGGCTCGCCACGCCTCACGAGATGCAACCCAATCTCGCAAGATATTGCGATGTAAATCCCGGCCATTGTGGGCCGAATCACTTTTTGGCAAATCCGCATATTACAGCGAGGCAGTTAGCCTCATTCTAATGTGCAGATTCCAGATCCTATTTCAGGCTTTGGAATTCAACACCTTTGCCTCAGAGACCCCCATTAACGGGGGCCAGAAAGAAACACACTTGTGGGGTTCTCCCAAGGGATTGGAGACCCCCAGCTGCAAGCCCTTTGGGCAGGCTGGTGCCCTGGCAGTGCTGGTGCCATCTGGGCACCCTGGTAGTGCCATCTGGGCATCCTGGCAGTGCCATCTGGATGCCAGTCTGGCATTGCTAAGGTGCCCAAGTGACATTGTCAGCTGGCATGGGCACTGCCAGTGTGCCCAGTTGGCACTGCCAAGGTGCCAAGCTGGCACTTTTTTGTGCATGCACGATTGAGCCAGGGGTACTCAGCATAGGTGTTGGGAGATGCTAGGGATCCTCCCATTGTGCGTTTGGACTGGAAGGGGAGGTTGGGGATCATTTTGGAGATCAGGACACCATTTAAAAACGGGGTCCCAATCTTTCGCTACACTCGGGTACTCTCCCCATTTCCTCTTTGAATGCCCCACCCTCCACATTGCTCTGCTGTGGATTTTCCCACAAGAAGCTGTTCCCAGTCTACTTTGGCCAGATCCTATCATATCTGCCTTCCCCCAATCCAAAACTATTTTTCTCAGACCATTTTTTTCCTTTTCCAAGGCGAAGTTAAATTGTGTTATGATTGCTATCACTAAAATGCTCCCCCACCGCCGCCTCGAACACCTGTCCAGCTTCGTTCCCCAGAATTAGATCCAGAACTGCGCCGTCCTTTGATGGACCTTCTACATGTTGATATAAAAATCTCTCTTGAACACATTTCAAGAAATCTGCCCCCTCTAAACCCTTTACATTAATTGATGTTGGGGAAGTTGAAATTCTCTCATATAATTACCCTATTATTATTGCACATCTCTGTGAATTGTTTACATATTTTCTCCTCTATTGCCCACTGACTGTTTGGGGGCCTATAATACACTCTCAGCAATGTCACTGCCTAATTATACTCACAAAGCCTCATTTGAAGACCCTTCCAAGATACTATCCCTCCTTGCTGTGGTAACTGACTCCTTAATTAATAATGCGACACCACTTCCTCTTTTACGCCCTTCCCTGTGTTGCCTGAATATCCTATACCCCGGAATGTTGAGTTGCCAGTCCTGCCCCTCCCTCAACCATGCCTTTGTGATGGCAACAATATCACAATTCTACGCGTCAATCTGCGCCTTTAACTCATTAGCCTTGCCAATGATACTCCTAGCATTAAAGTAAAGGCCTCCAGCCTCTCCTTACTCCTTTGGAACTCAACATGGTTGAATTCCCTCTGTCTTGATTCCCTTACTATAGTATGCTGTGTCCTTACTGTACTATTGCTCTGTGTCACCACCCCTTGCTGAACTGTTCTCCTCCCAACTGTTCTCCTCCCAATAGTACTAGCAAACCAAACGGCAAGGATGTTGACCCCATGCTGGTCCAGGTGCAGACCATCCCACATGTACATATCTAACCTTCCCCAGAAATGGTCCCAGTGATCCAGGAATCAAAATCCCTCCCTCGTGCACCAACTCTTGAGCCATACATTCATCTGCCCCATTCTCCTATTTCTGCACTCGCAGGCACATGGCGCTGGGAGTAATCAAGAGATTACAACATTTGAGGTGCTGCTTTTTAATCTAAAACCTAGTTCCCTGAATTCTTGACGCAAGACCTCATCCTTAATTCTACCTATACCGCTGGTACCAATGTGTACCACGACCTCTGACTTATCATCCCCCCCTTTTAGGATGCTCTGCAGAGCCGTGGGCAGCACTGTAGCACAGAATTGGCGCTGTTGCTTCACAGCACCAGGGTCCCAGGTTCAATTCCTGGCTTGGGTCACTGTGCGGAGTCTGCACGTTCTCCCAGTGTCTGCGTGGATTTTCTCCAGTTTCCTCCCACAAGTCCCAAAAGACGTGCTGTTAGGTGAATTGGGCATTCCCAATTCTCCCTCCGCGTACCCGAACAGGTGCCAGAATGTGGCGACTAGGGGCTTTTCACAGTAACTTCATTGCAATGTTAATGCATCCTACTTGTGACAATAATAAATTTTAAAAAGGTGTTCAGTGACATCCCTGGCCTTGGCCCCAGGGAGGCAACACACCATCCTGGAGTCACGTCTGCAGCTGTAGACACGCCTGTCTATTCCCCTAACTAATGAATCCCCTTTCACTATCGCTCTTCCTTCCTTTAACCTTCTCTCCTGTGCAGTCAGGCCACTTGTGGTGCCAGAAGATTGACTCTGACTGTACTCCCTTGAGGAAGCAGTGCCCTCAGCAGCTCCCAAAATGGAAAACCGATTTGAGAGCAGAACCCCAGGGGATTCTTGCACTACTTGTCTGTTTCCTTTGGATTGACTGGTGGTCACCCTTCTTTTCGCCAGTCTTTTCAGCTGCAGTGAGAACACCTCTCTGAACATGATATCCACATAACTCTCAGCCTCACGGATGCGCCGCAGTGTGTCCAACCGCCGTTCAAGTTCCAATATTCGAAGTTCAGGGGCGGGATTCCGCGCAAATCGTAGGGGCGGGAAAAAACAGCGCAAACCTTGGCATCGAGCCGCCTAAAAGATGCGGAATCCTCCACACTTCGGGGGCTAGGATGGCGCCGGAGTGGTTTGCGCCGCGCCGGTTGGCGGGAAGGGGCTTGGCGCGGAAGGGCCTCCGCCGGCCGGCGAGAGTTGGCGCATGCGCGGGAGCATCAGCGTCGGCCATCGCGGGTTGGTACAAGGCTAACGTGGAGAATAGAATGCCCCCACGGCACAGGCCCGCCCGCGGATTGGTGGGCCACAATCGCGGGCCAGGCCACCATGGGGGCACCCCCCGGGGCC
Organism: Scyliorhinus canicula; assembly: GCF_902713615.1. Classification (NCBI taxonomy): domain Eukaryota; kingdom Metazoa; phylum Chordata; class Chondrichthyes; order Carcharhiniformes; family Scyliorhinidae; genus Scyliorhinus; species Scyliorhinus canicula. Next base: position 49,394,917 of record NC_052162.1, read on the forward strand.
AGATCGCCCCGTGCCCCCGCCCCACCGGTGGGGGGGGTCGGAGAATCCTGCCCTAGGTTTCTGCAATTGAGAGCACTTCCTGCATGTGGACATCTGGGATACCAGTATATTATTTTCCGCATATTACAGGTCACACATTCCACTCAGCTGACCTCACCTGCCATGTCTCATACTTAAACGTACTTTTTCTTACTTGCTAACTTTTCAAATGACTTAGTCTTAAAGGATACTCCTCTTATTTTAACTTAGTCTCTTTGTCTAATTCTACTTTAGCCTACTTATCCTTGTATTACTTATAATAATTAATTATCTCTTTATTATTTTTCTTATCCCTGATGCTTCTCAGTTAATCCCTTACTATTACACTTTTCTAATTCACCACTATTTCGGGTCAGTCCCTAATGGCAGTTCCTTACTAGCCAAGTCCGAGTCACCCAACCTTATTCACCCAATTATGAGATTACGTAAAATGTCTAGAATATAAAGAGTTAATGTAATATCATAATTGACTACTAGATGGAGCTAGATGCAGAACTATATAAAGCACTGACTCAGGCTTCTGGGAGAAGGCTGGAGAGAGTCAGAGGAGAGGTCTAGAGAGCGCAAAGTACATTTAAAGATGTAGTGCAGAGGCTAGTGTTAGTAGAGTGAAGATTGCAGATTACTAGATTATTGCTTGCTGTAGGAGTAAGTGGTCGAGCTTTAATAAGTAGTGTAATAAATGTTAGCTTTGTTATTGAACTTAGCTTCTGTGGTCTCTGCGAACATTACGACATCCATCCTGATAATAAGAAGCACAAAAAACATCACACCAATCAGATGGGGTAGCACGGTAGCATGGTGGTTAGCATAATGCTTCACAGCTCCAGGGTCCCAGGTTCGATTCCCGGATGGGTCACTGTCTGTGCGGAGTCTGCACGTCCTCCCCGTGTGTGCGTGGGTTTCCTCCGGGTGCTCCGGTTTCCTCCCACAGTCCAAAGATGTGCGGGTTAGGTGGATTGGCCATGCTAAATTGCCCGTAGTGTCCTAAAAAGTAAGGTTAAGGCGGGGGTTGTTGGGTTACGGGTATAGGGTGGATACGTGGGTTTGAGTAGGGTGATCATTGCTCGGCACAACATCGAGGGCCGAAGGGTCTGTTCTGTGCTGTACTGTTCTATGTTCTATGTACTATGTTCTATGCTTATTCTTGCCCTGCATCACTTTTGGGATCCTGACGTTACCTCAGGAGCTCCGGCTCTGGATTCAGTGAAGGTTCACTGCGCTGTTCTTCTTAAAGTGTCCAATCATCTGCTCCCCACCAGGTTCATTCTCTCTCTGGCCTCTGGTGCTCTGGGTTTTACTGGGTCACTCTTTTCCAAGTCTGGAGGGTCCGCCTGCAGATGCACTCCTGACCCTCTGCTGTGCTGTTCCAGAGTCCAGGGTTGTGGGCAACCTTACCTTGAACTTGGAGGCCGCTCCAGGTATTGTTCAGATGAGTCCTGATATCTGCACGCCACGTTCTGGAAGTGTTTTACGCCAGTGTTTTTTCCCCACCGGCATCGCGGTGAATCTGGTGTGGGAGGGGTAGGGCTTCATCTGCACCCAATTAATGGGATATAGATCAGTTTCACGCCAGCCTCTGACAGATTTTCTAACCCAACTGGCAGGCGCCGGCATAAGATCTCTTTGTAAATTCATGATATCATGAAACCAATTTCTGGGCATCCAGCCATATTCTCCACCCACCATCCTGTCCAACTATTCCTTTTTCAGTAAATAGCCTTAAAATGTAGGAGAAAGGTGCATTGAATTGTGTAGTATGGGAAAAGTCAGCTCTGCCATGTACGTACAAAAGCATTGGAAAGGTGAGTTGCTTTCCACTTCCTGATCCCAGTGTCAGTAACAAACACCCCCTGAAGGCAACATCTGGAACAGAGATTGATTTTCTCAAAGAAGTGAAGGTTACCACAGCATGAGGCTTTTTTTGTACCGGATCTGACCAAGCTACAAAGAGGATGTTTGTCATATTTCTGCATACATCTATCGAGCCATTTGTCAAAACCATATGATCGACTTTAACTCCTCCTGACCAGTGGAAACTGAGAGGGGGCATTTAAAATGGAGCAGACGGCTTTGACTCTCTGTTCCTGCTCTGGTCTGACCAACTGGAATTTAAAATTTTGGGGCACAAGGAGACTGGCCGAAGTCTTTAAAATGGCAGATCAGGCAATGATGAACTTAACAGTGTCTGACTGCTAGATTTACCTGAGGTCTGGGCAGGAGTGTAATGGAGGTGTCTCTGCCAGCCCGATGCTGCTGGATGCTTCATAAGAGCAAGAAGAAGCCCAGCGGGATAAGTTTACAAATTTTAGTTGAAGGTTTTGTGGGCCAAGAGAAGCAGGAGCGCTGCTCTGGGCCCCCACAAGTCTCCTGTACCCAGACATTCCCCATCGCTCTCCAGCCACGCATACTTGATGCACTTAGCTTGCTGCCAGTGGCCACTCTCACAAGTTCCCAAAGGTGGATTCAGAGCTGCCTGACTTTATAGCGTGGCAGCTGCCTTCCTCCAGTTTCCCAGCCACTTTGCTTAGGAAACTGGTAAACAACATGTTAATATCACTGTCAGTAAAATCACCTGAGTACTTCATGCTCCGGAGAGCTTGCTAGTCCGTGGAGTGAAACTCAACCTTGTTGCTTGCTGTGAAAAATTTTAATTACTGACCCAAGGAGAGGAGACATTGCTTGAACAAATTATCGAGCTTTCACAGGCTGTCAAGGTTCCCTCAAGTATAAGAGTATAAAAAGCTCAAAAGATAACACAAATGTTCCCGGAGATGAAAATGTTACAGAAATAACAATGAAACACAGGTTAAAAATAAAGTATCACTGATGAAAAGTAAGTACAGGATTTTGATAACTATTTTAGTATCAAACATTTCCAGCTCAGGTACAGTCGGGATTAAATGAATGGTGAAACTGACTTGGCTCTATCCTAACAATATACCCAAACCTGAACTGTAGGGGCAGCACGGTAGCATTGTGGATAGCGCAATCGCTTCACAGCTCCAGGGTCCCAGGTTCGATTCCGGCTTGGGTCACTGTCTGTGCGGAGTCTGCACATCCTCCCCGTGTGTGCGTGGGTTTCCTCCGGGTGCTCCGGTTTCCTCCCACAGTCCAAAGATGTGCAGGTTAGGTGGATTGCCCTTAGTGGCCAAAATTGCCCTTTGTGTTGGGTGGGGTTACTGGGTTATGGGGATAGGGTGGAGATGTTAACCTTGGGTAGGGTGCTCTTTCCAGGAGCCGGTGCAGACTCAATGGGCCGAATAGCCTCCTTCTGCACTGTAAATTATATGTACAGAAGCATTTGCTGCTGTACCAGTGTGACAATTTCCATTTTCTGCACCAATCAGAATTATTTGAGTGAAATGGACAATGTAGTTCCTAATTATGAGTAGTTTTGTACTGTGTGTTCATGGTCAATAAGTAATGGATTGGGATTGCTCAAGCATTTATTCTTATTGGTCATTACAGCCATCAGACAGAAGAAGCTTTCATCCCATCAGTTTGGGTTTAGTTTGATATTCCAAGAGTAATAGGTGAAGCAGTTCAAGAAGGTGGCTCGCCCTCACATTTACAAGGGTGGCCACAAGAGCTGGCTTTGCCAGTGATGCCTACATCACATGAAAGAATTGGAAAAGTCTAACCAGCTGCACCTCCTGCTACAGAAATGTAAAGTTTACCATTATTTTTCTTGTATAAGATGGTAATATTGCACTTGGGAAGTTATTTCTTTGAGTTGTTTGACACCATCATTACTATGTGAAAATTCGAACTGAATATCTATTGGCAGATGTTTACCAGCACCTCTCTGCAAATGATTGATTGGTGGTGCTTGAAAACAACACTGGTCTGATTTGCTCTACAAATCAGCAGGAAACACTCTGATAATGTTGTCACTTACTCAGACAAGTGGTTAGAGTCCTATGGGCCAGATCTCCGCGGCGCCAGAGAGACTGCGGACCTTTCAAAGATGGCAGGCAAGACTGGTTTCTGGGATTTCTGCCCCCATTCCGAGCACCTCAAAGTTTGCAGGTGCAGAAGGCAGCGAGCCAGCACCCTGCATTCCTGACTTGGCTGGCTCCATTGCGGGGGGACTGGGGACTGGGCGGTGAAGGGGGCGGTGCAGGGGAAATAACTCCTAGCCCCACAATGTTTGCTTCTCAAGGACACATGGTCACGGTCTCTCAGAAGAATTGTCAGGCACAAGCCCCTCATGCCCCCACCCACCCAGTGGACCTCTATAACCTCCATGCCAACCTATGCACCACCATCCACACCAATGACCTCTCATACCCTCTGTTCCAACTCATAGCTCCTTCCATGCCCATTCACCCAGTATACTCTGTACAGAACCAATGTGCCCAAGAGTAACAATGGCATGTATGGAAATACTTAAAAAGCAACAATAAAAGTGTTAATTAACCAGAACGTTACAGAAACTAGAACACTTGGCACATTTTTATCTTATGCAAATAAAAATTGAGCCAGTGACAAAATAGATCACAGATAAAAAAAGAAGTTTGTAAATTTATCAGTCAAATAATGTTTTCCCTTTTGTGCACCTGTTTCAACTAAATAAAGCCTTGATGGAAGTCTGGGCTTTCAGCCAAACATGCCTTTTAAACAATATGCCATACTGCTCAGCAGCCCCTGTGGCCAACTCTGGTCTGTGTCTGAGGCGGCAGTCCCAGCTTCATCCAGTACCTGCTTTTCCCTTGCCCCTCCGAGCGAAAATCATGACATTTGGAGCTTTTTTTTCCCAAGGTAGATGCATCAAGGCTGGAAACATTCCAACTCAAGCTACCCACCACAGAGTGAAAGTTCAGCCTTATGTGTTGGCAGTCAGTTACTGTAAGGCAGAAAGGTCGTCTATTGCAGAAAATACGGAGGCTGGGGATTGAGGGTGATTTAGAGATGTGGATCAGAAATTGGCTAGTTGAAAGAAGAGAGGGTGGTGGTTGATGGCAAATGTTCAGAATTGAGTTCAGTTACGAGTGGCGTACCACAAGGATCTGTTCTGGGGCCGTTGCTGTTTGTCATTTTTATAAATGACCTAGAGGAGGGCACAGAAGGATGGGTGAGTAAATTTGCAGACGACACTAAAGTCGGTGGAATTGTAGACAGTGTGGAAGGATGTTGCAGGTTACAGAGGGACATAGATAAGCTGCAGAGCTGGGCTGAGAGGTGGCAAATGGAGTTTAATGTAGAGACGTGTGAGGTGATTCACTTTGGAAAGAATAACAGGAATGCAGAATATTTGGCTAATGGTAAAATTCTTAGCAGTGTGGATGAGCAGAGGGATCTCGGTGTCCATGTACATAGATCCCTGAAAGTTGCCACCCAGGTTGATAGGGTTGTGAAGAAGGCCTATGGTGTGTTGGCCTTTATTGGTAGAGGGATTGAGTTCCGGAGCCATGAGGTCATGTTGCAGCTGTACAAAACTCTGGTACGGCCGTATTTGGAGTATTGCGTACAGTTCTGGTCGCCTCATTATAGGAAGGACGTGGAAGCTTTGGAACGGGTGCAGAGGAGATTTACCAGGATGTTGCCTGGTATGGAGGGAAAATCTTATGAGGAAAGGCTGATGGACTTGAGGTTGTTTTCGTTAGAGAGAAGAAGGTTAAGAGGTGACTTAATAGAGACATACAAAATGATCAGAGGGTTAGATAGGGTGGACAGTGAGAGCCTTCTCCCACGGATGGAGGTGGCTAGCACGAGGGGACATAGCCTTAAATTGAGGGGTAATAGATATAGGACAGACGTCAGAGGTAGGTTTTTTACGCAAAGAGTGGTGAGGCCGTGGAATGCCCTACCTGCAACAGTAGTGAACTCGCCAACATTGAGGGCATTTAAAAGTTTATTGGATAAGCATATGGATGATAATGGCATAGTGTAGGTTAGATGGCCTTTAGTTTTTGACTTCCCATGTCGGTGCAATATCGTGGGCCGAAGGGCCTGTACTGCGCTGTATCGTTCTATGTTCTATGTTCTAGAAGTCAGTAAAATTGTTTGTATTTTCTATTTTTACAGGCAAACCCTCCTCCCATTATTGTGAATGCTGATTCTCTGGATTCTGGGCCTTATGTAAGTACTTTTACATTGTTTTGCTAATTATAATTCACGATGAAGGCAATAGAGTGACTACCTCACAGACAGATTGAGGGGTTGACTTTGTTTCATAGTCTTCTGTCACCCAATTGGTTTCCCTGAAGTGGTCTCTTTTCTAACCACTGAATTATGTTAAAACTGAGTGAATAGATCTGCTGCTGGACAAGATCTCCTTATAATTGTGACCAAGACTAGAGAGCTAGAAATCGTTTAGTACCATTTTTTGGGCGCTGGGTCATGATTCACTACCTCTGCCTTTGCATGCAGCAAGAGGACCCAGCAGTGCTGTGTGTAGACTGCATGGTACCACCAGCCTGCTCTTCTTTAAAGGCAGGCTTTACCTTGAGGGGAATCTGCACTCAACAATAAGATGAGCACAGGGTGGAAACACATTGAAAATGGTAGTCCTGGATGCCGGCCGTAGATCCTGATTTCTCCGGAAACAGCGCAATTTTCAAAGGTGAGGGTTCTCTTTCAAGGAGTTGCCCCCAAAGTCCATCAGAGGGCCACCTCCCCCCCACAATGCAAATCCTGCCGACCGCACCCCCAACAGACCTTCTAACCACCGATCACACCAGAGGCACCCCCATGAGAGAGAGCCCCACCTGAGACCCCGCCACATAAGAGAGGAACCCCCCCCCCCCCATGATTGACAGCTCTTGGACCACATAGACAATTTAGAACATAGGACAGTACAGCACAGAACAGCCCTCGATGTTGTGCCGAGCAATGATCACCCTACTCAAACCCACGTATCCACCCTATACCCGTAACCCAACAACCCCCTCCCCCCTTACCCTTACTTTTTTTTAGGACACTACAGGCAATTTAGCATGGCCAATCCACCTAACCCGCACATCTTTGGACTGTGGGAGGAAACCGGAGCACCCGGAGGAAACCCACGCACACACGGGGAGGACGTGCAGACTCCACACAGACAGTGACCCAGCCGGGAATCGAACCTGGGACCCTGGAGCTGTGAAGCATTTATGCTAACCACCATGCTACCGTGCTGCCATAAATTTAAGTGCTTTCTGCAGAGAAAAAGAGGAAGGAGAGCACGTAAAGCACTTAACTGTCTGTGATGTGGTCCAGGAGCTGTCAATCATAGCTAGATGTTTATAAACAATGTGATTTGTTCCACAGTGACGACTTGAAAGCCACTCAAGCCTGAAGGGAGATGAATTAAACAATTTGGACAGCTGGGTGTATGTGGCAACTGTCAATTACAGCCTAGTTAAAACAATTTCACAGAGATATGAATGAAGGTTAGCAGATCAAAGATCTTAGGGGACTTAAATCCAGCTGACTGGTTTTCACTGTCCAGGAATTAATAGGTGTTGCTTCCTCTACCCGAGCCAGCAGGTGTATTGCATAGGTGAGTTTTAAAGTAGTGTTTTTTTTTTTTTGACAGACTCTGTCTGTTCTGCTCTCTAGCTTCTAGGCAGGGGTTCTCTTATGAAGGACTTCCAGGCAGGGGTCTCTCTTATAGGGGATCTCTGGTGGGGGTCACTGTTGCGTTGCAACACATCGCTATCAGGCTGTCTGCTCAAAATGGCAGGCTGATAGCAGGATTCACGAGGGTATCCCTCGTATTTCCTGCCAGGCACAATCTTTTAATTCATTCATGGGATGTGGGTGTCGCTGGCTGGGCCAGCATTTATTGCCCATCCCTAATTGAACTTGAACTGAGTGGCTTGCTAGGCCATTTCAGAGGGTAGTTAAGAGTCAACAATACTGCTGTGGGTCTGGAGTCACATGGAAGCCAGATCGGGATGGATGGCAGATTTCTTTCCCTGAAGGACATTAGTGAACCAGATGGACCTTTACAACAATCAACAATAGTTTCACGGTCATCCTCAGATTTAAATTTCAGACTTTTATTGAATTCAAATTTCACCATCTGCTGTGGCGGGATTTGAACCCGGGTCCCCTAACCATTACCCTGGATCTCTGGATTGCTAATCCAGTGAAAATACCACTGCACAACTTCCTCCCCTTGACATGGCAAAGGATTGTCAATCACTTCCGGATTTTCACTCCCAGCGCGTGTGCAAATGAGGTGAATTCAGCTCCGGTGGGAGAAAATAGGGCTGGATTTTGAGGCGATTTACGGAGTGTCGAGTCTCACGATGAAAAAGTCAGTGGCACCTCCGCACCGATGCTCCGCCCGGTGCGTGGCTGCAGCTGCGCCACGTAAAACCCCCACCGTTCCCGGCAGAAACGGCCGGAGAATAGCCGGGTCCGTAACCACGCAAGCGCACGGCGACGACCTGCAGCGGTCGGGTCATACAATATAGTGACAGTTGCACGCTGACCAGGCCTGCAAGATAGTACTCCCCTGTAAACCACCTCTCCGCCACCCCCAGACCACCCCCACCAGTCCCCCGACGTAGCCCCCCCGCCACCCCTCCCCCGGTCAGCGGAATGGCTCCCCCCCTGACTGTGACGGTGCTGGACCCAGTCCGCAGCCACCACGCGAGGTTGATGAAAATTCAGAGCACAAGTGATGCACGCCGTCGGGAAGTCGGCCCATCGGGGGCGAAGCATCGGGGGAGGGCCTTCAGGTGACGTCCTGAGGCTGTCCCAACGGTGTGCAGCATGCTCACCGATGGTGCTGTTTCGGAGGGGGCGGACCATCCGAAAACAGGCACAGCCCCCCGATTTCAACGTCAAAAGGGATTCTCCTCCCGATCGGCGAATGTGATTTCAGCGACAGCAGGCGGACAATCCCACCCACAGTCTCCCTAACGGGAATTTATCCCATAGTTTCCCAAACGGGCAATCCTGTCTGATATCTTGTAAAGAATTTGGTCAACCTTTCTACAATCCTCCTTGTTGCGATCATTCTTAGCGGCATCACTTCCGGGAATCGAGTGGCTACATCCATGATTGTCAGAAAGTACTAATTTACACTATTTTGTCTTAGGGAGTGGCTGTATGCAATCAATTTGGACCCCAGTAAAAGGTTTCTCAAATGTTGGAATATGAATTAAAGATGTAGGTTTAATTAATGTCTGAAGTTTTTCTATCACCTGACATGTGTGACATGTTTGACAGAACTTGACGACATCTCTAAGCCATCCAGGCCAGCAGATATGTTTTTGTATTTTAGCCTGAAACTTCATGAGCAACGCACAAAATTTCCTTTCTGAATCAAAAGGTATTATTATCTGATGTTTTACTATCCACTCCTCATCCGCTGGAATATGAGAAAGTCCACAGTTCCTCATTAATACATTACTCTTAAGGTAATAACACTCTGGAATACACTCTGCCTCCGTCTCAGAATAGGCTGTCTCGTATAATTGCTTTATTTTTGGATCTTTCTGCTATAACGCTACCAATCTCACTGAGCTAAACACCTCGGCCTCATTCTCCCCAGTTATTTCTTCCTGAACAACCTTGTCAAAGATAGTGTCAGCCAACGTGTCTTCGAGACTCCTCCACCTGCTATCTCCATGGTTGAGCTTTCGATTGCGTTACCATACAATCTGGAAACAAACCAGGATGCTCTTTCTGCAACACCTCTGTTGATTGCATTTCCACAGGCTGTTCACCTACAGTGGACCTCACCAACATTTGCGACTCAGTTATATGATTTCCAAGGATAAATTGAACTCCTGCAATAGGCTATTTCTCCATTATCCCTACAATCATCTCATCTGTTTTCAAACTACTTCTTTAATTTACTTTACACGATTGAAAATAATTTTCTCCATGAATTCCACCTATAAATACATTTTCTTGCAATACTGCCTCTGTACAAAAAATAGCACTATCATATAACATTATGATAATAATAGCTTATTGTCACAAGTAGGCTTCAATGAAGTTACTGTGAAAAGCCCCTAGTCGTCACATTACGGCGCCTGTTCGGGGAGGCCGGTACGGGAATTGAACCCACACTGCTAGTCTCGTTCTGCATTACAAGCCAGTTGTTAGCCCACTGTGCTAAACCAGCCTCTGGCTAAGGGTAACAGATAAACCCCATATCCTTTAAAATGTTGATACGAGGGTTCACATGATGTGAGCGCGGGAGTGGCTACATTTTCACAAGCTCTGGCACTACTGAGCTTTTAATCCTTTTTTTATCCTAAGGCACGTCACATAATTATTTGCTTTTGACGTATACGTCCTTGCTGTGTCCTCGGAAGATCCTGTTTAGATTATTGTGATGAGGAGCCAAGTTGAGTCAGTGAATCCTGGTTTGATTGAGGCGGTGGAGCCCAGCTTGCAGTGGTGGTTTTACTGGTGGGTGGGCCTGCGCCACGGCAATGCTGTCGGCTTTAGAATAGTGAATGCCATTGCGAATGATAGACGGTGCTCTCGGCAGGTTGCTGGTGCTCACTTTTATGAACTGCGAAATATTCTTGAGAGAATAGTGGAAGCGGAGAAGAGAATCCTGATGCTTGATAGGGCAGTCTCCTTGGTGGGGGCTCAACTTCAGTCCTTGAAAATCCTGTATGTATCTTGAATATCCTGTCCGATTTGGGGAGATGGGACCAGACAGGGAATGATCATGCACCCAGTTTTTGGTGGGGAGTAGGGAATGGGTTCCCACTCAAATTTGAGAGTTGGCTGCCATGCTTTCCTGGCCTCGATTTGAGGGCTCAATTTTCCGAGTTTAGCGGAGCGTGTGGTCCGTCTTCGAGACCTGGGGTCAGTCGGAGACCCCGAACAGTGGTCTTGTCTTGCCTCATGATTCGTCGGGGGGCAGTTGGAGACAGCTGGACACATCGGGTCATTGCTAGGGCCTGAGTTTCTGCTGCCTGGGCTTCAGTGTGGCAGAGGTGACGGCACTTCAATGAGCTTTGGAGGGATCCTGGATGCCCCTTGACGTTCCTGTCATGGCTTTCACCTTTTTAAGCTCCAGGGATCCTGTTATTACAATGCAGTTTATCAATAATCTTGAACTTTATTCCTTGCGACTATACCTTGATTTTATGTTGTAGGCGCGATTTAACAGAATAATTTCGAAGTGTGATTTTGGACACGTTTGCCGGGGTGTTTCTCGATGGCTGCATTGGCAAGATCTCAGTCCATATTTAATGGCACTTAGCGCCAGAACTAACCCCCCCCCCCCCCAACAAGCTTCTCGCCATTACTGGCTGTCTCACAATCTGATTTGCCAAACATGCACCTCAACGTCTCGCCGCTAAGATAGGGGGAGCTTCTTTTAAACGCTCCTTCAACACCCACTCCCAGTCAACACACAAGCATGGCAGCGCACAGACCTGCTCCCTGCTTTGGGGATGTCGACCTGGCATGGCTTCTTGGCACTGTCGATGTGAGATGGGACATCCTGTTCCACTGAAGGAATCGGAGGACCAGCAGTCGGGTCACCAACACTGACTGGAAGGCAGTGGCAGCAGCTGTCAGTGCAGGCAACATGACCAGGAAGACTGCTGTACAATGTTGGAAGTGACCAACGACCTCCACCAAGCTGCAAGGATAAGTTACCATCTTTCAACCAGGGGGGCAGCACAGTTGCACAATGGTTAGCACAGTTGCTTCACAGCTCCAGGGTCCCAGGTTTGATTCCCGACTTGGATCACTGTGCGGAGTCTGCACGTTCTCCCCGTGTCTGCGTCGATTTCCTCCGGGTGCTCCCGTTTCCTCCCACAGTCCAAAGATGTGCAGATTGGGTGGATTGGCCGTGCTAAATTGCCCTTAGTGTCCAAAAAAGGTCCGGTGGGGTTACTGGGTTACGGGGATGGGGTGGGCATAATTGGGGTGCTCTTTCCAAGGGCCGGTGCAAACTTGCTGGGCTGAATGGCCTCCTTCTGCACTGTAAATTCTTTTAAAAAAATAATTTCCACCTGGCACCCATCAAATTCCCAAACACCGTCACCCCCACCCCTGCCCACTGTGATAGGACACAGCTGTGACATTCCAACGAGTGCATAACCAGTTGGAAAGTCCCAAAGGCTATGCACACAGGAGATGATGGCGACAATGTGTGGTACCTAGGCCAACACTGCTCGGGTGGCGACCCCAGTAGAAAGCCTTGAACACGATATCCGCGTCTTGAGTGGTCGTGCCCAAGGCATGGCTCAGTCTGTAACGTCCATGGCTGAGGGCCTTGACATCATGTCCCAGTCACTGAGGGATGTGTCGCAGACACAGCTGAGGTGCTACAGAGCATGGCCCAGTCACTGAGGAGCATCTACGAGGGTGTCAACACTATGGTGTAGACAATGGGGAGCCGCCACGATTTGCAGAGCCAGAAGACTCGGAGGCTTCTGAAGTTCATGCCAGCTGACCCTCCATCCCATAGAGACAGCCAGGGCTCTATGGGCATCATCAGGGAGGGGGAAGCATTGTAGGCCAATCTAGATCCTGCCACCAAGAAGACAATGGTGGTCTCCAGTTCTTCCAAATCCTCCCCTCCTAACACGGATGCATGTCATGGGCAGTGGGCAGAACAGGCTGGCATGGCGATGCCAGTGACACCGGTAAATCGGCCAGGCCCACCCCCCCCCCCCCCCCCCCCCCCAGCTCCAGGCCCCTCCACCCTGGGAAAGAGTGCCTGCCAATCTACTCTATCTATGCCTCTCATAATCCTGTAGATCTCTATCAGGTCACCCTTCAACCTCTGACGTTCTAATGAAAACATTCCGAGTCTATTCAGCCTCTTCACATAGCTACGCTTCAGACCAGGCAACATCCTGGTGAACCTCCTCTGCACCCTCGCCAAAGCCTCCACATCCTTCTCGTAGTATGCCAACCAAAATTGTGCGCAATATTCCAAGTGCGTCCTTACCAAGGTTCTATACATCTGCAGCATGACTTACCAATTTTTATACTCGATGCCCCATCAAATGTCATGCGACTCGACCAATGTAGTCTACCTCTTACGCTGCAGGAAAGAATGTCCCGAAGCGTGGTACATTGGCGAGACCATGCAGACACTGCGACAACGAATGAACGGGCATCGTGCGACAATCACCAGGCAGGAATATTCCCTTCCAGTAGGGGAACACTTCAGCAGTCAAGGGCATTCAGCCTCTGATCTCCGGGTAAGCGTTCTCCAAGGCGGTCTTCAGGACACGCGACAACGCAGAATTGCCGAGCAAAAACTTATAGCTAAGTTCCGCACGCATGAGTGCGGCCTCAACCGGGATCTTGGATTCATGTCGCATTACATCCACTCCCACCATCTGGCCTGGACTTGCAATATCCTACCAACTGTTCTGGCTTGAGACAATTCACACCTCTTTAACCTGTGATTACCCTTCTCCCTGGATCTGTAATGATTTGATTACCTGCAAATGCTCGCATTCCAAGCATTGTCCAGCATCTCTGACTTTGTCTATATAAATGTTTCTGGAACATACCTTTCCATTCACCTGAGGAAGGAGCTGCGCTCCGAAAGCTCGTGTTTGAAACAAACCTCTTGGACTTTAACCTGGTGTTGTAAGACTTCTTACTGTGCTCACCCAGTCCAACGCCGAAATCTCCACACCATCAAATGAAGGCAAGCATTCCGGATGCTTTCTTTTTTAAAAAATTTAGAGTACCCAATTTTTTTTTTCCAATTAAGGGGCAATTTAACGTGGCTAATCTACCTACCCTGCACATCTTTGGGTTGTGGGGGCGAAACCCACGCAGACACGGGGAGAATGTGCAAACTCCTCACAGACAGTGACCCAGGGTCGGGATTCAAACCCAGGTCCTCAGCGCCGTAAGCAGCAATGCTAACCACTGTGCCACCGTGCTGCCCCGGATGCTTTCTTGACTACCTTATCCACTTGGGCTGCTACTTTCAAAAATCTGTGGACCTGCATTCCTAGATCCCTCTTACTTTCTATATTCCTAAAATTTTTGTCATTTACGGTATATTTCCCCTTTTTGTTAGACCTACCAAAATGCATTACCTCACATTTGTTTGGATTAAACTCCATTTGCCATTTCTCTGCCCAAGTCTCCAACCTATCTATGCCGTGCTGATAATCCTCAACACTATCTGCCACTCCACCGATCTTGGTGTCATTCGCGAACTTACTAATCAGACCAGCTACATTTTACTCCAAATCGTTTATATATGCTGCAAACAACAGAGGCCCCAGCACAGATTCCTGTGGAACACCACTAGTCACAACGTTCCATTCAGAAAAACACCCTTCTACTGCTACCCTTTGCCTATTGTCACCGAGCCAGTACACCACCAGAGCGGTCCAGGCATCGAAACCATATTTTGAGCAAGCCAGTGCGCTAATCAATGACAGAATAGGTGGCAACATGGGCCTCATTATATCAAGCCTCTCGCGTTTGCATTGGCGCTATCAGGACCGCAGAGGATACCCCATAACAAGAGCCAATCCGCCACCCTGGGGTGGTCCCCAATGACACCAGGGATCTCCAAGTGTTTCAGCGTGTAGCTGTCATGCACACTCCATGGGAAGCGACACACGTGCCTGATCCGGACGTGGTGGCCACATCTCGTCTAAACATTCAGGAAGTGAACCCCTTCCTGTTATTGAAAGGAACTTCCTGATTCCCCGGTACGCATGTGTGCAACATGTGTGCCACCAACTACCCTCTGGACCTGGAGCTTCCTGGCAATGGCGGAGAATCCTGCAGACCGGCCATCTTGGTGGGCCTGGTCCAGCTCAAAGTTGATACAGATTGATTCCTGGGCATACAGGATATCCGTGACCTCCTCCTCCATGAGGTGCCAAGTCCGCAAGGTTGTGGCACAGGTGCCGCACTGACTCTTTGATGTGGCAGAGTCTCCTGCGGCGCGTGTTGTTCGTCGTCGCCTCAAAAGACCAATGACGTCATTACTGGCGTCCCCCTCTGCTTGATGAACAGCCGGGTCTTCAGGGTGCATGGAGGCCCCCTGTGCATGGGGTGCCACCTCCAGCCTGTATCGACGTTGCTGTGGCCTTCTCCGGGGTCAGCCTGCCTCCGCTGCCACCAGCACAGTGAGGGTAGCCTCTGCGGGACATAATCAGCCATATTGTTATACCTGTAAGGAATCAGAGAAAGAGAGAGACCAACAATCAATTAGGGCTTCCAACCCAGGACCCTCACATCCCGCAAGCCTCCCCATGCTTACGTGTCCCGCCTTCTCTCAGAGGGCTATCTACCGAGCTAGTTGTACTGGAAAACCTTGCTCTGCACACTCACCCCAGCTACAGCAGGAGTGTCCTGGCCCCAGACCCCTGCCGGGAACATTAGGGAGACCGTGCTCAGGTGCTCTCCCCGATCGACACACTTATCCTACAGTCACAAGGATATTCCCAGTGCTGAAGCCCAGCTCTTGAGTGGTTGATTGTTGGCCGCTGCCTCTATGGGGCTGATGCTTCTAGAGTTCAGGCAAACTGTTCAGGCTTCAAAATTGATTGAAATGCGATGCAGTAATCATCATCTGAGGCATGGCACGTGTACCCACGAGAAGTCTCTTGAGAATATTTTGTTTATTAAACGGTCAACAGTATCTTTACACAAAAAATACGAGAACACACTACTTAACAGTCCATATATCCAATCAACCATTAACCAACAAGGAAAAGGCACCATGCCATATACACACAAGCACATTTTCACTACAAAATATTGGTACAAGCATAAAGCTACAACAGTTCATATGTACAAAGAAAACCAAACACATTGTATCACCCCTCGCAGGTCCTCAACAGAAGGAAGAATCTTTGCTGTTTGGTCGTTTTCCGTATCAGTCTCTGTCCATAAGTCTCCGTTGCACAAGCCTTCTTATAAGGCCTAATTGCATCGGAACCAGAGCTAGGTATACACATGTTCCATTGGCATGCAAGGTGCAATAAAACAGCCTCAACATCCACGTGTTGGTTTCGCAGTAATGTGCTAGTCGACACGCAGAACTCACCACACTCACTAAAAAAGCACCAGCAATCTGCAAAAACATTTCTTCAACACCTTCATCAAGTTGCTTACTCGGATCAGTCTGCCTCTCTATCTTCCTCCTGCAGCTCCCAGCAGTAGACTCCTCAATAGTGAAAATTGCACCGCTCCAGAACACTGTAGAAGAGAGAAAGAGCTCCCCCTCCCCTTCTCCAGCCCAGGCAGCAGGTCATCTTAACATCCTCCCTTTCCTTACTTCAGACCACTGAACAGCAGCAACAGCCTCCAGGCATTTGCAGCAGCAAACACAACCTGCAGCATCACCTGAATAATATTTTATTGGCAAAAACGGTATACAGTAACAAAGATTTGAAAATCAACAACGTGGTATTCCACTTAGGAAAATAACCATTAATCAACAAGGAAACATCACGATTCCATAATGATATCAATACAAAGCTATAGGAGCCCATTTTCACAAAAAAAGACCAAACACAAGGTATCATAGAGGTTCATAGGTTCATAGAATTTACAGTGCAGAAGGAGGCCATTCGGCACATCGAGTCTGCGCCGGCTCTTGGAAAGAGCACCCTACCCAAGGTCAACACCTCCACCCTTTCCCAATAACCCAGTAACCCCACCCAACACTAAGGGAAATTTTGGACACTAAGGGCAATTTAGCATGGCCAATCCACCTAACCTGCACACCTTTGGACTGTGGGAGGAAACCGGAGCACCCGGAGGAAACCCACGCACACACGGGGAGGATGTGCAGACTCCGCACAGTCAGTGACTCAAGGCGGAATCGAACCTGGGACCCTGGAGCTGTGAAGCCATTGTGCTATCCACAATGCTACCGTGCTGCCCCGTAGGTTCCTCAACAGAAATAGAGGATAAACCTGAGAATGTTTTATCATGTACAGAACTCTGTTGTAGAAATGATCAGTTCAGCAGTGCATTACTTGTTGGTCATTACACGTCTCAGTGTCATTCTCCCTCCATGAGCCACAGCCATGTGTGCGCCCTCCCACAGGGCCCAATCTCATCGGAACCAAACCCTGGCATCCACATATTCCACTGGTGTTCAAGGTACAGTTGAACATCTGTGACTTCCAGCGTGTTTAACCCGCTGTGACATGCTAGTTACATGCAGCACTCACCATACCAGCAACAGAAGCATCAGCAATCTGCAAAAGCATTTCATCAACATCTTCATCAGCTTGTTGATTCGGATCAGTGTCGTACACCAGGCCCTGCATACATTCCCCTGAACCCGGTATTCCATGTTCCAGGTATCTTAGGTGACTGAAAAAGAAAGAAACAGCAGAAGTGGCCGCCAGGCATTTAAAAAAAATGTATTCATGGGATGTGGGCATCGCCGGTTGGGCCAGCATTTATTGCCCACCCCTAATTGCCCTTGAGGGGACAGTTAATAGTCAACCACATTGCTGTGGATCTCGAGTCACATGTAGGCCAGACAAAGTAAGGTCACCAGGGTCTGGAATCTCCGCCGGTAGGATGCTCGGTTTTGCCGTCTGCCCGGGAGTTTCCCGACGGTGTGGGGGGCAGCCCCACAATGGGAAACCCCATTGACCGGCTGCCGTAACGCAGCATCCCGCCAGCAGGGTGAAATAGAAATCCAGCCCAAGATTTCCATCCCTAAATTTAAAGTAAATCAGATGGCTTTTTACGACAAATGACAATGGTTTCATGGTCATCATTAAACTTTTAACTCCAGATTATCATTGAATTCAAATTACACTATCTGCCATGGTGGGATTTGAACTCAGGTCCCCAGAGCATTTCCCTGGGACTCTGGATCACTAGTTCAGTGACAATATCACAACACCAATGTCTTGCAGGTGTTCCCGAGTAAATTATCAGGAATCCTTGGGAATTCCAGATGCTTCTCCAGGTAAACATCCAAACTCTGTGGTTGGGTGCAAGGGAAAAAGATGTGAACACTGAGGAGGTGACTCCTGATGCATGTCCAGTACCCAGAGATAGATGAAGCGAAGCGTTATTACAACCAAACCCATTTACTGGCATGAATTTTATTGAAGAGACCATTGGTATCTTGAAGTTGTTATTCCATTGCCTTGACCAGTTGGATGCTGGGTACAGTAGTCATTTTCTGTACCGAGGGCTGGTGCTCAGGAATTAGAGGAAGACCATCGAAGAAGTCCCAGCTTCAGGGTGATGAGCAGGCTGGCATGGCAGCAAAGGCCAGAGTGATTCAGCAATGTTTCACTCGAGCTTTCTCAGCCTTTGTAACTCAGCTTCCATCAGAGAGCAAAATAATCCAGCAAGCCCACACATCTAAAGAATTCTATTGCCACCCAAAGATATTGAAAGTGGGGTCTCCATTAGCAACTTTCTCCCACATATTGGCCATGGAACCACCCCAGACACAAGCACCCCCCCCCCCCCCCCCCCCCGGCTCACCCCCCAACTTAACCTGCATTCTACTTTTGACATCAAGCTTTAATAATATAGAATCCGGATAAGGTCAGAGGCGATTATTATGTCTAAAAGAAAGATAAATGACCAAACAAATTGAAAACATTTCACCCAAATCATCCAAAAATGTAATTAACTATGTGGCGCTTTACGTTCCCGCCCACTTCAACAGGATACTCCCCTTACAACTGATTCACTCACCATGAAATATCTGAAAGCACTGGATCTGGCAAAGATTATAGACCCTGAAAATATCCTGGCTGCAGTATTAAAGATATGCTACAGAACTAGCTACGCCACACACAGCTACAGCATGGGCATCGACCCAACTTTGTAGCAAATTATCCGGGTATGTTCTGTCCACAAGAAACAGGACAAATTTAATCTGGTCAATTACCACGCCATCAGTCTACACTTAACCATCAGCAACACAATGGAAGGTGTCATCGACAGTGTAATGTAAGGATCTGGTCCGAGTTTTTAAAAAATATTTTTATTCCCCTTTTTCACATTTTCTCCCAACTTTGCACCCACCATCAATAAACGATAATCAGTAACAAATATAATGTCAATCCCCAAACCAATAACAACGATCCCATCCTCCTACCAAACGCCAAACATTAGCCCGCATGTTAACATAAACAAATGACAAAAAGGAATCAGGAATTGCCCATAGTCACCATTAACACACACAGTCCCCCTCCCTCCCAACCACCACCCCAACTAATGTTCAATGTTATCCAGTTCTTGAAAGTGCAGAATGAATAATCCCAATGAATTGTAGAACCCCTCAATCCTTCCCCTCAGTTCAAACTTAACCTTCTCAAGAGTCAAGAATTCCAACAGGTCCCCCCGCAACGCCGGGGCACAGGGTGGAGAGGTTGCTCTCCAACCCATCAGGATCCACCTTTAGGCGATCAATGAGGTAAAGGCTACAACATCTGCCTCCACACCTGTTTCCAACCCCGGCTGGTCCGACACCCCAAATATGGCCTCCTGGGTCCAGTTTCACGTGCGCCACTTTAGAGATTACCCTAAAAAACACCTTCCAATAATCCTCCAGCTTTGGACAGTACCAAACATATGAACGGAATTTGCGGCCACCCCCTCCCTGCACCGTTCACACACATCTTCTACCCCTTCAAAGAATCGGCTCATCCTCGCCCTTGTGAGGTGTGCTCCATATACCATCTTCAGCTGTATCAGCCCCAACCTCGCGCACGAGATACAGCCGTTCACTCTCCGGAGCACCTCACACCAGAACCCCTCCTCCATACCCTCTCCCAACTCTTCCTCCCAGTTTGCTTTGATCGCTTCCAGTGGTGCCTTCTCCTCTTCCAAAATAGCCCCGTAAACCGCTGACACTAGCCCCTTCTCTGGTCCCCCTGTCGTCAGCACCTCCTTCAGCAATGTGGATGGCGGCTCCACCAGGAAACTCTGTATCTCCTTTCTGGCAAAATCTCGAACCCGTGTGTAATTCCCCCTGCTCCAGCCCATACTTTGCTTCCAGCTCCTTCAATCCAGCAAACCGACCCCCAAGAAACAAATCATTTAGTGTCTTAATCCCCTTTTCCTCACATTTCTGAAAATTTCCATCCCACTTCCCTGTCTCAAATCTGTGGTTCCCCCGAATCAGCGTTTCCCTTGACCCTGCCCCCAACCCGAAGTGTTGGCGAAACTGCCTCCAAATTCTCAATGAAGCTATTATTACTGGTCTCTCTGAGTATTTCCCCGGGACCGTTGTGAGCGGCGCTATAGCTAGCGCCTTCAACCCGACCCCCTGCACAAACTCTCCTCCATTCTGACCCACTGCGGATCAACCCCTCTGACCCAGCTCCGTACCTTCTCCACATTCGCCACCCAGTAGTAATAATAATAGGGGCTGTTTAGCACACTGGGCTAAATCGCTGGCTTTGAAAGCAGATCGGGGCAGGCCAGCAGCACGGTTTGATTCCCGTAACAGCCTCCCCGAACAGGCGCCGGAATGTGGCGACTAGGGTCTTTTCACAGTAACTTCATTGAAGCCTACTCGTGACAATAAGCGATTTTCATTTCATTTTCATACATCAGGTTCGGAAGACCCAAACCCCCTGCCTGCCTTCCCCTCTGTCGCAGCACCTTTCTAACTCTGGCCACCTTCCCGCCCCATACGAAAGAGGTAATCATTCCTTTAATCTCTCTGAAAAATGCCTTTGGCAGGAAAATCGGCAGGCATTGGAAAATAAACAGAGATCGCGGCAACACATTCATTTTAACCCACCAAACTGGAAATGTTGTACCTGCAGAGCCCTCTGCCCCCCTCCATTCCCGGGCAACCTTCACCCCTAGATATCTAAGGTGAGTCCCTGCCCTATGGAGTGGCAGCCCCCCCCCCCCCCCCCCCCCCGCCCCCAACCCGTCCGAGACACCACAAAATACTCACTCTTGTCTAGATTTAATTTGTATCCCGAAAAAGACCCAAACACCCGAAGCAGCTCCAGTATTCCCCCTATTAACACACTCGCTTCCGACACGTATAATAACAAGTCATCAGCAGATGCTCTGTTCCCCCCCCCGCACTATCCCTTTCCATACTCCCAAACTTCTTAATGCATTGGCCAATGGCTCAATCGCGAGTGCAAACAGCAGGGGGGACATAGGACAACCCTGCCTAGTCCCACGGTGGAGAGAAAAGTATCTCAAGCTGATGTTATTTGTGCGGACACTCACCCTCGGCATCTTATATAGTAGCTTTACCCAGTCCACAAATCTTGGTGGTGCATATAGAGTTAACATGGGATTAAGTACAGTACCGTCCACACAGTGATGTAAGTGAACACATGACCCATAACTAGGGGTCAGTCTTCTATGGGATAGAGCTGTGGGCATAAGCAAGCATGGAGAGACAGTTCCGAGCTTGAATTCTTTACTGTGTCTTTGTACATAGTTCTTGTACATAGTTAAACTACTTAAGAGCATGAAAACTTCATGAAAACCTCCCAAAGGTTATCCAACAATCTACAACGTACAATGCTATCAAGTGGCACGTACACAGCAATAGCTTTCTCACTGATGCTTAGTTTGGGTTCTTTCAAGACTACTTGGCTCCTTACCTCATTACAACCGTGGTCTAAACATGCTGGCCCCAAGAGGTGAAATGAGAATGACTGTCCTTGATACGAAGGCAGCATTTGACCAAGGTCTGCTTCAGGAAACAAGCAAAACTGAATTCAATGGGAATCATGGAGAAATCTTGCCACTGGTTGGAGTCGTGCCCAGCACAAAAGAAGACGGTTGTGGTTGGTGAAGGCAAATAATTTCAGCCCTAGCACATCACTGTAAGTGCTCCTCGGGATTTTGTCCTAAGCCCAGCCATCTCAGCTGCTTCATCAGTGACTTTCCCTAGATCAGAAAGGCAGAAGTGGGATGTTCGCTGATCATTGCACAATGGTCAGTACCATTCATGGCTCCTCAGATACTGAAGCAAACCATCTCCAAACGCAACAAGACCTGGACAATATCTAGGCCTGGACTGGTAAGTGGCAAGTAACATGCACACCACACAAGTGGCAGGGAATGACCATCTCCAGAAAGAGAATCTAACCATCTTCTCTTGACATTCAACAGCAATGCCATTCCTGAATACCCAACCATCTACATCCTGGGGGTTACAATTAACCAGAAACTGCACTGGATCACTGGCGGCATGGTGGCACAGTGGTTAGCACTGCTGCCTCACAGCTCCAGGGACTCGCGTTCATTTTCCACCTCGGGTGACTGTGTAGAGTTTGCATTTTCTCCCCATATCTGCATGGGCATTACTCTGGATGCTCTAGTTTCCTCCAACAGTCCAAAAATGTGGATTGACCATGACAAATTGCCCCTTAGTGGGGTTACTGGATTATGGGGATAGGGTGGAGGCGTGAGCTTAAGTAGGGTACTCTTTCCAAGGGCTAGTGCAGACCCGATGGGCCAAATGGCCTCCTTCTACACTGTAAATTATATGATTCTATGATTATGATTCTACAAATACTATGGCTACAAGAATAGGTCAAAGACTTGGAATTCTGCAGCGAGTAATTCGCCTCTTGTCCACTATCTCTAGGGAACAAGTCATGAGTGTGATGGAATATTCCCCCCTTGCCTGGATGAGTGCAGCTCCAAAAATACTGAAGTAGCTTGACATCATCCAAGACAAAGTTTTATTTGCACCCCATCCACTACCATAAACATTCACTCCAAAGCACGATGCAATAGTGTGTAGCATATTCAGATGCATTGCAGCAACTCACCAATGCTTCTTTGACAGCACCTTCCAAACCCCAAACTCTACTACCCAGAAGAACAAGTGCAGTAGATACATCAGAACACAACAACCTTGCAGGTTTTTCTGCAAGCCACATGCCATCTGGCACTGTACCAAATCTTGCAACTTCCTTTCTAATAGCATTATTGGTGTACCTTGACCTGATGGACTGCAAAAGTCCAGAACACAAAATTTGTTGTTTTTTTGTGATGTTGATCAAAGGATAAATATTGGCCAGAATACAGCGAATAACTGCTCTACTCTTTAAAATAGTACCATGAGATCTTTTGCTTTCAACCAAGCGGCTGATGAGGTCTATGTTTAATACCTCATCCAAAAGACAGCACCTCCAGTGGTGCAGAAATCTCTCAGTAGTATCAGCCTTGATTTTTGTCCTCAAGTCTTGCAGTCAACATGAACACAGAACCTCATAACTTAGAAGCGAGAGTCACACTATTGAAACAGTGCACATGCACTGCAAGGATTCCGCTATTATCTTCCCATGGCTCTGCAATGCCTCAGGAATCTCCGACATTTGGAAACTCAACAGTCACTGATGTTCCAGATAAACCCTCCTTGCCTGTCTTTTGTTCTCCAAAGGGGACTCACTCTCCTAATCGTGCTCGCTGGTGATTGCAATTCACCCTTTGTTCCCCATTCTGATCTTGACTCAACCAGGGAGAGTGAGTGTGCACTGTTGGAAAGTGTTGAAATCTCCCTTGCCCCCCCAACACACTGGAAGCCAGCATTGGGACACTCAACTCTTCCATGCCCTTCACCTGAAGACAGAGCAATGAAATAACTCTGCTGTTCACAATCTCCCACCCACAGCTGCCACGATGGCACCCTCACACGGCCAACATCGCTGTCTCCATCGGTGTCAGATTGTGCAAGTCAACCTTACCATCTACTCATATGAGGTATCTCGTGAGTGCTGTGATCTCTCTTTTCCTGCAGGATAAAGAGAGAATGATGTAAGAGTAACCTGTCATCCTTCACCTATTCCAGTATCTTACTGATAAGAACTATTGCACACCTCAGCGATGACCCCCCCCCCCCCCCCCCCCCCCCCCCCCCCCCCCCGGCCCCGTTCTCAATTGTGCCCCATAAGTGAGGGGGCTGACTTCTCAGTGATTCAACTGGCCATTTTTTCGGGCAATCTTTCATCACCAGGCGATGGATATTGACCATGGAGATTTTGAAAGCTAAATCCAATTCTGTCTTTCCTAAATTTCTATATATGCTCATTTTCCAGCAACATGGCTGTCAGGTGTATCCGCCTTGGCTAATATATTTATCTCCTGAATCCAGCAATATTGACGTGGTTAACTCAACATAGACTAGTATTCAAGCTTGAGGTACTTCTGGCCTATAAAGCTCGGAGACTCAGTACCGTGTTCTTTATCCACTTGTTCACCAGCTCTACCTATTTTCAATGTTTGTCTGCTGTGAGCATAACCGTAAAAGTGCTAAATTAAGGAATCAGTCGTTCTTTTAGATTATGGTCCAGAAATTAAGAGGAATCTCTTCTCCATCCTTTCAGTTAGTTGAAGGAATGCCGATTCGTTTGTCTATTCAAAGCAGAGTGGCATCTCAACCCTTCTCAGAAATTCAGTAAAGAAACAGATTTTGATCATCTTTGTCAGAACAGTCAGATGTGGACAGGCATATATCCCTCCCTTATATTCTTCTTTCAATGTTCCCATGTAGCTGAAAGATTCAGCACTGCTCATTATTGGAACTTTAATTTGCCAAATCTCTATCGCTGGACAGGTGAAACCTTTGAAGAAAGTTTCACTCTCAATGGCTTTTTTACTGTGCTTTTGAACTGGAGAGGAAATTCATGTTAGATGTATTGCATATTTTTAAGAAACAACAATGTTACTGAATACATAACACTGTAAGCAATTTTGGAATGTGGCTCTGAGGATGTTTGAAATAATAAAATGTACATGTTGATTTATTTCCTAGGCTAATGGAAGTGATGGAATGTACAAATACGAAGAGATAATCCTGGAGCGTGTGAGTAGTATAGTTTGTCTGTCCATGTTACTGTGTAATGGTAATTGTACTTCCTGCAATTGGATTATTAATAGTAGCATTTTATCCATAGTGGTTGTTTTTAAACCCTATCAATCTGGCAAGAACCAGGCAGGTAGGCAATTAAAAATAATCTGTTTACTTACCTAATCACATCCCAACCACTACTGATTTTAACCTGCAGGGCTTTGCCGGCAGGTGAAGTGCTAGTCCCACTGTTTATCTAGAAGCTGGCTCAACCTTTGCCTGCCGGCAGTCTCTCTGCATCCTCTTCATGTCCATTCTGGATGGAAACATTGAAATGAGCCTAAGGGGTTAAAATACTATGATAAGCAGCCCAACATGTATGTTTCACCAGAAACCCCACTCCAGGTTAAAATCAATCCCTTAGTTTCCGTCACCTACTTACAGACTGTTTGAATAATATATATTTCTGTATTAGAGAATCATCCTGGAGCAATAAGATGATTAGAATTAATGGGACTTATGAAAGGTGATACTGTCTAGCGCAGAGCTCTAGGTCAGCCTTGTACATTATTGGTTCTCCAGCATATGATTTTTAGGATTTGGTGACCATTAATGCATGCCTCTATTGATAGATAGGCGCATGTTACTGGCCCTCAGATTTAATCAACCTGAATTCGCTTGCTGACCTATTGATTTTGAAAAGTGAAGCAAACCCTTTGGCCCCCTTTATCGTGCTCCCAAAGGAAGGTAATGATAGTCATGTGGAGACAAGATCTATTGTTCCATTTTTAAAGGTCAGACTTTAGCACAAGCGTAAATGAAATCTGGATTCCTCCCACTGGTGTTTAGTATTCAGAGAGTGTCCTCTGGGTATGTGCTGCAGATTTACAATTTTGTCAATGAAAACTGAAGCCGACCCCGTAGGTGGATTCACACTGCACCGTTAAAAATTGTCTAAAAGCCTTTACATTTGGAATCGCTCACCTTCAGGAGAGATTAATGATATAATTTCCAAGATTGAGAGGACAGTTTCATCGCAGAAAGGGTTCTTATATTCTGAGTGCTCACAATTACAAATGCTGCAGATTGGAGAGGCAGAGATATCAGCTGTAATTATTGTTGTATTTCTTTATGGTCCTTTGTAGCATACCTCCCCGCAAACTTACAATAATTATTTTAAACACATTTCAATACAAAATTTTACCCACAGTACCTTTCACATCATAAGTGGGTTGGGGTATAATTTTCCAAGGTTTTTGGAGGTGGGTTTAGGGTAAGCAGGTTGGGAAAGCTCTGGAAAGTGATGCTGGCTCAGGATCCTGATGTGATTGCGCCCTCTTCCAACTTTCCACTGTTCACCATTGAAGCTGAGTGGGAACCCCTTTGGGTCTGTCGGATAAGTAATTAACAGCTTGTTGAGGTTTTTCTGAAGCCAATTATGTGACCCTTTAGCCCTGAATCCTGGATTTCCCAGCCATGAAACCTGATTCCCAACCTGTCAGCAACTCACAAGCATCACTGAAGCAAATGCACGCCAGGAAGAAACTTTTAGTGAAGCTGACATGCTGGGAAAGCTCTGCTCAATGAAACTGAAGTGCTCTGGCCACAACCATTGAGAGACTGCTGTGCAAAGCACCTCTTTTTTGGGGTGTGTTTTTATTGCTTGACAGGTGATTGTCAACTTCTTGGAAGGCACTTTACCTGCCTAGCACTTCATTCACCTTCAGATGCACCTCCCTGCTGCCAGCATTCACCATAGCCTGAAAGGATCTTTTGCAGCTTCACCTTCCTACTCTGGTGTGGTGTCAGGATCAGAGACTACATGACCATTAACAGTTCCAACAAGAGCAATAGCATCAGCAGAATAAGTTGCCTTCTCTTCAGCCACATAATAATAACATAGAACATAGAACAGTACAGCACAGAACAGGCCCTTCGGCCCTCGATGTTGTGCCGTGCAATGATCACCCTACTCAAACCCACGTATCCACCCTATACCCTTAACCCAACAACCCCCCCCCCCCCCCCCTTAACCTTACTTTTTAGGACACTACGGGCAATTTAGCATGGCCAATCCACCTAACCCGCATATCTTTGGACTGTGGGAGGAAACCAGAACACCCGGAAGAAACCCACGCACACACGGGGGGGACGTGCAGACTCCGCACAGACAGTGACCCAGCCGGGAATCGAACCTGGGACCCTGGAGCTGTGAAGCATTTATGCTAACCACCATGCTACCGTGCTGCCCCGCAATAACCTTTTTTAGTGTCACAAGTAGGCTTACACTGCAATGAAATCACTGTGAAAATCCCCAAGTCGCCACACTACGGCGCCTGTTCGGGTACACTGAGGGAGAATTTAGAATGTCCACGTCACCTAACAGCACGTCTTTTGGGACTTGTGGGAGGAAACCGAAACACCCGGAGGAAGCCCACGCAGACACAGGGAGAACGTGTAGACTCCACACAGACAGTGACCCAAGCTGAGAATCAAATTCAGGTCTCCCTCTACAGAGCAAATGGATGGATGAGGGCCCCCATCACAGCGCCTACAGGCAGAGGATCAACTCTCTCAGTATTTCTGAGAATCAGTGTCCCAGCAAGCTCAGGTTGTCATGTCAGATTGCTGTTGACCTTCTGGAACAAGACCCCCTTCCCAGTTCACATGGTGGGCATGTATTTTCAATGGTCAACAAGGTGCCTGTCATTGCAGGAGAGGAAGTACAAAAGCGTGTGTGATTGTAATGGCTTGAGAGAGGATACCATTTGAGGAGGGAGGCTGTGATGGAAGGGTGCAAATGGGCCAAAAGGGTGAGTGTTAGTGTTGGCTCTTCAGAAGTGGATGTGAGATGCCTTCAGAGAGGGTATGCATACAACTATAAGGTATGTTGTCCCAAGTGTGGAGGAGAATGCTGTGCAGAATATAGGGCTTGGCATCTGAAATTACTATTCTACCCATATTCCATGCCCTCCTGATATTGTGGATCCTTTTGGTGCACTCTGTCTAGATTAGCGGGACCCCAATTTTTCTGTTGATCTCTTTGGCTATTGACATTCATGTTTACATGTTGGAGAGGTTGTCCTCTTCCCTCCCATCCTTGGGATAGATTACCTTACTGTATCCCTCAGATCCCTCAACAAGACCTCTGAGCAAGAATGAAAGACCTAGGTCTGCTCGCCATTCTTATGGTTGCTGAAGCCTGCTGGTGAGTCTTTCTGAAACATGTTGTGAACCTTAGAATTAGAAATCCTTCCTTTGCCAAGTGGACACATTTATCTACCCTCCCTCCCTCCCTCCCTCCCTAATTTCTCAAGGAGCCTGGAGGTGAGTTTTTAATTAGTTTGCTTTGATAACGAGCAAGTGTTGGGGCTGAAGTCAGGTTGCAAACTCATAATTTGTCCTGACATTGCGCCAGGGACTAACCTTGTAAGATTCCGTCCATAGTTTTGGAAGCACAGCTTCCTTTCTCAGATTTTAGACCATTCAGGAGTGGTCAAATACATAATTCCCAAATTAATCATGTAGTAAGTAAGATTCATGCACAGTAAGTTCAATAAGACATGGCCCGTAATTTCCTCACAGTAGCAATCTCCAGCGAATTGTCACTCTGGATAGACCTACCACATTGAACTTCCAAAGTCCATGTCTCACCCAACCTTCCTCCCTCAGGCTGGGTGAGATAGGAGCAGCGTGGGACACCCCTAGCCACATCAGCGCAGGGTAACTGGGGCACATAGAAGAAAGACACGCACCCATTTTACAGCAATAGTTGCCATAAAGATGTTTAAAGGGACAATTGAAAGGGAGAAGGTAAGTGGGAGTTCATACTTCAGTGAGGGAGACCCGGTGCGGGTGGGGGAGACCTGATGGAGGGTCAGAGGAGACCCGTTTGGGGGAGGAGTGAAAGTCATAATGGCGGGGGATACCCTGTGGGGAGGAGGGGGGAGGTCAGACCAGGAGAGTGGGTGGTTGGACCGGGAGGGGGGAGGGGTTGGATCGGGAGGGGTTGAACCGGGATGGAGGGTGGGGTTCTGACCGGAATGAGGAGGGGTGGGGGGGGGGATCGGACCATCAGTGGGGGAGGTCGGACCGTAAGGGAAGTGGGGGTGGTGTCTGTCTGGCCAGGGGGGTGTAGGGGGTCAGACTAGGGAGGGGGGGGGGGGGGGGGGGGGGGGGGGATGAGAGCAGAGGGTTTGGACCGGGAGAGAGGGATGATCTGATCGCGAAGGTGTGAGGTCGGACTGGAGAATTTGGGAGTTTCAGAGGGGTGAGATAACTCTGTCAGTGTAACTATATAGGGGTAATACTGGCAGAACCATCTGAAGTTAGCGATTTAAATCAGTTTGTCAGATGGTTCCCAGCACAGCGCAGTTGTTCAGCAAAGTTAGCACTTCTGGACAATTGCTGGGTAATCCGTTACGTGGGAACTTCTTGAAGGGATTCCCAGCGCATTATTGGGGTATCCCCAAATGCAACACAGGGGAACCAGGAAGTTATGGACCAATATGGGCCAAATTGTCTCATTCTAATACTGCAACTTTCACGTCGATACCATGGTTTGCCACTGCATGATATATTTCTTTCAGTAAAGTATAGATAGGTAGAGAGAAACAGGCAACTTTGCCTCAACATATGGACGCAGAACTTTAAGATACAATTAGAAAATCAACATGCCTCAAGCAAGATTCAAGGTCGATAATGCTGGCTATATGATAAAGCTCTTAGGGAATGGAGTCAATTCCAGATCCAGTTTATACCTTTAAAAGTATATGGATTCAAAACTTTTAAAAGATTGGGGCTTATCGAGATATGCAAATTCTATTTAATTTACATGGGATTAGGAAAGGAAAATAAGGTCTTGGAAACGAGTATATTTCCTGAAACAAACCAGCTGGACTTGACACCATATTCCATTCCTCAGTCCCGGCACACCGCAATTTCCCCTCCACATTTCTATTAAGTGTCCCCATTGGTGTTCTCCAGGTAAATAATAGACACAAAAAAGCCTCTTTCCAGGATTTGAACTGCCAGTGTTGATAGTTGGTAATTTAATGCGGTGGGAGGTGTCTCATTTTCTTTTGGCTGCAGTTTCTCGGCACTTCAGAGCAAGAGTGTCTTAAGATAGGTCAACCTATGGTTCCTGTCCTTCGAGCCGTGCCAACTGGTGTATCAAAGGGCTGCTGGAAACAGGCTGGACAGATTTGAGGCACTGTGAGATGGACTGAAGTGATGATGTAACTGAATTTCTTTTGGCTGCACATCATGAATACTGTTATACCTGGCATTCTATGAGAATGTGCATAAGGCATGATCAATAAAATTGAATTGACCACTATTGAATTTGATAGCCTGATCTTTCTGGGAGCACAAGGGTTAAGATAATGGAAGATAGTATGGAAAACGTGGGTAATTCACTAAGTATAGAATGTCCAGTGTCCTGGGTGCTGCAATCCTAAAACAGGTTATAGGCAATAAATTGACCAAAAGCCTATAATTATAGAGTCAGATGGAGTCTTGTATTGCAAACATTCCAGTGTTACAAATACCTATGAAGGGAACACTTAAACTTCTTCTGATTCCATGGTTATCATTATGGCTAGGGGAGCAAGGAACCCTGAAAGAGTATGAAGGATACATTTGCTATCAATTTTACAATGTTTATTCACATAAGATAAAAAGATTTCAAAAGCTTGGCTCTTTCAGCTCTTGAAACTTTAAAGGGTCTGAAGGGAGTGACACTTTTATTAGGCTGGAGTAAAAATGATATATTTTTTAAGAAATTAGGAAGTTAACAATGAATGATTTTTTAAAGTTTGTTTTACGCACCCTACTGCCACCATAAGGTCCATGGATTTGAAACAGTGTGCAGTGGGTGAATGAGCTTACCAATGCCATACCTTGCCATGGGGGGCATGAGGGGGTGGATGGGGGGGACATACCTTGGTATCGGAACATGAGGATATTTTGAATTTACCTTTCAATTGGCCCCCTGATGCAGACTATAGTTCACGACACTTCTTAAATGCTGTGAACCATGACTCTTTGGAAAGCTGTCTCAGCTCCATGATAATTGTGGAGGACCAGGACATGTCTATCCCTGCAATGAAGCTGACCAGATCAGGAGTACAGCGTTTTAGCTCATGGCCCAAACCAGCCCATCTTTATAAGGCACTTCCTTGGAATACGGTCATGATTCCTGGTATTGGGACCCGCCCAACCTGACTTGGTGAGAATCCAGCCCATTCTGTTTCCCTTTCTTTTGACTTTTCAGTTCAGTTTCTGTTTTAGTTAGGGTATGCCTAAAAAAATACAAATTTAATTTAAAGACACAGATTCCTTTACAATACTGTGGAGGTACTTCACAAAGCAGCAAGGTCTGCAGCTAAGGGGGAACGAGGGCTAATTGTTTTACAGAAAATCAGTGAGCAACTTCTGAGGATGCATGTATGAAAAAAAAAGGACATTGTCTTATAATGAAATACTTCTGCTGCATTCTATGTGGAAATGACATTGAACCAGCTATCCAACAATCCACGAGTCAAAATTTTGCCCCTCAAAAGTCTTCTCATACATAAGCTATTTGACTGGTTTCAGTATGGTCACTGGCAAAAATGTTGCAGTTTGTGTTGATTCTGTCACTCTTCACTTTGAGGTGCAATTCCTTGATGTCAATGCTGTTGCTTTGTGTAACAGCTTCAGTAGTATATCAACAGGCCAATGCTCAGCTAATACTTGCTCAGGCACCCCTCTTACTGACTACTCCAGAGATCAATGACAGGGCATTGAAGAATTTGGGAGTAGCATAATAATTACAGATTGTAGAATTATACTTTTTTAGTACAATGCAAGGTACAAAAACACCCTCATTTATATGCCTAACCACTGAAGGCAGTGTCGCCAATTTGAAACAATTAGTTTTTTATAAATCAGTGGACTTTTTCCAGAGTAGATT
Source organism: Scyliorhinus canicula (assembly GCF_902713615.1). Lineage (NCBI taxonomy): Eukaryota > Metazoa > Chordata > Chondrichthyes > Carcharhiniformes > Scyliorhinidae > Scyliorhinus > Scyliorhinus canicula. The sequence goes on from NC_052162.1 coordinate 49,426,599, forward strand.
TCAATTACATTGTGTTAAATAGTCCCATATATCTCAAATTCAAAATGACAGAATTAAGCATATGCCATCAATAAATCCTTTGTATATAACTGGGCTTCTGCGAGCTTGAATGTCTGAGTTTATTTCTGGCTGAGTGCAGGTTGTGTGAGTACAAGCATTTCTAGATGAATGAAGATTTGAGTGCTTTTGAATGGATCAGCAATAATTGGGGAAACCAGATCAAGGTTGAGGCCTTAATTGCCCAGAACATCCATTCCCAGGACTAATACCCCAGAGGTACGTCAGAAAATGAGCCAGGAGATTCCCTTGGAAGTCCACACAAAAGGACTGCACAAGAATTACCCGGGAAGCTTAAACTTCCATCGGGCAATTTGCCTTGCACCTGGAACCATCGGATACTATGATTTAAATCGGAAACTTTGGATGGTTCCAACTCTATTAGAAAAATAGTTACACAGGAAAAGTTATAAGGATTAAAGCCACTTCTAACTCGGGTGACTATGGTGCTGAATCCCACTGAACCCTCACAGGATTCCCGACTACCAACCCGACCATCTCCCTGCCCAAGACCAGGCGACTATCCATCCCAGGCCCCCAACTGCATCGTAAAATTGACCACTCCCTCCACCACTCAGAATACACCACCATCCCCAACAACCCTTCTAACCCCTCCCTGACTATCCGCCTGACCACCCAGCTACCTACTAGTCTCCACCCCTTGATAACCCTCACCCGGCTATCCTCCAAGCCAGACCCCAACTAAGCCCTGTCCCTTGACCCCCTCATCTCACAAGTACCCCCCTGACCACCCGACTTAGCCCCCTCAAATTTGCCAACCACCCTAACCACTCACCCACTCACATTATAGACTTACTTTCTCCCTGGCTTCTCAAAGTGACTGGGATCTTTAAAGTTAAAGGTTCATGGCAGATAGTGCTGTAAAAAGAGGATGTGGATTCACTTCTTCTGACATTGTTGCCCTGCACTGGAAGGACTCCAGTGCTTCTGCCCTGCAGAGTTCTGGGTCAGAAGACCATGCGAGAAATATGCAGCTCCTGGCCTGGGTAAGTAGGAGTAGAATGGCAATTCGATGGAGATTGCCACCCCACGGATGTTCTGGCCCAGTATATCTGTAGGAATGCTGAGGTTACAGCAAAATCATAATGAAGCCTGAGCTTCATTTTTTGAGTAGTAAGGCATAGACCTCTGTTAATTAACAGCAGTTGAAAGAAGCCCTGGGCCCCAGTGTGCTGGCTGTCATAATATCCAATCGAGTATATAATGAAATGCAGACAGGCAGTGATTGACACATAGCATGACCAATGAACACACAACACAAAACAACCTATCACCAGACAAGACACCACCACTATAAAGCCCAAGGGCATTAAGACTCCCGCCCTTTTCGGGACCCAGACACTGAGACAGTCAGAGTGCACAAGTCAGTGGACATTATTGCCATGTGGTAGCTAGTAGGTCTGGTCAAGCCAGTAAGAGGTTGTCAGTAGGATTAGTAGAGTGTCAACCCACAGCTGAACATGTACAGCAGTTCATAGTTTAAATAAAACTGTGTTGGATCATCTCCGGTGCCAGACGTTTGTTTCCAGCTTCCCTGCATCCAGTTGCAGTCAACGTCAAACCAACCCGCCGAACATATCACTGGCTGTCATTGAAATCTGTTGTCTATAGTAACCAAAACCTGATTTAATTTAATTAAATGATTGGTATGTTGCAAGATAATGGATTTCTGGATTTTTGGTTGAATCAACAATTGATGAATTCTGTTCTTACAGGGTAATTCAGGCCTGGGGTTTAGCATTGCTGGAGGAATCGACAATCCTCATGTTCCAGATGATCCTGGGATTTTTATTACCAAAATTATCCCTGGTGGGGCCGCTGCGATGGATGGACGACTTGGGTAACTAACTAGTAACTTGCAGAAAAGATATTGTTCAATAAGAGCTATTGTACAGTAAGATGTTGCATGTGTTCCTGCATTGAGAGTTGCACTCACTACTGGTAACTAGCCTCCAACACCCTTCTTGCTTCAGCAGGTTGGCTGTCGGTAGTTGGAATGTGGAACATGGCAGGGCTTAGTCGTTATGCTCACTGGTGTGCTGTTGATGACACAGCTAAAGTGGTGGGGCAGTCAAATCACTCAATCTGTCAGAACAAAAAGTTGTTAATTCCTGCATTAATCATGTTGGAGAACAGCCTTCATGATTCGTTTTGACAATTCCTGCACTGGAATTGCTTTTTCTTTACTCCACATGAGTTTCCTTCCCTCCATATACTCTAAACTCTAGGTGGTGATCATGTTGCATCAGGGCTTCTTGTTTGTCAGATAATCACTCTTTGGTGAACCATTCTAAGCATAGAAGCAGGATATTATTCCCAATCTGAATTTTTGAAGCGAGGTATGCTGTCCTTGATATCCTATTAATACTGGATACTTGTCTTAGCTTTGTTTCATGAGCAATCTGACTCTGCCCCCTTGTTGCACTGCATGAACTGATAGCATTCCTTTCATCCCATTTACATGTTGTAAACTTTGGTGGACACCTTTGAATACATGCCAATATATGCCTTACAACTGAACTCTGGAAAGTGAATCTGTGCCGTTTGTGCCACATGTGTAGTGCTACTTATAAATACAGGAAGGTTTATCTCCAAGAGCTTCAGAAATTCCATGCATGTATTTGTTTGTTCACATAAATTTGTTGTGCATTTTCAGCACTTTGAGTTAACGGCCTCACAATGAGGATTATGGTTTGGACTAAAGGAAAGTATAGGCAAATAAATCAATGTTTAAATTATAAGCTGGTATTTGCATCATTCTCTTGCGGACAATCAGGGCGTTAACTCTTTCTGATTACAACTTGAAAAGTGCTGAAGTTGTTTCCAACATCTTAAAATTTGATTAATTGTTTAACCTTTTTAAAATCACGCAGTGGAAATTTTCTTTATATCTGTGCAACCTATCAAGTGCTAGATAAGGAGAGGATACTGTCATCTCTTAAAAGAGAGAAAACCTTTTATTTCTGTCCTTCTGTCTCTGTGTTGAGCGCATGAAGCTTTACAGCCCTTTAGGCCAGTAGCAGGATTGATTTTGCACAGCAGCAGTGTGGAGGCACCATACGCATACACCAGCACACCATACTGCAGAAGCATGTTACAGAGCCTCAGGTCACAGAACACATTATTATATGGACCCAGGTTATTGTGAGATGTGATATCCTTGCATCTTTTCATGCAAAGCTGACAATGTGGAATATCTGCAGACAGGAAATGCATTCTTGTAGCATTACTTCTGATTTGCATCAGCAGCATAATGTTGGTGAAAAGCAGCACTTGTCACCTGGGTTGCAAGAGACAGTCAAGAGCATTAACCTATTATCTCAACAATTCTTTTATCTTTTTCTGTACTTCTCTATTCATTTTCAACACCTGTATAATTTGTGAATATTTCTGACTGCCTTCTCTCACTGGAAGGGTAGTGGAGACTAGATACAGCTACATATGCCTATTGTATCAAGTAAAATTCTAAACATGCCGATTGCAGAGTCTCACTGAACAGGACAATGGATTAAAGAATGGAGCACAGAAGTCGGAATGTCAGAGTCACAGTACTCTTAATTTTCCAACGCTGATAAGCCAATGTCATGAACTAAGGGTACTGGCTATGCAGTGGATACTCCAAAACACACTCACATAAGCAAGTGCTCTATCCTGAGAATGTATCTCTTGCTGAATTTGCCTCTACAGTGTTAATTGAGTTTGATCATTATGAATCTGAAAGCACTGAACGTTTGGGTCATTTGTGAAATTCCCATCATAGCTGCACTAACAGTTCACAACCAGATGGTTCTCTTTACCATTCTTCTTGTCCAGGCACATCGCTGATGCCAAAAGACTGTTCAGCAGGCATATGGGATCTGCCAGCCTAGGGTTTTCTTTTCAACAGTGTCACCAGAATATAAAGGAAATACTACCTCAGTTGGAATATTGTGCTTAATTTTAGGTGTACGTTTTAGGAAAATGTACTGGGCTTAGAAATAAAATGTCTGAGATAATGGGATTGGCTCTGATGAGAGACTAAGAGCGCAATTCAGCGACCCCATTGCATCGAATGACGATCCGGTGTAACACGTGAATCGCGCGAGAGCCCCAAATCGAGCTCAGCGTGGCACCTGACTTGCTTGCCCGCCGCAATCTGGATCTTTCCGTCGCTGGGCAAGATCCAGATCTGCATATTTAAATGTGCCGAATGGCCTCAGTAAACTTAAGATAGATTCCCTAGAGATGAGAAGGTTAAAGGATGATCTGATCAAAGTTGTTTGAGGAAATCCCCAGGACCAGACAAGCTAGATATGGACAGATTCTTCTCTTTAGTTAGGGGATCAAGAGCACGGAGAAATATGGGCTGGTTTCTCCAGTTCCCCAGCTATGTGTTTCTCGGTGCTTGTCATTCGCTGCTGGCTAGGTTCTTCCTTTCCGCCATTTGTCAATGGGATTTCCCTTTGAAGCCATTGCACGTACCAGGAAACCCGAAGGCCGGGATCCACTGCCGGCGGGAACAGAGAATCCCAACGGCCATTGAATTCTGGCCATAATCATAGAAATGTAGCTTGTTTGGTTAAACGTGATTATAAGAAAAATTTACCCTACACATGAGGTTCTGAGAATGTGCCCCAGGAGGTTGTAACTATAAAGTCACTTGAGATGTAAATAGCAGATACTTATTTGGGAAGTTAATATATTAATGGATAGGAATATTTATTCAGGAATGTAAACAGCCAGTGTTGGAACTTACAGAATCATAGAATTGTTATGCTGCAGAAGGAGGCCATTTGGCCCATTGTGTCTATGCTGGCTCTCCAAACAAGCACTATGACTTCGAGTCATTCCCTTGCCTTTTCCCCCATACCCCAGCATATTGTTTATATTCAAGTAATCATCTAATTCTCTCTTGAATATCTCAGTTGAACTTGTCTCCACCATACTTCCAGGCATTGTTTTCCAGATCTGTACCAGTCATTGTGTGAAAAGGCTTTTCTCACATCACATTTGCTCCTTTTGCAAATCATCTTAAATATGTGCCCTCTCAATCTTGATCCTTTTATAAATTTCCTTGACTGTCACCATGTCCTGGTTAGTATTTACCTCATTGGTAAAGACGGGTGCAAAGTATTCATTTAGTACCTCAGCAATGCCCCTGCCTCCATGTGTAAATTCCCTTTTAGTTCCCTTACTGATTAAATATCTGTCTACCTCAGCCTTGAGATATTAATGGATATGAATATGCTTAATGGCCCAGCCACAGGTCTCTGCAGTAAAGAACTTCACAGATTCACTACCCTCTGAGCGAAGAAATTCTTCCTGGTGACCCTTAACTCTTTAATTGTACCCTCTGCTCCCAGACTCTCCCACAAAAGGAAACATCCTCTCAGCATCTACCCTGTCAAGCTTCCTGAGAATCGCAATAAGGTCACCTCTCATTCTTCTAAACTCCAATGAGTAAAGGCCCAACCTACTCAACCTCTCCTCATTAAAAAATCCCCCTCCTCCCCGGACCTGGGATCAATCTGGTAAACTTTCTCTGAACTTCCTCCAATGTCAATCTATCTTTACTTAGATAAGGGAACCAAAACTGTTCACAGTGTTCCAGGTGTGGTCTAATTAGTGACTTGTATAGTTTTAGCAGGACTTCCCTATTTCTATATTCTATTCCCTTTGAAATACAGGGCAACATTCTATTTGCCTCCCAATTGCCTGCTGAATTTTTCTGCAGTCTTTCTCCACCAGGGGCTGGTTTAGCTCACTGGGCTAAATCACTGGCTTTTAAAGCAGACCAAGCAGGCCAGCAGCACGGTTTGATTCCCGTACCAGCCTCCCCGGACAGGCGCCGGAATGTGGCGGCTAAGGGCTTTTCACAGTAACTTCATTGAAGCCTACTCGTGACAATAAGCGATTTTCATTTCATTTCATTTTCATTTCATTTCATTTAAATAATATTCAGCTCATTATACTTCCTTACAAAATACATAACTTCACCCTTTCCTGCATTATATTCCATCTGCCAGGTTTTTGTCCACTCACCTAACCTGTCTATATCGCTCTGCAGATTATTTGTGACATCCTCACCACTTGCCTTCCTACCTATTTTTGTGTCACCCACAAACATGAAAATAGTACATTCACTTCCCTTGTCCAGGTCATTAATATATATTGTGAATAATTGTGGTCCCAGCATGGATCCCTTTGGCACTCCACTAGTTACAGGTTGCCATCCTGAAAATGCTCCCCTTATCCCAACTCTCTGTCTTCTATCGGTTAGCCAGTCCTCTATCCATGCTACGACCCCAAACACCCTGGACTCTTATCTTACTATAAATAGCCTTTTGTGTGGTACCTTATCAAAAGCTTTTTGCATACTTTTTCTTCCTTATTTTAGTTTCTGTTTCTGTTTTCATTCAAGGAGCACTGGATTTGTTTACCCTACCTTTCCCTTTTAAGGGAAGATACCTTGATTGTGTCCAGACTATTTCTGTTTTGGAGGTAGCCCATTGTTCAGCTACAGTTTTTCCTGCCAACCTTTCATTCCAGTTCAACCGGCCCAGCTCCATTCTTGCCCCATTGAAGTCGGCTCTTCTCTAATTAATTATTTTTCACTGAATCCATAGAATCCCTACAGTGCAGAAGGGCGCCATCTGGCCTATCCAGTCTGCACCAACCCTCCGATAGAACACCCTATAAAGGTCCAATCCCTCACCCCATTTCCATAACCCCACTTAACCTGCATATTTTTGGGCTGTGGGAGCAAACTGGAGCAAACTCACAAACACTTAGAGAGATCATAAAACTCCACACAGACAGTCACCCAAGGCTTGAATTGAACCCGGGTCGCTGGCGCTATGAGACAGCAGTGCTCATCATGTTCCGCCCTGGATTGCTTATTATCCGAAACCTTATGATACAATGGTTACTGTTTCCTAAATGTTCTCCCACTGACGCTTGATCTATTTGGCTAATCTCACTTCCAAGAACCAAGCCCGTGGACTGGACACATTCTGCTGTAGAAAACTTTCCTGAACACAATCTAGGGACTTTTGTCCCTCTCCGTCCTTTACACTACCATTGTTCCAGTCTACATTCTGGTAATTAAAGTCTCCCATTAAAACTCCTCTGTAATGTTTGGATCTCTTGGTAATTTCCCTCCAGATTTGTTCCTCTACAACCCTCTCACTAACTGGTGGTCTCTAGACTACACCAAACAATATAATTGCACTCTTTTTGTTCCTTAGCTCTAACCAAATTGATTCTGTCCTTCCAAGTTCTCTTTTTCCAACACTGCAATGATCTCTTTAACCAATGCCGTCACCCTACCTCCTTTCCTTCCTTTCCTCTCTCTTCTGAACAATTTGTAACCAGGAATATTTAACACCCAGGTCTTTGTTTTCACCACATTGTCGTATTTCCACAACGCAATCTGCGCTTGTAAATCCCCAATCTTATTTACTATTTGCCTTTACATTAAAACTCAATACCCTGATTTGGAAGTCATTACTCTCTCCCTTACTCTAACTTCACTTATCAACTTACTATTTTCTATAATAGTGCTTTCTGTCTCTCCCAGTATTTTGTGCATCATGGCATTCCGCTCTCATATTTCTTCTTGGTTCCCACGCCCCTGCTGAATTAGTTTAAAGTGCCACCCCACAGCACTAGGAAAATGCCTGCAAGAAACTCAGGCACAGCTCTGTTCAGGTGCAGCCTGTCCAACTTGTACAGGTGCCAAGTCCCCAGAGCCAGCCCCAGTGTCCCACCCTCCTGCACCATTTTCCCAGCCATGCATTCATCTGCTGTATCCTCCTATTTTTGTACTCACTTTCACATGGTGCTGGGAGTAATCCAAAGATTACTACCTTTGAGGTCCTGCTTAATTTTCTGCTGAGCTCCCTAAATTCTGATACGAGATGAAAGTGTAGTCAAGGAAAGTAATACAACACCATAACTTCAATTCGCTGAAATTGCTAAAATTCTCCTTTAAAGAGAAAGTAGGAAGTTGGTATTAAAAAAATAGAGCAACCATGGCTAATAAAATGAAGGAACAGACTTGATAAACCAAAATTACCTTCTGTTCCTTTTTCGTGAATTAGCCGATTGTGCATTCCCAGTCCTGCCGGGGTGCATATTGGATTTGTTTATTGTCACGTGTACTGAGGTACAGTGAAAAGTATTTTTCTGCAAGCAGCTCAACAGCTCATTCAGTACATGGAAGAAAAGGGAATTAAACAATTCAAGAAAATACATGAGAATACATAATAGGGCAACACAAGATATACCATGTAACTACATAAGCATTGGCATCGGTTGAATCATACAGGATGTAGTGTTAATGAGGTCAGTCAATAAGAGGGTCATTTAGGAGTCTGGTGACAGTGGGGAAGAAGCTGTTTTTGAGTCTGTTCGTGCGTGTTCTCAGACTTCTGAATCTCCTACCCGATGGAAGAAGTTGGAAAAGTGAGTAAGCCGGGTGGGAGGGATCCTCCCTGGGAAATAGAGCAAGCATAGTTTATAACTTTCTGTCCTCATGGTAAGAAAATTATAGGCAGTGCATAGAAGATTTCCTATATTCATTCCTAAACTATGTGACTGCATGCAGCAGCATACAGTTAGATATTTTATCCCTATTCCTAAAGTGCTGCCATGAATATTGTGGAGTACAAACTATGGATTTACAACATACCACAGTCACTGAGAAGATCAAACGCATGCACATGTTGAGCTAAATTCAATGGCCGTGGCAGAGGCCCCGTCCACCTATTGGAAAGCCGGTGTCAATCCCGCCCACAGCCATTATCAAAAGCCCTAATGGGAATAAATGCCAGCCAGGCAACCAATTGCCTGCCATTGGGGCTTCTGTGCTTAAAGGTGAAAATCTTGTCTCCAAGAGCTTCAAACCAATCAGAGGGCTGGTAGCTCGTCAGTCCCAACGTGGTACCAGGGATGGTAGTCACTGCCTGCACTGTAGCTGGCCCTGGAGCAGCTACCATGATGGAAGCCTTGGAACACAAAAGAGTGGCTTGGGCTTGCCTGAGCCAGTCAGATAGATAGGGCCTGGTGTTGAGTGAGGAGGTGGGATGATGGTTTGTGGAGGACAAGAGGGCTCTTCAACAGTGGTGGTCCTTGCTACCCAAGGGTTTCTGTGGGCCACAGAGTACCCAATCTAAAGCTCCCATCCTCACTAAGCCCAGAGAGAGGCTACCAGTTGTTACTGCGCAGCCTCCCATGACGGAATTTTACAGTCCCTCCCTCCGGTGGGATCTTCTGGTCCTGCCGCAGTCAATGGACCTTTGAATGGTTCGCCCCAATTTAAGGCCCCACCCCCGCTGCAATAGAGCCATCAAATTCTGTCTCCCTTGTGGTGTCTGGCTCCTGCCCTCCCCAACCCACTGCTCTGCTGATACTAGAATACCAAAGGTAGTAAGATGATGCTCTTAAATCTTGCGTGATAACTGCTGTCACCTCATGCTTTAATCTGTAACATTTTGTTACATCTCAATGAACTATGATTCTCAGTACATTTTAATTTTCATCATCTCGTATCCTTTGTATCACCATTTGTCCCCCGTGACATTTTCAATACTGGTGAATAATTTCAGAGTCAAATTATTTTTAGGAATGGGATGAAACACGTCCGCATTGTAGTAAATGTCAATTCTGCTTCCTGCTGGAAACCTCATCCTTGACTGCTGTTGGTGTTTTCAGGGTCAATGACTGTGTGCTGCGAGTCAATGATGTGGATGTTTCAGAAGTCGTTCATAGTAAAGCGGTGGAGGCACTGAAGGAGGCAGGACCTGTTGTTCGCCTATTAGTCCGTAGAAGACAGCCAGCTACAGAGGCCATATTGGAAGTGAATCTTTTAAAAGGACCCAAAGGTAACATTGTAATGTCTAATTTAATCGTGCTGATTTGATCAGTGGTATTGGCACATATGCAAGGGAACAAGAGAATGTTGAAATTAACTACCGATCCATTCCAGGATCAACTCTTGGTTTCCTTGTTATTTTAATCTCAGTAGTAACAGCTCTTGAAAAGATCCTTCGGTGTCTCTTCTTCCAAAGTCAAAGCAGTGACATTCAAGTAAGTGTTTTTTTTTACAAAATATGGATGTGAACAATAACTTCTGCATACACAACACAAACCATACCTCTGCATTGCTTGCCTCAGTAATGCAAACAGCAGCTGGGCTTTTCAAGTTTTTAGCAACATAAACATCCACAGCCTCAAAAACAGCACCTGCACTTTCCCAGGCTCAGTAATACACAGTGCCTAAGCATTCCCAAACTCAGTGGTACAGAGGCCTGAAGTTTCGCTTAGGATTTGGGAGGTGGGTTCGTTTTCGGATCGCAAACCTGCCTCCAATGGTAAATAGATAAAGCTTCAGATTTTGCCAAAGGCGAGGTGCTAATTTTCTGAAGGGTCAGAGGTGGTGGCCAATTAAGCAGCAGGAGAGGGAGAAGGGTGATTTGAGGTAGACAGCAGGGAGGTGAGTGACATTCTGGCCCAACTCAGCAGTCATTGCTGTAGCTGCCATTTGTGCGCGATTTTAAAAATTAAAGCATCTGAATCTACAAATTGGCCAGGGCCGATAAAGGTTTGGAACCCAGAAAAGACTTGGGAAATATTAATGTTATTAAAATTGCATTAGATTTTCTTCAAAACTTCCACTTTTTCTCCAATCAAATAAAACTTTCTCCACTCTGCAGCTTGATTCATGCCCCAATGGCTGCCCATCCCTGCAAAAATTTTCAGTCCTTAGAATGAAGCTCTTAAGGAAGTACTTAATCACTTAAATTCACCCAGTTAACAATGCAGGGAACTTCACTTTCCTGCCCCAACCCCACCTTCATGAAAATTGGCAGAGTTGGGAACAAAGGTGGGACATCATGATACCAACATTGGTGTCAATGTTTTTGGTTGCCACCTCCGCACCAATCCAAAAGGAGCATAGGAAAATCCAGCACACAATTTTGGACTATTCCCAGTCCCAGTAATATGCAGTATCGGAGTATTGCCAGTCTCGGAAATACATCGTGTTTGAATATTCCCAGTCTCAGTAATACACAGCGGGCATAATTCTCCCAAAAAAATGTCATTTCAGGCTTGAAAATCGTTGCGAATAGCGCTGGCTTTCCGGTGCGATGTCTATTGTGATCTTCTCGCACTTAGTCATTTTTTTGGAGCTGGGGATAATTTGCTCCCCATCTCCCCCCCCCCCCCCCCCCCACCCCCACCCCACCCCCACCCTCCTGTCCCATCATCAACATCCAGGCTGGGCACCCCAGCCCTGTCAGAAACAATTCCAGCGTGGCACCTTAGCAGTGCCAACCTCACACCCTGGCAGTGCTCTTGCCAGCTGGCAGTGCCACCTGGACCCCTTGGCAGTGCTAAGATGGCACTGTCAGGATGCTAAGGTGGCACCAGCTGTGCCATGGCACCATCTTCTCAAAGAGCATACAGCTGATAGTCTCCGATCCTCTGGGATACCCACACCAGTGCCGCTCTGTCTGGTCCCCATTTGTGGGAACCAGTGTGGGACAGCGCTTGCCTGAGGTCTCTGAGGCAAAGCGGATGAATCCTAGATGCTCAGGTACCTCGGGAATCTGCACATTAGAGTGAGACTAGCTACCTCACTCTAATATTCAGATTTGCCAAAAAGTGATCCTGCCTGTAATGGGCGGGATTTACATTGCAACGTTTCACGAACTTGTGTTGGATCTCGCGAGGCATGGCGATCTGCGGAGCGGGGTCTCCCGGCTTTCATCGGCTATGCTGCACTGCGGCATGCTGCTTTTCTAGCTCAATGTGGCTGTTGGATCATACCCCTGGTCTCCATTTGTGGAGACCAGGAGTGATTCGTGCCGGTTTCACATTGCGCTGGTGGGTGGGAGAATTACAGAAACCGGGAAAATTTGGCTTAAAGTCAATTCTGAATATTTAAGTGGGACATTTAACGTGCTAACCTGGTACATGCTCTGATCCTGGGGCCTCTTGGTAGGCCTGAACCAGGTCAAAAGTGATATAGTCTGATGCCCAGACATACAGAGCATCCTTCATCTCCCAGATGCACCTGTGGGGGATGACTGCAATATGTAAGAGGTCTGCAGAAGTTTGCAAATGCTTGCCTGGGAGAAACACAGCCTTCTCCAGCATTGCTTCTCAGTCAAATCCAACAAGGTGAATTTTGGCCAGTGTATTGAGTATAGCCTCCTTTATGCAACCTACCACCAACCCCCTCCCGCTCAACGTTGTCCCAATCTACCCTGAGTAGCACACGTGATTGCTTTGGTTATTGCTGATGATGCTGTTTCTCATCCCAGATTAGGTACATTTAGGAGACTGGATCCCATAATAAGTAGAGTCCTGATCAAAGATATTAGGCAGGATTCCCCCGAATCAGCGCGAAGGTCCGACGCCAGCGTATAAAACGGCGCGAACCAATCCGGCATTGGGCCAACCGGAAGTTACGGAATTCTCCGCACTTCCGCGGGCTAGGCCGGCGGCGGAGGGGTTGGGGCTGCACCAGCCAGCGCCGAAGGGACTGCGCGAGTTAGCGCATGAGCAGAACCGGCGGTGTGGTTCAGCACATGCGCAGACCGGCCGGCGTATTCTGGCGCATGTGCAGGGGGTGGGTGTCTTCTCCGCGTTGGCTATGGGGCCTACAGGGGCCGGCGCAGAAGGAAGAAGTGCCCCCACGGCGCAGGCCCGCGCGCAGATCGGTGAGCCCCATGGGCCAGGCCACCATGGTGCCACCCCCCCCCCCGGGTCAGATCCCCCTGCGCCCCCCCGAGGATCGCATCAGCCAAATTACCTTCCAGGTCCCACCGTGTGGAACCATGTCCAATCCACCCCGGCAGGACTGGCCAAAAACAGGCAGCCGCTCGGCCCATCGAGGCCCGGAGAATTGCCGGGGGGGGGCGCCGCCAACAGCCCCCCGACTACCAACCGAAAACCGGGGAATACGGCAGCCGGCGTCGGGGTGGGATTCATGCCGCCCCACGAGGATTCTCCGACCCGGCGGGGGGTCGGAGAATCCCGCCCATTGTTGGGTAGAGAAGTATAGAAGTTGCGATCTTAAGGGCCGTATTTGGCAGGTTGGGTCCATGCACGGCTGGCGCCAAATTGCACGGCCCGACCACTACAGGTCGTCACTGTGCTCATGCGCGTCCACAGACCAGCCGTTTTTGGCACGGGAACCGGGAGTTTTACCCGGCGCTGCTGCTAGCCCCTCACCGGTCCCGGAATTGGTGATGGCTCGGTGACAATTTTGACAATAAACGCGACAGGTTCCACTGCGGCATCAGCACTTAGCCGCAGAAACAGAGAATCCAGCCCCATTTCTTTGGTTTGATCCCAATTAATAACCTAGTTTGTATATTTTAATACAAATAACCTTTTATTATTTAACAGTAATTAGTATTAAAAAGCCAACAATACAACTGCACAACTGCTATCTAATTCCCAACCGTGCCACCCATTTTATATACACACACAGCCCACACCCAAACCCGCACAGACAACATAGAGGGAAAGGGTAGTGTAGAGGGAAGAAAATAATGATTAAAAAGTAGGAATCTTTGACTTCAGATGGTTATCTTCCAATTAGTTTCTTTATCCAGTTTAGGCCTTCAGTTGGATGTTATCTTTTCCCTCAGCTTGTAATGGTCTTCACTGTAGACTCACAGAGACAACAGGCAGCCAGCAGCCGAGAGAGAGCGAGAGGGAGGGAGAAAACAAGGTTTCCTACTTTGAGGATCTGTCTTCTGTTGGGTTCTCTCGGAAAACCCCACCTGGCGGGAATTGCTGACGGTTGCCAGGAAGAACACTGTGCTTGGCTAACCCATTGGCTGCCAGCCAATCAATCGAACCAAATCCCTCCAATTTGCTGGGTGCCAGAAAGTCTGGGATTTCCTTTCGCAAGTCCAAAACTTAAGCACAAAGTGTTCCAGTTGTCAAGCTATTGGAACCTTTGGGTTCTGTACTTCCTCTGCTCGACTTAAACGTATATCTCATATTCATGATCTCTAGAATTAAAAAAAATAAAGATAAAATTAAAACAAATGGGAACAAAGGGGAATCAAAAGGAAGGACTCTAACAGTTGAAACGTCCATTCTATTAAATAGATACAGGACCATCTGTTACGGGACCAATCACAAATTCTCTGCTCCTGACAGCTGAGGTTTGCATTGAATGTGATGTATTGTGTGTCTTTGGTAAATTATATCTTTGGTCATCACCTTAATCAGCTGATGCCCCCTGTTGCAGACTTAATGGAGAAAATTCAGAGATTTATGGCATGGGTTACAAGTGCTCACCAGCATTTGGATTTTTGAGGCTGCTGCAACCACAGGAATCGAGGAGAGGCCTGGCAAGGCTTCTCTCCAGGTATTTTACTCTATTCTGGGGGTCCCGCTGTATGGCCTGAGCGGCTGCAGTGAACCCCAAGGATGGAAGGAGGAGAAGAACCTCTCTAATCAAGCATGTGTAGATGCAAGTTACCAAGGAAACAAGGGCAGCACGGTAGCATGGTGGTTAGCATAAATGCTTCACAGCTCCAGGGTCCCAGGTTCGATTCCCGGCTGGGTCACTGTCTGTGCGGAGTCTGCACGTCCTTCCCGTGTGTGCGTGGGTTTCCTCCGGGTGCTCCAGTTTCCTCCCACAGTCCAAAGATGTGCGGGTTAGGTGGATTGGCCATGCTAAATTGCCCGTAGTGTCCTAAAAAGTAAGGTTAAGGGGGGGTTGTTGGGTTACGGGTATAGGGTGGATACGTGGGTTTGAGTAGGGTGATCATTGCTCGGCACAACATTGAGGGCCGAAGGGCCTGTTCTGTGCTGTACTGTTCTATGTTCTATGTTCTATATGCTGTTTTCAAAGACAATGCTCCAAGACCTCAGGAGGACATGACAGGAAAATGACATCACACTTTCATGTGCCAAGCCCACACTCTGATTTCTCCACTTTCTCTTTCTCAGCACTGCTCAAGTCAACACAGCTTGCGGCTCCACACCTTCCTCTCTCTGTAAGAACCTTTCACCTCCATTCAAACAGCAAGCACTCACTCTGAATCAGCTTATGGCTGTCACATCGATGACTCACAGTGACCTTGGATAAATAGTGGCCTTCCTGCTTTGGCAGGAAGAGGTGACTAAGGTAATGGACAGGGGAATGTCTATGGATCTCAGTTATATGGACTTCCAGAAGGCATTTGATAAGGTCCCACACAACTAAGGTGGAAGCCCACGGAGTTGAGGGCAAATTATTGACATGGTTGGGAAACTGGTTGAATGGCAGGGGACAGAGAGTGGGGAGATTGGGTAATTACATTAATTGGCAGGAGGTGACTCATGGTGTACACATAGATCTGTGTTGGGCCTCAATTATTTATTTTACTCATTGGATTATAGCAAAAGAAGACATGTATCCAAATTTGCTGATGATACAAATATAGGTGGCATTGCAGACAGCCTAGACGATAGCATAAAATTGCAAGGAGGTGAATGGGAAAACTTGTGGCAGATGGAATTTAATGTAAAAAGTGCGAGGTTATCCATTTTGGACCAAAAATGATGTAGCAGAGTACTTTCTAAATGGAAAGAGGTTAGGTAAGTGGATGTCAAAGAGACTTGGGGGTTCAGGTGCATAGATCCTTAAAATGCCAGGAACAAGTGCAGAAAATAACCAAGAAGGCTAATGGAGTGCTAGCCCTTATATCTTGAGAATTGGAATATAAAGACACCAGGGTTATGCTGCAGCTATACAAAACTCTGGATAGACCCCACTTAGAGTACTGTGAGCAGTTCAGGGCACCACACCCTAGGAAGGATACTTTGGCCTTGGAGGTAGTGCAATGTAGGTTTACAAAAATGATACCTGGATTACAGGGGTTGAGTTGCGAGGAGAGAATACTCAAATTAGACCTGTTTTCACTAGAATTTAGAAGGTTAAGGGGTGATCTGATCGAAGTATTCAATATGTTAACAGGGAAAGATAGGGCAGGTAATGATAAATTATTTCCACTGGTTGGAGATTCTAAAACTAAGGGGGCATAGTCCTTTCAGGAGAGATGTTAGGAAGACCTTCTTCACTCAAAGGGTGGTAGAAGTTTGGAACTCTCTCCCACAAACAGCAGTTGAAGCTAGATCAGTTCTTAATTTTAAATCTGAGATAGATAGATTTTTGTTAAACAAAGATATTAAGAAATATGAGCCAAAGGCTCATATGGAGTTAGGTGACAGATCAGGCATGATTTCATTGAATGGCAGGACAGGCTCGAGGAGCTGATTTGCCTACTCCTGTTCTTCTGTTCCTCTTCGCAGAAGCCTTGATGAACACTCAGACTTCTCTGCTTTCTCTTCTTTGAGGGGAAGAGAAAATGGCTACAGCAGCAGGGACCCGGATTAAATTCCGGCCTTGGGTCACTATCTGTGTGGAGTTTGCAGCTTCTCCCCTTGTCTGTGTGGGTTTCCTCCAGGTGCTCCAGTTTCCTCCCACAGTCCAAAGATGTACAGGTTAGGTGGAGTGGCCATGCTAAACTGGCACTTAGTGCCCGAAGATGTGTAGGTTGAGAGGAGCTGCAGGGATAGGTTGGAATGTGGGCTTGGTGTGGTGGTCTTTCAGAGGGTCGATGCAGACTTCATGGGCGAAATGGCCTCCTTCTGCACCACAGGGATTTGATGATTCTATGTCACACAACTAGAGACAGAGACCTGAAAGACGGGAGAGTTAGCCATCCACTGATGGGTACCTTGTCAGCTATTTGCAATGCATGTCCACTATGTCCACTGTGAAGGAGGTCTTGTTTCAGAGGTTCGTAGATGTCAGCAGTGAGCTGCCATGAATGCTAAGACCTCCTGAAGCACTAGTGCTCAGACATAACCAGAGAGCTGATCCTCTGCCTATAGACCCTGTGCTGGCGGCCTTGGCTCCTTTCAGCTGGATCTCAGCATCTAGCCCATCTGCCCTGCGAAGAGACATATGGCGAAGGAGAAGGCAGCTGATTGTGCTGACAGTATAGCTCCTGCTGGAACTGTCAGTGGTGATGTGACTTCTGCCATTATCCCTCAACAGAGTTACAAGGTAGAGCAACACAAAGTGCTCGTGCCCCATGGTAAAGTCTGGTAACAGGGAGATGCAGCTGAAGGTGAGTGAAGTTCCAGATAGCAGAGGTTGACAATTATCTGTCAAGCAGTGATAGTCTGAGAAAAGAAGTGCTTTGAACAGCAATCATAGCTGGAGTTCTTCAGTTTAATGATCAAAGCCTTCTCAGCTTGTCAGCTTCACCGAAGAGGTTCTTCTCATTGGGTAATTGCCTCACTGGTGGTGAGGTGCAGACAAAGGGTGGAATGTTATTATGTGCTGGCTCAGGCAAGAAACCCGGTGTGCAGCTTGTCGGCTGCACAACTATCATTACCCAGCAGATAATTCAGCACATGGTGCAAAGAAATGGAGGCCTGGCTCATGCCATCCCACCGGTAGGGCAGGGCCAGGAAAAGCCAGCAATGCCCCCTCTACATGCAAACAGACAAACCCCCACAGCAATGGAACCGCCTGTGGAACCCCCCCCCCCCCCCCCCCCCCCCCCACCCACCCCCGGTGCCACCTCCTGGCACTGCCCCCAGGTGGAATGCCATTTGGATCCTGACCTGACTCCCCAATCCTGTGCACACTGGAACCTGCCGCTACCTGAATGGGAAGATTCCCTCTTCAAATCCTTGTTGCCCACTCTGTCCCCACTGGGTGAAGATTGGGGCTTAAAATCTGCCATTAAAACTGGGCAATTGGAACTAATTCATGGCCATAACCAAATCATTGTGATAAATTTCAGATGTATGAGATTAAACTAAGAGTGAAGTAGGAATAAAAGTTTACAAAGACTGACCAATTCACCCAGTATAAAGTCATACAGACAAAAAATAAATAAGGGGTGCTCAGACAAAGAAGAGACAAAACAGCAGAATTAAAATATAAACCTAGAGGTAGCTGTTGGTATAAACATAGAAAATAGGAGCAGGAATACACCCCTTGAGCCTGCTCCGCCATTCATTATGATCATGGCTTATTATCCAACTCAATAGCCTTCTCCTGCTTTCCTCCCATAGCCTTTGATCCCTTTTGCCCTGAAAGCTATAAACAACTTCTTACAAATACAAAGTTTTGACCTCAACTACTTTCTGTGGTAGCCAATTCCACAGTCTTGCCATTCTCTAGGTGAATAAATTTCTCATCATCTCAGTCCTAAATGGTCAGACTGTGACCCCTGGTTCTGGACTCCTCCACCCTTGAGAACGTATTTCCTGCATCTACCCTGTCCAGTCCTGTTAGACTTTTGGAGGTAATAATCAACAATTAACCAAGTGTTGCTTTCAGTTTTTAAGTGTTACAAGGCACATCCATTATATATAATCTTTTATTGTCACAAGTATGAAGTTACTGTGAAAAGCCCCTAGGCGCCACATTTCGGCCCCTGTTCAGGTAAGCTGGTACTGGAATTGAACCCACGCTGCTGGCATCGTTCTGCATTACAAACCAGCTGTATAGCCCACTGAGCTAAACCAGCCCTATCCCTGTTTTTGTGGAACAAACATGGTGAGCATAATGTCCCATGAAATTTAAATAATACATATGTCAGCCAGTACAGGTTTATTGAACTAAACAACCATTTAAACCTCTCCAATGTTCTTGAACATATTGCCACCTTCAAATTTGTTCCCATCTTTCCTGAAACTCCTTGGACGGGATTTTCTGTCCTGCACACCACCCAGATTGTCCATTTACACTGAATGTTAATGGACTTTTGGCTGGTCTGCCAGATCACCTGTGGAGTCGGAAAATCCCGGCTCTTCTTTGAATCTCTCCAAATAGATTTCTGTCCTGCCACAGTACCAAAACAGCATTATCCATAGTCTCAAAGTACATATTTTATAACTGTGGCTGCGATGCATTATCCCTCCTTATTCTCCTCAACCTCTCTGCAGTGTTTAACATGGTTGACCCCAGTGACCTCATCCATTGTCCCTCTCAAAGGGACAACCCTCACCTGGTTTCATTTGTAACTACATTATCCTGGCAGCACCATGGCGCAGTGGTTAGCATTGCTGCCTCACGGCGCCGAGGTCCCAGGTTCGATCCCGGCTCTGGGTCACTGTCTGTGTAGAGTTTGCACATTCTCCCCGTGTTTGCGTGGGTTTCACCCCCACAACCCAAAGATGTGCAGGGTAGGTGGATTGGCCACACTAAGTTGCCCCTTAATTGGAAAAAATGAATTGGCACTCTAAATTTAAAAAAAAAATACATTATCCTAGCTACAGTACCTCCAGCAATGGCTTGTCTTCAAGCCCCAATGTTATCTGCAAAATCCCCAAATCCTTGGCGACTTCCTTTCTCATCTAAATGCTGCCTCTTGATGATATCATCTGCAGACATGGGATCAGCTGCCACACATTAGCTGGCTATATGCAGATCTGCCTTTCCACAGTCATTCTAGACCCTTCCACTAGCTCTGTGTTGTCAGACTGCTTGATCAACATCCCATCTTAGATCAGCCACAATTTCTTCCAGATCTGCCAAAAACCCTATTTCCTTACCATTGATTCTATCGCTCTGCTTGACCACTGTCTTACGTTTAACCTGACTGTTGGCAACTTTGGCGTCCTTTTCAACCCTAAAACAGAATTCACAAACCCATAATCCTCTCCATGGAATGAGCTGCCTACTTTTTTTAATCTTGTAATTTAGTTCGCTTCCACGCCTGCCCCAGCCCATCTTCTGCAGAAATCCTCATCCAAACCTTTGTCACCTCCAGATTTAACTATTCTATTGGAGGAAGAAAAAAGAGGGATGAAAACTTAACAAGAAGCATGAACTTAGAAACATAATCTATGTAATGATGAGGCCCTGGAGAAGTAGCAATAGCTTTTAGAATTTACAGTGCAGAAGGAGGCCATCCAGTCTGCACCAGTCCTTGGAAAGAGCACCCTACTTAAGCCCAGGCTTCCACCCTAACCCAGTAACCCCTCCTAACCTTTTCGACGGTAAGGAGCAATTTAGCAGGGCAAATCTACCTAACCCGCACGTCTCTTGACTGTGGGAGGAAACCGGAGCACCCGGAGGAAACCCACGCAGACACGGGTAGAAAGTGCAAACTCCACACAGACAGTCACTCAAGGCCAGAATTGAACCCGGGACCCTGGAGCTGTGAGGCAGCAGTGCTAACCACTGTGCCAGCGTGCCGCCCTCAGATAAGGACATAAGTTAGACCTCTGAAAATAATGGGGGCGGGATTCTCCAATCCAGTGGCAGAGCGTCCACGCTGTCGTAAACGCCATTGTGTTTTATGACGACGTGAACAGGCTGCACCCGCGACTATTCCTGGCCCCTACAGTGCTGGAGCAGTTGGCGCCGCTCCAGCTGCAGATCCCGGCGAACAGTGCGCCAGGGGATCCGCGCATGTGCAGTTGCGCAGGCGCCAACGAGGACATGCGCAGTGGCGCCGGCGCCAACACGCGCATGCGCAGTGGCTTCCTTCAACGGCTGGCCCCGACGCAACATGGCGTAGGACTACAGGGGCCGGCGTGTAAGGAAGGAGGCCCCCAGCCACAGAGGCCGGCCCGCCGATTGGTGGGCCCCGATCGCAGGCCAGGCCATATCGGAGGCCCCCCCCCCGGGGTCGGACCCCCCTCCTCCCCCAAAGTCCGCCGCCACCCGACCCTTGCATGCTGAGGTCCCGCCGGCCCAGAGCAGGATAGAATGGCGCTGGCGGGACTCGGCTCTTTGCTTACGGCCGCTCGGAGAATCGGTGGGCCAGCCATGTAGAATGGCCAGCGACCGTGCCGTGCCAACCACACCGGCACCAATGGCGCTGGTTCTCCGCTTCCGTGCGGGCGTCGGGGCGGCATGGCCCGTTCGCAGGGATTCTCCGGCCCGGCCCAGGCTTTTGGGGACCCATTTAAAGCAGTTTTCAATTGGGTCTTCTTTTAAATCTTCACTACTCCTGCCTAAAGCTGACAAGGGGGTTTACTGATATATTTAAATTGGGATTTGCTATTGTATTTAGGGCTCCAATATAATTTTAGTCTTCCATTTGTTTCAACTCCACTGATGTTAAATACAAGGGTATCCCAAAACACAGAATGGTGACTTGGAACACTGGTTCTTAGCGGTGTGTATTTTAAATTTGGTATCGTGTGAGAAATATGCAACCATGGAGGAATAGTCCAGTCATTTTGTGATCAGTAAATAAAGAATATTTATTAACAAGTAGGACTATAATACACTACAACAGTACTCTTAACTACACTGATGACTATGCACATTACATGAAGTCACGCCTTTGTTCCCAAATACCTATGTTTTCTGATCTCTGAGCCACGCCTTGTTCCCAAACGATGTCCAATATTATATAACTCTATGAGATAAATCCAGCAGATAATTACCACCCATGGGTTATTTGTCCACATTTGGGAAAATCGTCTTCAGTGATCTTCTCAGTTCGAGTTTTTAATTTTAACCGACTACCCTTATGGCAATAATTTGTTTTCTGGGGCAACTGTTTTCTGCAACTGGGTGTGGCTGTGGTGGCAGCTGCCTCTAATTAATGTGCTTTGGATATATCATTCTTTCTGTTTGATGTTATCACCCTGTGGACCCAACTTTTAGTATATAAGTGTAAATTCCCTTATCTTTCTACTTTGAAGTTACCTATTTTATACTCCATTGTTTTTCCCAAGTCACATAGGTAAACACTTACTTTTCTTACTGGTAATCTAATTTGCACATCAAAACCCCATTCAGCTGCCCTTATCAATACCATCTTTTATTTTATTGTGTCCCAATTTCATCCTTTAATCTTAATTTTCCACAATTCTTAACACCTTCCCTATTCCTTTCAAATGAAACATCATCATTTGAAAGACGATTTCATTTCTCAACCATTTGGTTATCAGTTCTACATTATTTAACATTACAAAGATGTAAGATCATGCATTAACATAAAATATACCCCAAAGTATTTACACACAGGGCTCCTGTGCATTTTTTTACCCATGCTGTCTTTTTTACATTTGTGACAATGCATAGCAATGATGTTTCATTTCCAGCCACATGAATGATTTTCAAATACACGGTTGTAGTAACAAACTCTATCTAAATAGCCTAGTGTTCCAATTTCAAAATCTTTCCAGAGATTGTAGGGGATTATGGTGTATACATATGATTGTTTCTGCTGAATTGTTCGACAACATAAATCTCAAAATGTTGCAATGCCAATACCAAACATAAAGGGTGCAATTCTCCGACCCCCACGCCGGTTGGGAGAATCGTGGGAGTGCTGGGCGATTCCCGCCACGCCACCCTGGCATCCGCACGCGATTCTCCCACCCCGCCAAAACGGTGTGCTGCGTTTCACGACAGGCCGCTCGGAGAATCGCCGCTCGCCGTTTGTAGCAGGCGAGCGGCGATTCTCAGGCCCAAATCGGCTGAGCGGCCTGCCCAATCCAACGGGTTCACGCCAGCGCCAACCACACCTGGTCGCTGCCAGCGTGAACAGCGCGCGGATGCTGCGTGTGCGGCCTGTGGATGGGGGGAGGGAGGATCGAGCACCAGGGGGGCGCTCAGTAGGGGTTTGGCCCGCGATCATGCCCACCGATTGGCGGGCTGGCGTCTCTAAAGGACGCACTCTTTTCCTCCGCCGCCCCGCAAATCAATCCTCCATGTCTTGCGGGGCGCCCGCGGGGACAACGGCAACCGCGCATGCGCTGGTTGGCGTCGGCCAACCTGTGCGTGCGCGGGTGATGTTATTTACGCGACGCCGGCTGCGTAATTTACACGGCGCCGCTTCTAGCCCCCTGAGGGTTGGTGAATAGGGGGCAAGGAGCGGCGTCCGACGCCGGAGTGAAGCACTCCGGTTTTCACTCTGGCGTTGACACTTAGTCTCCCGATGGGAGAATTTCGCCCCAAGTCTCTTTTTCAATTGTAGAATACTTCTGCTCATGAGGATTTCATTTCCTTGAGAAATATCCCACAGGCTTCTCAATTCCAAGTTCATCTTCCTGTAACAACACGGATTAGCTTCTTTTAAGAATTCAAATAGTTATTTTAGGTGTTGCAGATGTTCTTTCCAATTTTAACTGAACACCACTAAATCATCAATGTAACTGCACAGTGACTCAGTCCCTGAATAACTTTATTCATTAGTCTCTGAAATGCTGTGGTGCGTTCTTCATCCTGAATGGCATAACTTTAAATTGATAAAGTCCATTTGACGCCATGAATGCTAAGATTTCCTTTGCCTTCTTGGATAAAGACCCTTGCCAATATCCCTTTATTAAGTCAATTTTTGTGATGAATTTAAACTGTCCGACTCTTTCACTGCAATCCTTCAACCGTGGTATCGGAAAAAAAATCCCTTTCGGTGATGACATTCACTTTCCCGCAGTCCACACAAAGTCTCTGACTTTGGCATTGTTACAATTGGTGAAGTCCAATCACTAGAACTTAATTCCAGAATGCCATTCTGGAGCATGTATTTCATTTCCTTCTGTCCTTGCAATAACTTTGCTGGATTTATCCTCTATGGATATTGCTTTATTGGAACTGTGGGCGCGATTCTCCCAAAATGGGAGAAATCGTAAGGCTGGCGTCAAACCCGGGCGGGTTTGACGCCAGCGTGCCCCTTCCCGACCGGGAACCGATTCTGGTCCCCGGTTGGGGCTAGCAGCCCGACGCCGTAAGCTCCGGCATCACGGGCTTAACGAATTTCGTTAAGCCCGCTTGCCGGAGTTAGCGCCGGCTGACGCGTCATATGACGTCAGCCGCGCATGCGCGGATTGGAAGACTCCAACCCGCGCATGCGCGGATGACGTCATCGCGTATATGCGCGAAACCCGCGCATGCGCGGGCCGGGATGCCCCTCAGCCGCCCCGCGAATGGATACTGCGGGGCGGCGGAAGGAGAAATAGTGCGCGGGCATCGGGCCCGCTGCCCGCGATCGGTGCCCACCGATCGCGGGCCCATGGCACCCTTGGCACGGCCGTGGTACTGCCGTGACAATTGGTGCCATGGTTATAAAAAGCGAGTTGTTCCCGCCGTTTTTACGAACAGCCAGACCAGGTGTGTTTGCCGTTCGTAAAAACAGCGTAAAGGGCTGGGACTTCGGCCCATCTATCAGCTGTGAATCGCTGCCGGCCGTAAAAAAACGGCGGCAGCGATTCATGTCGGGAGTTGGGCGGGGGGGGGGGGAGAATAGCGGGAGGGCGGGAAAAATGTCGGGAAGGCCCTCCCGCTATTCTCCGACCCGTCGTGGGGGGCGGAGAATCGCGGCCTGTTTTCTCCACATCTACATTATGCATCACTATCTCCGTTTCACCTAATTTGTTCCTACAAATACTTTTAAAAGACTGCATCAACTCTTCCAATTCACCTCGGCTCTTATCTGGAAGTTAACTTAACAAGTTGTTTATATTTCACAATACTTCCTCATTATCCAAACAAATTAGAGAAAAGTAATTCTCAGAATTTAATTCTTCCTTTTATCCCTGCTTCATTACTACCAAGACTTGTCCTCATCTGCTCTATCCCAATACCTTTTAATATGACACTCTCTGAGAGACTTGCGTCAATCTGGTGTGCATGTCAGATCATTTATTTCACTCAGTTTTTTTTCAATCTGATATGGTCCACTAAGTCTAGCTTTCAATGGTTCACCCGGCACAGGTAATAACACGAGCACTTTTTCCCCTGCTACAAAAATTCCAGTCTGCGTTCTCCTATAAACCATAGCTTTCATTCGTTGCTGTGCAATCTTTAAATGCTTCCTTGCAACCTCACAAGCCCCATTCAGTCTTTCTCTGAAACTCGATACATAGCCCAAAAGTGTAGTCTCTGATTTCTTTTGGATTAATATCAGTGGTCCTCTAACTTCATGTCCTTAAACCAATTCAAAAGGATTAAAACTTGCAGAATAATTTGGTGCATCCCTAATGGCAAATAATAAAAATTAAATCCTTTTGTTCCAATGATGAGAGTAATCTTGACCAAATGCTCTCATCATTATTTTCAAAGTTTGATCACCTCTCTAATGCTCCCTGTGTCTCTGGATGATATGCTGATGATTTATATTGTTTTATTTCCAAGCTATTCATGACTTCTTTAAATAATGCTGACATGAAATTTGACCCATAAACCGATTGTATCTCTTTCGGTAATCAGTGTCTAACAAAGAACAAAGTAAAGTACAGCACCGGAACAGGCTCTTCGGCCCTCCGAGCCTGCGCTGACCATGCTACACATCTAAACTAAAATCTTCTACACTTCCGGGGTCTGTTCCCCTCTATTACCATCCTATTCATGTATTTGTCAAGATGCCCCTTAAACATCACTATCGTCCCTGCTTCCACCACCTCCTCCGGCAGCGAGTTCCAGGCACCCACTACCCTCTGTGTACAAAACTTACCTCGTAAATCTCCTCCAAACTTGCCCCTCGCATCTTAAACCTATGCCCCTTAGTAATTGACCCCTCTACCCTGGGAAAAATTCTCTGACTATCCACTCTGTCTATGCCCCTCATAATTTTGTAGACCTCTATCAGGTCACCTCTCAACCTACTTTGTTCCAGTGAGAACAAACCAAGTTTATTAAACCTCTCCTCATAGCTAATGCCCTCCAAACCAGACACATCCTGGTAAATCTCTTCTGCACCCTCTCTAAAGCCTCCACATCCATCTGGTAGTGTGGCAACCAAAATTGAACACTATACTCCAGTGTGGCCTAACTAAGGTTCTATACAGCTGCAACTCCAGTGTGGCCTAACTAAGGTTCTATACAGCTGCAACATGACTTGTCAATTTTTATACTCAATGCCCCGGCCAATGAAGGCAAGCATGCCGTATGCCTTCTTGACTACCTTCTCCACCTGTGTTGCCCCTTTCAGTGACCTGTGGACCTGTACACCAAGATCTCTCTGACTGTCAATACTCTTGAGGGTTCTACCATTCACTGTATATTCCCTACCTGTATTAGACCTTCTAAAACGCATTACCTAGTAAAGAATTTGGTTAATTCCTCTATCATTCTTTTGGCTGTAATGTTTCTTCATGGTATGGCTTCAGGAAATCTACAGGATATATCTATAATAGTTAACAAGTATTGATTTCCAGTTAACATTTTGACAAGTGGTCCAACACAGTCAACTAGAACTCTTGTAAAAGATTCTTCGAAAGCTGGCTTAGGGATCAAAGGTACTTGCTTTATTGCAGCTTGTGGTTTCCCTATTACTTGACATGTGTGACATGTTCGACAAAATTAAACTTCCTCTTTATGTAGTCCCGGCCAGTAAAACGGTTTCTGTATCTTTGCTTGTGTTTTCCTTATTCCTAGATGTCCTCCTATTGGAATTTCATGAGCTATCCTTAGAATTTCTTTCCTATACTTAGGAGGTAATACAATTTGATGTATTTCTGCCCATCTGTCATCTGCACTAATATGCGTGGGATGCCATTTTCTCATAAATCCTTTACATAATGCCATTCCGGAATACATGAGTCTCTAATTTCGAGTAAATCATTTAATAAATTTGTTTTAATTTGGAATTACCCTGCTGTAATTCTATCAATCTCTTTGAGCTAAACACATCTTTTTAAACATAGAACATACAGTGCAGAAGGAGGCCATTCGGCCCATCAAGTCTGCACTGACCCACTTAAACCCTCACTTCCACCCTATCCCCGTGACCCAAAAACCCCTCCTAACCTTTTGGGCACTGAGGGAAATTTAGCATGGCCAATCCACCTAACCTGCTCCTCTTTGGACTGTGGGAGGAAACCGGATGCACGAAACCCACGCAGACACAGGGAGAACGTACAGACTCCACACAGACAGGGACCCAGCAGGGAATCGAACCTGGGACCCTGGCGCTGTGAAGCCACAGTGCTATCCACTTGTGCTACCGTGCTTTCCTTTCATCTTTTCCATCTTCATTCAGGATACAGTACTAAAGAAAGTATCAGATAACCTTGCCTCGCTGTTATCATCCAGTGCTCTTAATTTCACCTTCTCTTGTCTCATCTCATGTGCCTGTGATCTTGTTATCACACAATCAGAAAACACCCCAGGATGGTCCATTTGCAATTCTTCTGCAGCTTGATTGTTTTGTACTGGCTGTTCAACCACAGTAGGTGTCATTACTATCTGTGATACAGCTATATCATTCCATGGGATGAATTGAATCCCTGCAATGAACAATGTTTCTAACACTCCTATAACCACTTCTCCCATCTTCAAGCTACTCTTTAAGTTTGCATTCACTGGAGACATTTTTTAGTCTCTGCATAAATACCGCTAAGGAGAACTTCTTCCTTCAATATACCACCCATGTAACAAATACCTTTATCCCACAACATTAGGGATTGACTCATTCCTGTATTTCTTAAAAATGTAATATCTTTCCCCATTCCATTTTGTATACATGAAAAAACGTTACCTTCGCATACAACAGTGTCAGGGACCCGGGTTCATTTCTTATGTTGAGTGATTCTGTGGAGTTTACATGTAGTCAGGGTTTTCTCCAGGTTTTCCGGTTTCCTGCCACAGTCCAAAGATGTGCAGGTTAGGTGGATTGGCCGTGCCAAATCGCCCCTAGTGCCCAAAGGTTAGGTGTGGTTACAGGGATAGAGCAGGGGATTGGATCTAGGTAGGGTGTTCTTTCAGAGGGCGAGTGCAGACGTGATGGGTCGAATGGCCTCCTCCTGCCCTGTATGATTTTATTCTATGAAAATCCTTGAACATATCACCACCTGCTGTTCACTCTGCCCCTGTACAAGTTGTGCGCACTTATTTTCACCTCATTATTTATTCTTCTCTGTGTACACACCCTATCAGCTTCTCTTGTTCTCCAGTCTCTGATTTAATATTCCCCTTCTTAAGACTTATAACTCCAACTGGCTTGCCATTTAACTCTCAATTATAATGATTTTGTATGGCCCATTTTATTACAATAAAAGCATCTAACTTTCCTCATATCCCGCATTCCCTCAGCATTGTCTTTTTTACATTGAAGTGAGGTCTTCGTGGAATTTTCGACCACTTCCTCTCTTGTTTGACTGTCTTTTCTTGCACCTTCCCATTTTCTATCTTTCCACGACTCAAAAGTATGTCCAAAGAAAGGCTTTGCCCGATGAACCAGTTCATTGACATCAGCAAGCTTCATGGCTTGCCTCACAGTTTTAACTCTTTGTTCCTCCACATGAGTTTTTATCATTGCAGGTAATGAATCTGTGAATTCTTCCAATACTTCTAATACTTCTCTCAGGGCCTCATAGGACCCTTCTATTTTTAATGTTCTCCCCCACCTATGAAAATTACTTTGTTTAACCCTTTCAAATTCAATATAAGTCTGTCCAGACTGTTTTCTCAAAACTGTTGTCTGAGCCTCTGGTACTAACCCATTAGCCCTCAATATAGGTTTCTTCACTGTGTCTTACACCTTAGATTTTTCTTCTGACAAAGACGCATAAACTTCACTACCCCTATCTACGAGTTTACTCTGTAAGAGCAGCATCCAAATATCTTGCGACATGTCGTTTATTAGAATTAGAATTAACAATGTTGTGCCGAGCAATGATCACCCTACTCAAGCCCACGTATCCACCCTATACCAGTAACCCAACAACCCCCATTAACATGATTTTTTTTTTTTTAGGACACTAAGGGCAATTTAGCCTGGCCAATCCACCTAACCCGCACATCTTTGGACTGTGGGAGGAAACCGGAGCACCCGGAGGAAACCCACGCACACACGGGGAGGACGTGCAAACTCCGCACAGACAGTGACCCAGCCAGGAATCGAACCTGGGACCCTGGAGCTGTGAAGCATTGATGCTAACCACCATGCTACCGTGCTTCCCCCCCCCCCCCCCCCTCTCTTATCTCACTATTTCCTCAAATTAATCAAAAAATGCCTCCACATCCTTTTCATCTAATTTTGGAAGTGCCTGTACAAATCTAAACGTCTCCACACTAGCTTCATGTCTAGAACTACTTCCATCCTAAACCTACTCTGGTGTCTCTGCTTTAACTTCCAGCCTACTCCCAGCCATGTTTTAGCCTTTGCAGTCATTAGTCATGTTGCAATCATCTTATTTTAAATCACACACCTCCTCAATAGGGCAGCACGGTAGCATTGTGGATAGCACAATTGCTTCACAGCTCCAGGGTCCCAGGTTCAATTCCGGCTTGGGTCACTGTCTGTGCGGAGTCTGCACATCCTTCCCGTGTGTGCGTGGGTTTTCCTCCGGATGCTCCGGTTTCCTCCCACAGTCCAAAGATGTGCAGGTTAGGTGGATTGGCCATGATAAATTGCCCTTAATGTCCAAAATTGCCCTTGGCGTTGGGTGTGGTTACCTGGTTATGGGGATCGGGTGGAGGTGTTGACCTTGGGGAGGGTGCTCTTTCCAAGAGCCGGTGCAGACTCGATGGGCTGAATGGCCTCCTTCTGCACTGTAAATTCTATTATAATAATCGATTGGTTCCACACTTTCCTCACTCTTGTTATGTTTGAAAATCACAAATTCCCCTACACCCAAGGAATTATACTTTTCAAAATCCTGCCAAAGAGCCGCCAATTTTGTTATGAAACCCACTGATGCTAAATCATCCCAAAACCCAGAAGGGTAACTTGGAACATTGGTTCTTAGTGGTGCGTATTTTCAATTTGATATGATGTCAGAATAAATGTGCAAACCAGGGAGGAATAATCCAGTCGTTTTGTGACCAATTAGTAAAGAATATTTATTAACTTAAAAGAAAAACACACAAGAAGGACTATAATATAATCAGTACACTGATGGCTCTGCACAGTATTACAGGATGTCACCCCTTTGTTCCCAAATACCTAAATTTCCTGAATTCTGAGATGCCCTTTGTTCCTAAACAACATCCAATATTATATAACTCTGTGAGCTAAATCCAGAGGATAATTATCAACCACAGGTTATTGGTCCAGGTTTGGGCAAACCTTCATCACTTTCAGCGAAGGCGTAATCTTCTTGGTTCGAGTTTTTGATTTTAACCGGTTGCCCTTTTAGTAATAACTTGTTTCAGGGAGACTGTTCTCTGCAGCTGTATGTGGCTGTGGTGGTAGCTGCCTGTGTCTCTTTCTCTAGTTATTGTGCTATGGATATATCATTCTTTTCCTTTGATGTTACCCACCCTGTAGACCCGGCTTTTTAGTGTATAAGTGCCAATTCCCTTATCACTCCACCTTGAAATGATCTATTCCATATCCCATTGTTTTCCCCTAGTCACATAGGTAAACACTTGCTTTTCTCACTGGTATGCTAATTCACACATCAAAACCCTCTTCACGCAGCTGCCCTTATCAATTCCCCCTTTTATTTTCTTTTATCCCAATTTCATTCTTTAATGGGCAGCACGGTAGCACTAGTCGATAGCACTGTGGCTTCACAGCGCCAGGGTTCCAGGTTCGATTCCCCGCTGAGTCACTGTCTGTGCGGAGTTTGTAAGTTCTCCCCGTGTCTGCGTGGGTTTCCTCCGGGTGCTCTGGTTTCCTCCCACAGTCCAAAGACTTGCAGGTTAGGTGGATTGGTCATGATAAATTGCCCTTAGTGACCAAAAAGGTTAGGAGGGGTTATTGGGTTACGGGGATAGGGTAGAAGTGAGGGTTTAAGTGGGTTGGTGCAGACTCAATGGGCCGAATAGCCTCCTTCTGCACTATATGTTCTATGTTCTAATCTTAATTTTCCCCAATTCTTAATACATTCTATTAAGCATGTATTCCACGTAATCTGCACAAGTCTATAGTTGTTGAACTCAACGTTGAAACCTATGGCCTTTCTCCTTCATATTAAAGCCTTTATTTTAATATCCCATATATTTATTGTCTCAATTCAAAAACCCTCCAACCCGCCACCACCCCTTTTCCATGCCCACAGCAGGCTATCTGTCTCTTGTTCTTAAGGTTGCTATATCTTGTTGCCATCTCTCCCAGCTACAGATTAATATCCAACATGTTTTCCCTCTCTTTAGTTCTGATGAAGAGGCAGACAACCCGAAACTTAACTCTGTTTTCTCTCCCTACAGATGCTGCCAGACCCGCTGAGTTTTTCCAGCACTCCCTGTTCCAGAAATCTGACATGTTCTTTGGGGGGTTAAAGTCCATATAAATAGACACCTCACATTCATTACAACCTGAGTATTTCTTTCGAATTGCAGTATTACTTCTTTGTTTTTCATACTCTGTCTCTTAGGTCTCGGGTTCAGTATTGCTGGAGGAATTGGGAATCAGCACATTCCTGGAGACAATAGTATCTATATTACCAAAATAATTGAAGGTGGTGCTGCCCAGAAGGATGGTAGACTGCAGACAGGGGATCGACTGCTTGCTGTAAGCACTGGTTTTTATTTATGCACTTCAATGTGTTTAGTCACCTTGCTGTTTTTGAACGTGAAGCTAAAATGTATTTTTATAGTAAATTGCAAATGAACAAACCAAATTCAGAGGAATTTAAGTGTACATTTACTCAACAAGCTGAACTGAGTAACTAAATGAGGGGTGGCTGATATTGTGTATCTAGACTTTCAAAAGGTATTTGGTAAAATACCACAGGTACTAGTAAAATTGAAGCTTATTGGATTAAAGGGAACAATGTGAATCTGACATTGGCTAAGAGACAGAAAGCAGGGAATCGTGATAGGCAGACATTTTTTTTAAATTGCGGGAAACAAGAGTGGTGCCCCACAGAGGTTGGTATTAAGACTAATGCTCTTTTGGCATATGTTAATGATCTTGGACAGGGCATAATTTCACATTTTGCAGATAACACAAACTCTGAAATGTATTCAACAGTGTGGTGGATTATAGCAGACTTGAGCAGGACATAGACAGATTGGTGAAATGGGATGTTACATGGCAGATTAAGCTTAATGTGGAGAAGTACAGAGGAATGCATTTTCAGAGGAAGAATGAAGCACCATGATCTAAATTGTACAGCTTCAATGGAAAGAGCGAGCCTGGGGTTTTACGTACACAAATGTTCTAAGGTGCCAAGACAAATTGACCCAGCTTTTTCTAATGCATCTTTGGCTTTATAAACATAGGAAAATCAAGAAAACAATGCCAAAGTTTTCTAAACCACTGATTAGGCCTCAGCTGGAGCTGGAGCATTGTGCCCAGTTCTGGGCACCACAATTTAGGAAGATGACGAGGGGGCAGAAGAGATTTATTGTCATGTGAAGAAACTGGAGAAGGTGGGATTGTCCTCTTTAGAACAGCAAAGGTTAAGAGGGGTTTTAAAAAAGATGCCCCAAATGTTAGGGTTTTTTTATAGAATATATGGACAGAAATTGTTTCCAATGCCAGGAGAATTGACAACCAGAGGACACAAATAAGAAATTGGCACGAGAACCAGAGGGGAAATGAGAATTTATTTCAGACAGCGAGTTTTTATGAGCTGGAATTCACTGCCTGTAAGGGTGATGGAAATATATTCAATAATAACTTTTTTTCAAAGAGGAAATAGGATAAATACTTAAAATGGAAAAAAATTGTTGAACTTTGAGGAAAGAGATGGTGAGTGGGATAAATTTTTCTAACAGCCTTCCTCGGCATTATGGACTGAATGGTCTTCTGTGTAAATGTGAAAACCTCGCTGTTTGTGCTGGGCAGGTCAATAACATCAGTCTGCAGGAGGTACGGCATGAGGAAGCAGTGGCTGCTCTCAAGAACACCTCGGATATGGTATATTTGAAAGTTGCTAAACCTGGTGGCAGCCACCTCAATGATGTATATGCGCCACCTGACTATGCAAGCAGTAAGTATTGTGTCAATTGTACAATCTTACCTTACTGACAACATTACTACAAAGATGAAAATTTGTGCAAACCAGGATTTGTGTGGCAATTCTGTGAGCAGCGATTCAGTTGGTTAAGTTTATGCCTATTTTGAAATTGAGGCATATTGACTGAAAAAATTCAAATTTTGAATGGAAATAGGTATTGGTTCCCTCGTCCCAGCTGCTGTATGGTACAGGCACTAGATTTATCTTCATTACCTGAGTTATGGAAAAGATAAATGAAACTGAGTTCACCTCAATTTCCAGTGGCCTCCAACAGCCAATCCTGTTGTTTATCTAATATCTACCTGCAGCCTCTACAATTTGCCATCATCGTTAGGAAGTCAGTGGGTGGGATTTAAATGAGGCCTAGGTGTTAAAGTACTTTGAGGCTCATTACCGGAGCAGTAGTGAGCATCTAATTCATATTGCTGCCAAACCTCCCCCCCCCAAAACAAGGCCAAATATAACATCAGGATCATAGTTTGTTATCTGTCTCGTTGCCACTACCACAAAACTTTCCATAGCTTTATCCATTACTCACCCAGACATTTTCTGCAGCTTGGCCCTACACACGGCATCTGCACACCTTGCTATCACACAGTCAGACACAAACTAGAGCCTGGTGTATTCCGCAACCTGACAAACTTTCCATTCAGACGGGCTCCACGTCTGATATACTTCTGCCTGATTTACTCCTTGGTTTGGACCACATTCCTACCTGACTGACTCTCTGGCCTGACGTAGCCCGCAGCCTGTGATTCTTACTATGATCAGTCTGGAACCCTGTAACTCTCACTGTCTTCAGGAAATGTTTGTCCTCTACAAGACGACAGTGAGTTTATGTCTGGAGATCATGGGGGTAAACCCATTTCCAAGGTCTCAAGAAACAACATTTTAACGTTCCAACATATTGTATTATTTTCTGAGCATCTTAGAAAAAGTCATGTTTATTCTGGCAAGCATGTAACATTTAGATTTAAGCAGCTTCTCAAACTCATTACATTTATCATTCTGATGCAGCATTTTCTGCCCTGACTGATAATCACGTGAACTCTGCAATGGGTTATATGGGTGGAGTTGAAAATAAACCCACATATCCGCTGCCAGCAATCACTTCGGGGCGATATTCTCCAGTCCCTCGGCATGTGATGGGAGACGAAGACTTCACAAGGTCAGTTTCTGCTGGTACTTTGCAACAGAATGTTAGGCTGCAGCTTTGGGATGGAAAGAGTTGTGCATGTTAGCCATGAACATTCCTGAGCAGAATGGATATGGGAAGTTCGGATTGTTTGACAGTTCTCATGATGGATGGGAGAACAAAAGTGTGAACAAAATCTATTGTTTATTTCTTTGACGAAATAAGGAACTTGGACAAAGGGAACTAAGTGGAAGTTATTTATTTACATTTAGCTTTTGACACAAGGTGTCACACAAAAAACTGGTTCTCAAAATTGGAAGACTTGGAATGGGGTAAACTGGAGAACTTAGCTAAATCAGAGGAAATAAGATAGTTGCTGCACTCGGAATATTAGCATGGAAAAATGATTAGCAGTATGTTTCAGAGATCAGCACTTATGAATTGATACATGAAATATGGGGCTGAATCGTACCATATTTTTTCAGCATCAGCCAGTTGTCAGAACTGAAAACTGAATGAAAATGAAAATCGCTTGTCACAAGTAGGTTTCAAATGAAGTTACTGTGAAAAGCCCCTCGTCGCCACATTCCAGCACCTGTTCGGGAAGGCTGGTACCGGAATTGAACCGTGTTGCTGGCCTGCCTTGGTCTGCTTTTAAAGCCAGCTATTTAGCCCTGTGCTAAATATTGGGCTGAATCGTACCATATTTTTTCAGCGTCAGCCAGTTGTCAGAGCTGAAAATTGGAGTGTAACTCTCCAGCTGTACAGAGCAGTATTCATTCCAGATCATGAGCCTCTTGGAGTAAAACAAAATGAGGGGGTATAGTCTGGTGGGGTGGGGCATGATGGAGCCAGCAATGCCAGCTCCTGAGATTGGGCGGCATCTTTAAAGGGAGCCTCGTTGAGAACTGAAGATCAACTTCCCCTCCCCCCCACCACCACAGAGATATCGTCGGCATTCCCCTGCACCCTCTGCACAATCACGGGGGGTCTCTCCACCACCTCACCGTGGAGGTATTGCCCCCCTCGCTGCCTGTTTCCCTCCATGCCTGCAAGTTCCTCCCTCAATGGCTTGGCACTCTACCTCCTCCCCCCCCCCCCCCCCCCCCCCCCACCACCACCACCACCACACATAATGGCAAACACCTACACCCATGTGGCTCTCCAGAGGGCTTGCTCTGACACGCTCCCCGACACTGCCCCTTGGCACAGGTTGGCACTGCCATGTTGGCACTGCCAACCTGTGACAGGGAGGGTTGTCGCAGGGAATCCCCCGCCCCCCACCGCCACCCCCGGAGCCATACAAATCTTTGCACACCCGGGGGAATCCTCGACTGATTCACACCTTATATTTGCTGTTGTAAACCTCACCAACTTGATGTTGCGTTGGCAAGGTATTAATATTCAGTGAGGGAATCATGTGGTGGGGTGCTGGGCAATTACATTGAAATGTATTCATAAACATTAAAGTGATGCTCTTGCGCTTTTTGGACCTGATGACATCATTGGATTGGATTGGATTGGATTGGATTTATTTATTGTCACGTGTACCGAGGTACAGTGAAAAGTATTTTTCTGCAAGCAGCTTCAACAGGGGGGAGCGTGAAAAATCATGAAATGCGGTCCTCTCCAGATTTCCCACCTGAGCCAGCAATCGCAGGCTTAACATTTCCCCCATTTGTGCCCTTGGTGACTGGCTGACAGAAGATAGCCTGGGTACTGGTGGAGTGGCAATGGTTGGGGGATAAATGCTGCCATGTGAAGAGAGGAAAACAACTTTGCACTCGACGGTTCTGCTGCCATTTCTCCAAGGCAGTTCTCAGCAATCCTTGAATCCTAGAATCTATAGATTCTTTGGCAATGTGTTGGAGGATAGTGTTATGATCCCAGATAATGTTATAACTCGATGGGAAAATCTGAGAATGGAACCCTGTCTTAAAAATCTATTGGCTGGTTTATCTACCGGCGGGATTCTCCGTTGCGCTGACAGCGCACACGTCTGCGGGTTTCCCGGTTGCATGGAGTGGACACAGTGGGGAATCCCATTTGCTGGTGGTGGAATAGAGACTCCCGCTGCCAGCAAGGGGGCACCACCCAGGAAAACGTGGCTGGCAGACTGGAGAATCCCACTCCTTAACTTTTACTCTTTTTTTAGTAAAATGTGGAGGAACAGTCACAGGACCACTAATTAGTATTAACAACAAGAAAAAACAATTGTTAAACATGAAAAAGTTGATTTATGATACAATACGCCTTTACTTCCCCCTTATCTTAACAATTAGGATTTAAGATTAACATGGGCAGCATGGTAGCATTGTGGATAGCACAATTGCTTCACAGCTCCAGGGTCCCAGGTTTGATTCCGGCTTAAGTCACTGTCTGTGCGGAGTCTGCACATCCTCCCCGTGTGTGCGTGGGTTTCCTCCGGGTGCTCCGGTTTCCTCCCACAGTCCAAAAGATGTGCAGGTTAGGTGGATTGGCCTTGATAAATTGCCCTTAGTGTCCAAAAATTGCCCTTAGTGTTGGGTGGGGTTACTGGGTTATGGGGATAGGGTGGAGGTGTTGACCTTGGGTAGGGTGCTCTTTCCAAGAGCTGGTGCAGACTCGATGGGCCGAATGGCCTCCTTCTGTACTGTAAATTCTATGATCTATGATCCACAATGGTTTCATTAACACAAAGTCCTTTTTAAGCACACAAAGGATTCTCCGCACCCCAACGCCGAATTCGCAGCCGGCACGGGGGTGGAGAATCCATCTTCTCGCACGGAATCGGGACCGGAACGTGTGTTTCTGGGTGGTTTTCCATTCACTGCGGGTGGGATTTTATCTTCCCGCTGCTTGTCAATAGGATTTTCCATTAAAACCACCCCACGCCACGTCTTCACAGCAACTGAAGAATCCCACCCAGGTTCTCCATTGTACCCGGCCTCACCCGTGACATTCCTGCGGTGGGCGGGGCGGGAGAATCCATCCCTTTGTCTTAACCACCTATACACCAACTCTAAGATCCAGCCACTGATTTCCATAATTATTTCAACTCACATTTCACAGGCTGTAGTAAAATCTCACAAACCTAAAAATCACTTCAGATATCTTTCAGGCATCTCAACCTTTTTTCTAACTCTTTCTATCTTTACTGAACAGTACTCTGTCCTAATATCTTTAATCTCAGACCTCTTGGGAGCTTCTTTAACTTCTCTACTTTTCTTAACTAGCTGCTCTTTAGATCTTTGCACTTGTATTCTTAAGTATTACTCTGGTGTGGCTTTTCTTTTAACAAAGCTGGGAGAAATGTTTCCTCTCTAACTTCGAACAGAGCTGTGAGAATCATAGAATTTACAGTGCAGAAGGAGGCCATTCGGCCTCTTGGAAAGAGCACCCCATTTAAGCTTCCAACCTGTCCCCATAACCCCACCTAACCTTTTTGGACATTAAGGGCAATTTAGCATGGCCAATCCACCTAACCTGCACATCTTTGGACTGTGGGAGGAAACCAGAGCACCTAGAGGAAATTCATGCAGACACAGGGAGAATATGCAGACTCCGCACCCTAACCCAAGCTGCGAATTGAACCTGGGACCCTGGAATTGTAAAGCAACTCTGCTAACCACTATGCTACCGAGATGCGTTATGTTTCACTACTTATCTTCAACTGCAATAAAATTAGCTAAATTAAAATTTAAAGCCTCTTTACTGTACAACGTACCAGTAGCTAAGCAACTACTGCTGGTTTATTTATTATTCGCGCCGTAGCCCTCTTTAAGCACAATAGAAACACATTTGGCAACTAACTAACACACATATTCTTTATTGCAACAGTATTTCTTTAACTGTTAGTGCCTTCCATACCATGCTATTTCTATCATGCAATACCCATCCTATTCGTCCCTTTCATATTTACATAGAATACATAGAATTTACAGTGCAGAAGGAGGCCATTCGGCCCATCGAGTCTGCACCGGCTCTTGGAAAGGGCATCCTACCCAAGGTCAACACCACCACCCCATCCCCATAACCCAGTAACCCCACCCAACACTAAGGGCAATTTAGCATGGCCAATCCACCTAACCTGCACATCTTTGGACTGTGGGAGGAAACCGGAGGAAACTCACGCACACACGGGGAGGATGTGCAGACTCCGCACAGACAGTGACCCAAGCCGGAATCGAACCTGGGACCCTGGAGCTGTGACGCGATTGTGCTATCCACAATGCTACCGTGCCCATCCATTCCCACTCATCCTTCCGAACCATATCTTCTATGTCACTCTCCCCACCTTCTCCCTACCCCTCCCATGCCATTCAGTCCTCATGCCTTTCCCTGAAAGCCATGTCTTCCACCTTGTCCCTCTCTTATTGTCCATGCGCACTCTCTCTCTCTGTCCCTCTGCCCACTCTCCCAACTGACCCAACTACCTTTCCTCCCATATCTTCCCCTCCCTCCCTAATAACCATAACTGAGGAAGTAAAGCAATGGAAGCTAGTGGGGGTGGTGCTGGAGCTCAGTAACTAAGGTCAGGGAGCAGCGAATGTCATACGCCAATCAACACTTGGCTCCACCCATCAATTCAATCCATGTGGACAAACAAAAACTATTATTATTATAGATTGTGGAATGAAGAGGAAGTGGATGTGACCAGGTGTATTAAGTATGAGCATAGGGGACTTCCGGTTGCGGCTATGCGGAGCTAAGTCGCAGGTTCGGCAGCTCCCGCCAGGAACGAACTTTTGGGCTCTTTTTAGGGTCCCCAGCGGTACTTTTTCGATGGTTACCGACGTGGGAAGGAGTCAGCAACATTTCCCCAGCAGTATATGGCCTGGACCAGGAGTGGGGCGAGTAAGAAAGTGGTGGCAGCGCCAAAGCAGAAGCGAGGGAAGTAGCACAAGATGGTGGCGGGCGGAGACCAGGAGGCATGGAGGCAGTGTGCACAGGAGCAGCAGGAGACTCTCGTTAAAGGCTTCAATTGATAAGCTGATGGAGACCCAGATGCCCCAGGGGGTGGCAATTCGAGAGATCCAGCAAAAGGCCTCCGCAAGAGAGGACAAGACCTTAGGCCTCGCGGTGAAGGTGGAGATGCACAAGGCGCTCCATAAAAAATGGCAGGAGAGGTTCGAGGAGATGGAGAACCGGTCGAGGCGGAAAAATCTGTGGATACTGGGCCTTCCGGAAGGGCTGGAGGGGTCTGTCATGGGGGTCTATATGGCCATCATGTTAAATTCGCTGATGGGAGCTGGGTCCTTTCAGGAGCCGCTGGAGCTAGAGGGGGCCCATCGAATATTGGAAAGAAGATCCAAGCCGAATGAGCCGCCACGGGCGGTGCTGATGCGGTTCCACCAGTTCGCTGACCGGGAGTGTGTGTTCAGGTGGGCCAAGGAGGAGCGGAGCAGCAAGTGGGAGAATGCGGTGGTGCGGATCTACCGAGACTGGAGTGCGGAGGTGGCAAAGAAGAGGGCCGGGTACAATCGGACGAAGGCGGTGCTGCACAGGAAGGGAGTGAAGTTCGGCATGCTACAGCCAGCGCGTTTGTGGGACACCTACAATGACCGGCACTTTTATTTTGAGTCCCCGGAGGAGGCGTGAGCCTTTGTGCAGACCGAGAAGTTGGACTCTAACTGAGGGCTGGGTGTGGGGATCTGCATGTAATTGTGTTATATTGTGTTATATTTCGAGGGGGGGTTCTCTTTTTAATGTTGGTTCTTTGTTGTTTTCAGGGCGGGTGGGGCGCTGTTTTCTGCTTGGGTTTGTTGGATGGGCTCTAGGAGGGGGGCAGGCCTGCAGTGTGGGGGGCTGATGGTGTGGAGGGGGGTTGGGGCCCCGCGAGGGGACCGGGCCGGTGAAGGGAGCTGCTGTAGGGGAGGTGGGGTCGGGCAGGTGGAAAGCGCGGGCTTTTTCCCACGCTAAGGGTTGAAGGGGGCGGGACCGCAGCTGGGAAGCGCGGGCTTTTTCCCGCTTGGGAGCGGGAGGGGGAGGAGGAAAGCCTGCTGGCGGACACTGGGGAGGAGGGGAAGCCCCACGCTGGGAGGGGTCAAAGGAGTGGCGGGAGTAGCCGGGGTCACCAGGAGTCAGCTGACTTGTGGGAGTACAATGGGGGGAGCAACGCAGATGTGGGGGGGGTTACTGGGTTGCTGCTGGAATGGCCAAGAAAGAGCTGGAGTATGTGGAGGGGGTCAGGATGGGGGTCTGCCGCCGTGGGGAATGGGCTGAGCGAGGGGCGCGGGCACGTGGCGGGTTGAGGAAGGGTAATGGCTAGTCGGCGGGGGACGGGGGCATGTAGCCCCCTGATCCGGCTGATCACCTGGAATGTGAGGGGACTGAATGGGCCGGTCAAATGGGCCCGTGTGTTTGCGCACCTGAAGGGGCTGAAGGCGGATGTGGCCATGCTTCAGGAGACGCACCTGAAGGTGGCGGATCAGGTTAGATTGAGGAAGGGATAGGTAGGCCAGAGGTTTCATTCGGGGCTGGATGCAAAAAATCGGGGGTGGCGATCCTGGTGGGGAAGAGGGTGTTGTTTGAGGCGTTGAATGTGGTGGCAGACAGTGGCGGGAGGTATGTGATGGTGAGCGGTAAGCTACAGGGTGAATGGGTGGTGCTGGTCAACGTATATGCCCTGAATTGGGATGATACGGGTTTCATGCGGCGCATGTTGGGCCGGATTCCAGATTTGGAGGCGGGGGGGCCTGATAATGGGGGGGATTTCAATACGGTACTGGACCCGGCAATGGATCGATCCAGATCCAGGACGGGTAGGAGGCCAGCGGCGGCTAAGGTGTTGAGGGGGTTTATGGACCAGATGGGAGGGGTGGATCCATGGAGGTTTGCAAGGCCGAGGGCCAGGGAATTTTCATACTTCTCCCATGTGCATAAGGCCTATTTCTGGATTGATTTTTCGTTATGAGTAGGGCGCTGATTGCGAGGGTGGAGGGTGCTGAGTATTCGGCGATCGCCAATTCTGACCATGCCCTGCACTGGATGGACCTCGAGCTGGGGGAGGAGAGGGACCAGCGCCCACACTGGCGCTTGGAAGTGGGGCTGCTGGCGGACGAGGAGGTGGGCGGGCGGGTTCGAGGATGTATCGAGAGGTACCTGGAGGCCAATGACAATGGGGAGGTCCGAGTGTGGACGGGCTGGGAGGCGCTGAAGGCGGTGGTTAGGGGGTAGTTGATCTCCATTCGAGCCCACAGGGAGAGGAGAGAGCAGAGAGAGAGGTAGAGACTGGTTGGGGAGATGGTGATGGTGGACAGGAGATACGCGGAGGCTCCGGAGGAGGGATTGCTGAGTGAGCGGCGTAGTCTCCAGGCTGAGTTCGACTTGTTGACCACCAGAAAGGCGGAAGCTCAGTGGAGGAAGGGAGCTGTGTATGAATATGGGGAGAAGGCGAGCAGGATGCTGGCGCACCAGCTCCGTAAGCGGGATGCAGCCAGGGAGATTGGTGGAGTTAAGGATAGGGGAGGGAATGTGGTGCGAAGGGGGTAGACATTTATGGGGACTTCAGGGACTTTTATGAGGAACTGTATCGGTCCGAACCCCCAGCGGAGGAGGGGGAGATGGGGCGCTTCTTGGACCGGTTGAGATTCCCGCGAGTGGAGGAGGGACAGGTGGTAGGACTGGGGGCGCCGGTTGAGCTGGAGGAACTGGTCAAAGGGATAGGGAGAATGCAGTCGGGGAAGGCGCCGGAGCCGGATGGGTTCCCGGTCGAATTTTATAAAATGTATGCAGACCTGTTGGGCCCCCTGTTGGTTAGGACCTTCAACGAGGCAAGGGAATGGGAGGGCTCTGCCTCCGACGATGTCTCGGGCGGTGATCTCCTTGATCCTTAAGCGGGACAAGGATCCCCTGCAGTGTGGGTCATACAGGCCGATCTCACTCTTAAATGTAGACGCCAAGCTGTTGGCAAAGATCTTAGCCACGAGGAAAGAGGACTGTGTGCCGCAGGTTATCCATGAGGATCAAACGGGGTTCGTGAAGGGGAGGCAGCTGAACACTAACATACGGAGGCTCTTGAATGTTATAATGATGCCAGCGGTAGAGGGGGAGGCGGAGATAGTGGTGGCGTTGGACGCGGAGAAGGCCTTTGATAGGGTTGAGTGGGGGTACTTGTGGGAGGTGTTAGAGAGGTTCAGGTTTGGGGAGGGGTTTGTCTGGTGGGTGATGCTGTTATATGAGGCCCCGATGGCGAGCGTGGCCACGAATGGGAGGAAGTCGGAGTATTTCCGGTTATACCGAGGGACGAGGCAGGGGTGTCCCTTGTCCCCCCTGCTTTTTTGCGCTGGCAATTGAACCCCTGGCCATGGTGTTGAGGGAGTCGAGGAACTGGAGGGGGCTGGTGCAAGGTGGGGAGGATCACCAAGTGTCGCTCTACGCGGACGACCTATTGCTGTATGTGACGGACCCGGTGGGGGGAATGCCGGAGGTGATGAGGATTCTTAGGGAATTTGGGGATTTCTCAGGAAACCAGCTCAACTTGGGGAAGAGTGAGCTGTTCGTTGTACACCCGGGGGACCAGGAGGGGGGGGGGATCGGTAGGCTCCCACTAAAAAGGGCGGAGAGGAGCTTCAGGTACTTGGGGGTCCAGGTGGCCAGGAGCTGGAGGGCCTTGCATAAACTTAACCTCACGAGGCTGGTGGAGAAAATGGAGGGGGAGTTTAAGAGGTGGGACACGCTGCCGCTGTCTTTGGCGGGTAGGATGCAATCAGTCAAGATGACGGTGCTCCCGAGATTTCTGTTCCTGTTCCAGTGCCTCCCCATCCTTAACCCGAAGGCCTTTTTCAGGCGGGTTAACAGGAGCATTACGGGATTTGTGTGGGCGCACGGGACCCCGAAGGTGAGAAGAGTGTTTCTGGAGCGGGGCAGGGATAGGGGGGGGCTGGCGCTGCCCAACCTCTGTGGGTATTATTGGGCTGCCAACGCAGCGATGGT
Source organism: Scyliorhinus canicula (assembly GCF_902713615.1). Lineage (NCBI taxonomy): Eukaryota > Metazoa > Chordata > Chondrichthyes > Carcharhiniformes > Scyliorhinidae > Scyliorhinus > Scyliorhinus canicula. The sequence goes on from NC_052162.1 coordinate 49,469,563, forward strand.
GCGTAAGTGGGTGATGTACGGGGAAGGGGCAGCATGGAATAGGATGGAGATGGCGTCCTGTGTGGGCACGAGCCTGGAGGCACTGGTAACGGCGCCGCTGCCGCTCCCTCCAACGAGGTACACCACGAGCCTGGTGGTGGCGGCTACCCTCAAAATTTGGGGGCAATGGCGACGGCACAGGGGGGAGGTGGGGGCCTCGATGGGGTCCCCAATACGGGGGAACCACCGGTTTGTCCCGGGGAGAATTGATGGCGGGTTCCGGAGTTGGCACAGGGCAGGTGTTAGAAGGTTGAGGGACCTGTTCGTGGACGGGAAGTTTGCGAGCCTGGGTGAGCTGGAAGGGAAGTTCGGGCTCCCCCTGCGGAACACCTTTAGGTACATGCAGGTAAGGGCGTTTGTCAGGCGGCAGGTGGCGGAGTTCCCTCTGTTGCCGCCGCGTGGGGTTCAGGACAGGGTGCTCTCGGGGGTGTGGGTTGGAGAGGGGAGGATCTCGGAAACGTACCAAATGATGCAGGAGGTAGACGAGACCTCGGTGGAGGAGCTGAAGGGTAAATGGGAGGAGGAGCTGGGCGAGGAGATTGAGGAGGGGATGTGGGCGGATGCCCTAGGAAGGGTGAACTCCTCCTCTTCTTGTGCGAGGCTTAGCCTCACACAGTTTAAGGTGCTGCATAGGGCTCACATGACCGGTACAAGGATGAGCCGGTTTTTGGGAATGAGGACAGGTGTATTAGGTGCTCAGGGAGCCCAGCGAATCACGCCCATATGTTCTGGGCATGCCCAGCGCTGGGGGAATTTTGGAAGGGCGTAGCAAGGACGGTGTCGAGGGTGGTAGGATCCAGGGTCAAACCAGGCTGAAGCCTCGCAATATTTGGAGTTGCAGAGGAGCCGGAAGTGCAGGAGGCGAAAGAGGCCGGCATTCTGGCCTTTGCGTCCCTAGTAGCCCGGCGGAGGATTCTTCTTCAGTGGAAGGATACCAGACCCCCAAGCGTGGAGGCCTGGATCAACGATATGGCGGGGTTTATTACATTGGAGAGGGTGAAATTTGCCCTAAGGGGTCAGTGCAGGGGTTCATCAAGAGGTGGCAACCATTCCTAGATTTCCTGGCAGAACGGTAGAACAAAAGGCCAGCAGCAGCAGCAGCAACCCGGGGGAGGGGGGGGGGGGGGGGGGGGCGTTTTCTTTGTTTTGGGCTGAGGGGACATGTATAGATGTTCATTGCTAATGATGGGTGCTATTTTTTGTATATATGGGGAGGGGGGGGGGGGGGGGGGGGGGGGGGGGGGGGGGGGGGGGTTTGTTCAGTCTTTTCTTGATTTTTTTTGTTATTGATATTTTGTGAAAATTTGAATAAAAATTATTTATTTAAAAAAAAGTATGAGCATAGGATAATCTCCATCTGCTCTGCCGCTGTAGCCATTTGGGATGGCCACTTCCAACTAGGTACAGAGAAACTTGCAAAGCCTGGTGGGTAAAACGGACAAGCCAAGACTCAGGCCGGCTCAGAGCCTGAAATGCATATTTGTTAGCAAGAAGTCCAGACAGTATCGAAACTCCATCCAATTAGCATTTTAATGGGGCCGATTAGCATTTGATGGCCCATCCTCACCAAAACAAAGGACTGGTACTCAAGCAACCGGGACAGTCCCAGACATTTCGGCGCCACTCCATGTCCAAGGGAAACGCAAACAATGGGGTCAGTGACCGCTTGGGACACGCCCAGCCATCCAGATCCCCGCCCACCTATTGGCTAAGGAATCGAACGGAGTGATCAGGGATCACCCAATTAGTAAGGCCCAAATCGAAGGACTGCCCAAAAGAGCGCGAACCCCCCCCCCCAATAGTGTAAGAAGAAGGGTTCGCCATATGTTCGCTCTCTTGGTCCTGGTACCTCGGTCACGGTCATCGCCAAGTGCAGCAACACCAGAAGCAAGTACAAGTTCAACACTCGCTACCAGAGGGATGAGCCCAACTGAGCAGCAGTTACTCCTTCAAACCCGATAGATCCAGAATCGAACAGCGGCCACTGTTTTCTGACCTAAGCCAGGTGCCTGAAGTTAAGTACAGGTTGTCTTAGTCGATAGGTGTAGTTAACTAGTAGTGTTTATGTTGCATGACTAATTGTACCCTCGACCTTGAACTAACTAACTGGTGTTTGGCTCTTTGATCGATAGCCGGTTGAAACTTGTGGTGGTATCATTTGATAACTGGTGACTCTAAGCATTAACACAGAAAAAAGAGCAAACTTACTGATTGCCATAATTGGAACAGAGCCACAGAAAAGACAAAGTAAAAGGAAGCACAACAGTTATTGGCGACATCAGACGGGATTCGACCCAGAAGTGACCGTGTCACTCCGAGAGAACCCACAAAAGCATTTGAATTAGAATCCAAATTGGCAAAATAAAAGAAACTCACAACACCGCTGATCATGGTCTCATGTATGACCACCACAATGATGGTGAATACTGTTTCTTCTATCAGAGTGAAGACATGTCTTCCACCCATTATCACCTGCTACCTGCAGTTGTGTGATGCCTTGTTCTGCAAGAGAGAGGGAAGTGTGCCAGGGAGTGTGGTACAATGTGTTTGGGCGACATAGCTTTCATGGTTGAATAGCTGGCAATGTGGGCAAGCTGTGAGATGTGGGTGGGCGATTGTAGCAATGTCAAAAGTGGGAGGGTGAAGTGAAGCTGTGAATGTGAAATATGAGTCATGGCTGATAGAAATTGTTGGTAGGTGTGTGAAGGGGTGGTGGTGAATTGAGAGTGGGTGAGGTTAGTGATACTGTTGGTGGGATATAGCATTTGTAAATGCGTTCAATTACTTTGATTCCTCATGCGGTCATTAGACTTCTTGCAGCATACATCCAGATACTCAGATATACACTGCAATGACCACAATAATTATGTTCCCTCTGTCTCTTATATATCTATCTGGAGGGCCTTCTGTCTCTTATGGATGGAAAATGTCTTTACACCTGTCCACCTTTTGCACCAAGGCGTGCCATTCTTCTGTCTTTTCCAGGACAAATTCACTTATAGAATGACTTCCAGAACCTGTTCCAGTCAAAATGCACCTCCTGTGTAATTTGACGCCTCGCTTTAAGTAGTGCCAGCTAGTTTAAACTCAGGCTAGCCTTTCACAATTTGCATCCCCTTCTCAGGCATGTATTCTCCCTACAGCGCACATAGCACTGGTTGCACTCTTCAGTCATGTAAATGAGCAAGCAGCACATAGTTTGTATTCATCACACATCACATTCCCTTCATTTATTTTTGCGCATTATCGAATTTCGCAACCTCAATCATTTTGGAGGCCTCCAGCCCTATTCACATCTGCTGAAGGTAGTTAAAATTTAACTTTAATCATCATCTATGTGCTGATATATTGCTGTGTCCTGATCGTTTTCTCTCTCCATTTCTGCTATCGTACATGGATACCTTTAAATCACTAGTTCAGTGCATTTGGGTATTGTGATCATGTGCTGCAGGACTGGATTTAGCCTGCCTGTAGGTGGAGTGACTGATTCTGCAACAGCCAATTGTATTAAAAAAAATTACAATCAAGGAGTTCAGGGCTGGGGCTGAAAACCGGAGCTATCATGGCTCAAGACATTCAACACCAAATGGCTGAGTGAGTACTGAGATGTTCTGTGATAGTCTTCAGAATAATGATAAATTGCATGGTCCTTAGACATGTGGTAAAGGTGGAGTACATTTACTATCAAAGCACTGCTAATTTTCACCTTTAGGAAAGTACTTCCTGGTTATGGGGCAGGCTGCAAGTCCCTGAGTATTTTGGGCTTTACACGGTACAGAAAGCAGCAAAGCACAAAGCCTACATGTCATTCGTTTCTATTAAGCACAGCTTTCTCACAGTCCCTGTGTGTCAGACATTTCAATTCTACACAACTGTACTGTGCAACATTTAAACTTCTAAAGGCGGCAACGCAAACTGAGGGAGTACATTATAGGTTGAAACTTGTTGATTTAATCCTGCAGAACTTGAAAGTCTGCATGTGTAGTATTTTGTGGAATGTCAGGCACCCAACCTTGAAAGTCACAGTGATGCATTGTAGAATTCCCGAAGAATGACCAGAGATTACACAGTTTAAAACCATAAACTAAGAAGAGGGACTATTAGAACTCCAAACATTGTGCCTCAGCAATTCACTGAAGCTGAGACACTGAGACAGGGTAACTTTTTCGAGGCCCTGCACTACCACTGGGGCCTTGGACATAGCCAGGAAACATTGGAAGATTGTTGCCATGCTGCCTATGCTTTGCTGTTTTATAATTTCATCCCTGTCATTTTTAATACCACTGGCTGCATATGAAATTTACTGCTAGGTGGGCAGATTAAGTCCTGATATGAGACACAAATTGTCAAACTTCTGACTGAAGCAAGAGAACTGTGAATGGGACCAAGTTAACAGCATGTAGCGAGATGTTAGTCGCTTTAAAGAGAGATACATGAGAGTGAGATAGAACAGCTTCCTATTCAGCACTACTATTGGAAACTATGGCTTGATTTTATGGGGTAGGGGGTGGAAAATTGACCAGCAGGAGGCGCACCTGGAAGAGGCCAACCCCACAGCTGTAACTCACTGCTGGCAGACTACACATGGGGGTCTTCCACCCCTCAGGAGGCCAGGAGGTCCCCTAACCTCGAGGGCTGATAGCCAGTCTGATTGGCCAGCAGCCCTGGCAGCACCAGAGCACAATTGTGGACACCGTCAGGACTGTAAGAGAAGCAGGAAGGGGAGTGATGTCTGCCAGAGACAGGTAAGTCCTGGCTTTTAAGGCAGGGAGGTATCTGAAAGCCCAGGGAGGGGGAGGTGGGGACCCAGTTTTGGAGGGCAGTGATGTGCACAGGTCACCCCTGCCCGCGGAATGGTGTGTTCCTCTTCCTTCCCCTTTTTCCAACTTGGAACCAAAAATGGACTGTCAGTTCCACCTGCCAAACCACACCCACATGTTATGGCATGAGCAGCATAATATCCAATTGGCTTGGTAATGAGCTTTAATTACCTATAATTACTTATTTAAATATGGCAGACGGGTTGCCAACTTTGGTGCCTGCCCACCATCTTGTTTTGGGGGACAGTTTTGGGGTGGGCAGGTAGGTAGTGGGCTGGAAATCCCTTGTAATTTACATGCCCCCTCCCCACCTGGACAAAAACATGACCAAGGAGTGCGGAGTAGGGCATAAAATCCAGCCCCTAGTTAACCATGCCAGTCCTGAGGTGCACATCAGTAGGGCCATCATTAGAGGAATTAGTACTTAAGTTTGGCATGCCTTGTGAGGAGGAAATGTTCTAAATGATCTTTTAACACATCGTGTGCGATGTGGGAGATCAGGGACATGTCCACTATCCCTGGCTCCTTCACGTGCAAGAAGTGTGTCCAGTTGCAGCTCCTGTTAGACCGCTTGACGGCTCTGGAGCTGCGGATTGACTCAATTTGGAGCATCTGCGATGCTGAGGACATCGTGCATAGCACGTATAGCGAGTTGGTCACACCGCAGGTGAAAGTTACTGAGGGAGATAGCAAATGGGTGACCAAAAGACAGAGCAAGAGTAGGAAGGCAGTGCAGGTGTCCCATGCGGTCATCTCCCTGCAAAACAGCAGGGCAGGAAGAAGAATGGCAGGGCTATAGTGATAGGGGACTCAATCGTAAGGGGAATAGACAAGCGATTCTGAGGACGCAATTGAGACTCCAGGATGGTATGTTGCCTCCCTGGCGCAAGTTTCAAGGATGTCTCGGAGCGGCTGCATGATATTCTTTGGGGGGGGGGGGGGGGGAGAAGAGGGTGAACAGCCAGCTGTCGTGGTGGACATAGGCACCAACTATATAGGTAAAAAACGGGACGAGGTCCTACAAGCTGAATTCAGGGAGTTAGGAGTTAAACTAAAAAGTGGGACCCCAAAGGTAGTAATCTCAGGATTGCTACCTACCTGTGCCACGAGCTAGTCAGAGTAGGAATGTCAGGATAGATAGGAGGAATGCGTGGCTCGAGGGATGGTGCCCGTAGTCTAGATGTTGTCTATGTACGGGAAGGTGGCCCGTAGTCCGTACCGGTCAACCATTCGGTCCACCTCACGTTGGAAGACCGAGACCCCATTAGTGACGCCTAAGGGAACCCTAAGGAAGTGATAGAGGCAGCCATCTGCTTCGACCGCAGTGTATTGGCGGTCCACTGGGCGGATGGGGAGCTGGTGATATGAGGACTTCGGATCCACTGAGGAAAAGACCCGATACTGTGCAATCTGATTGACCATATCAGATATGTGTGGGAAGGGGTACGCGTCAAGCTGCGTGTACCGATTAATGGTCTGACTGTAGTCAATGACCATCCTGTGCTTCTCCCCAGTCCTTACTACTACCACTTGGGCTCTCCAGGGGCTGTTGCTGGCCTCAATGAGGCCTGCCCGCAGAAGCCGCTGGACCTCCGAACTGATGAAGGTCCTGTCCTGGGCACTGTACCGTCTGCTCCTGGTGGCGACGGGTTTGCAATCCGGGGTGAGGTTTGCAAACAAGGAAGGTGGATCGACCTTAAGGTTTGTGAGGTCGCATAAAGTGAGGGGGGGTAGGGGTCCTCCGAATTTTAAAGTTAAGCTTTGGAGATGGCACTGGAAGTCCAGGCCGAGTAACAGGGCAGCGCAGTGGTGGGGGAGAACGTAGAGCCGTAAGTTGCTGAACTCTACGCCTTGGATGGTGAGGGTCACGATGCAGTACCCCCGGATTTTCACCGACTGGGATCCGGAGGCCAGGGAGATTTTCTGGGTAACGGGGTGTACCGCGAGGGAGCAGCGCCTTACCGTCGTGGGGTGGATGAAGCTTTCCATGCTCCCGGAGTCAAAAGGGCAGGGAGTCTTGTGCCCATCGATTTTCACCGTTGTCGTTGCGGTTGCAAGGTTGTGGGGCCAGGACTGGTCAAGGGTGATGGAGGTGAGCTGCGGCCGATGCTGGGAGGCCCCGGGCTGGTCAGCGGTGGTGGCAGGCGATGAGCAGTCAGACGAGCTTCCCGACGAGCAGGGGTCCTGAGGCGCAGTCCAAAATGGCGCCAAAGATAGCGGCGCCTACGGGGCACACATGGCGAGTGGAATTAAAGTTGGCGCCGCCCACGGGCCACACACGTGGCCTGTGGAGAAGAAGATGGCGGCGCCCACAGGCCGCATGTGGCTTGCGAGGAGGAAAATGGCGGCGACCCTGGGTCGCACGTGGCGGGTGTAGGAACGCTGGGCCTAGAAACAGCGGCAACCGACCGGGCCTGCACAGCAGCAGTGTCCCTACTTTCCGCATCCTTTGCAGGTTGCGCTCCGCACCGGGCAGTGCTGCCGGGGTTATTTGTTCTGTCCGCAGAAGTAGCATTTGGGCATCCCGGGTTGGCTGGCTGTCGTGCGGCGCAGGCTTGCGGTGGGTTGGGGTCGGTAGGTTGTGGGGCCCACGATGCTCATGAGGGTGCCGTGCGGTCGGGGGCGTACGACTGGACGTTACGGGAGGCCACTGTTAACGAATTGGCAAGCTGCCTGGTTCCCGCAAGATCAAGCATACTCCCTTCCAATAGGCACTGGCGGACGTACGCCAACCCCATGCCTGTAACGAAGGCGTCTCTGATTAAAAGTTCTGTATGCTGGACTTCCGAAACTGCCTGGCAGTCACAGTTCCTCCGCAGGATGTGCAGGGCACGCCAGAAATCGTCTAGGGACTCACCGGGGAGTTGCTGTCTCGTGGACAGGAGGTGTCTGGTATATAGTTTGTTGACTGGCCGAGCGCAATGTCCTTTCAGGAGCTCCATTGCTTCAGAGTAAGTGGGTGCATCCCGGATGAGAGGAAAATGTCAGAGCTCACCCGTGAATAAAGGACCTCAGCGGATGTTCGGAGGTAGCTATCGAAGCAGGCTAGCCAGTGGTCAAAAGCGGACGTAGCGTTGGCTGCTGTAGGGCTCAGCTGTAGGCAATCAGGCTTGATGCGAAGTTCCATTGTTTTAAAAATCTTTGCTCAATAAATTGATGCACTATCAATTACTACAAAGACGAGAGTAGTGAATAATCGACGCTTTATTGAGCAAAGCTGTTGTGCCTCATGTAGCTGCTACCAGAATGGGAACAGCACCGGCGAGCACACACATTTATACGCCGCATACTGGGTGGAGCCAGCAGGCAGGGATTACCCATGACCTCTAGTATATGAGTCTTACTGCACTACATCTAATACAGTTAGTGGTGACTACCGCACCTGTCTACTAAGTGCTCGCACACACCTATCACCTGCACACGGTGATGCATCGCGGAAGAAGGTGACAGAGGCATCCTACTTGTTGTTCAATACAGTTCCCCACTCTCCCGATGGTGCCGCCCCCCCCCCCCCCCCCCCCACCCAAACCTCACCCTCCACACACACACCTCCCCTCCTCCCCCGGTGCCATCAGAGATCCTCAATGTGCTTTTCCCTCATCATAGAATCATAGAATTTACAGTGCAAAAGGAGGCCATTTCGCACATCGAGCCTGCATCAGCTCTTGGAAAGAGCACCCTACTAAAGTCCACACGTCTACCCTATCCCCATAACCCAGTACCCCCACGTAACCTTTTTGGACACCAGGGGCAATTTAACATGTCCAATCCACCTAACCTGCAAAGCTTTCGACTGTGGGAGGAAACCGGAGCACCCGGAGGAAACCCAGGCAGACACAGGGAGAACGTGCAGATTCCGCACAGACAGTGACCCAAGCCGGGAATCGAGCCCGAGACCCTGGAGCTGTGAAGCAACTGTGCTCCCCCTAGCTCTATTACTGCGTCTCGGTAGCTCCTCAGGATGCACATCTGAGGTGGAGGCAGCTAGCTGCTTAACTCATCCCGTGGCCTTCGATGCCCCTGGCGGGCGTCCTCTGGGGCCGGAGGGCCCTGGCTCACTTGTCGACGGCCTGGAAAATTACTGGGTGGAACTTGGGCCAGAATTCTTCGGGCATTGACATTCTCTTTTCCCTCTGGCAGCGTACTGCCGCCCGCAGGTTTCCCAGTGGCGGCAATGAATTAACGGGAATGTAGAATCCTGCCGCCAACGAACGGCATGCCACTGAGAAACTCACAGCTGGGGGACCGGAGAATCCGGCCCTTGATGCGGGATGAGTGAGCAGTGAATGAGGCTGGGGGAGGGCATTGAATTTCACCAGGAATTCCATGGCAAGTCCCTGATGTCAGGAGGAAAGCGCCAAGTTATCCTGGTGGCTGAGAGGAAGCAGGATGGCAATACCAGTGCCACATAACAAGGAATTTGTATGCAATAAATACTAAGTCACAAATTTTAGCAATTCAGTGCTACCTTTGCAATTAAGTTGGAGGCACTTTCCCAACTGGTTAAAGCTGGTGGTGAGTAGGTGAAGCTGTCCTGACGTTGAAAGGTGAGCTATTTGGAGCTGTCTGCCACCACTTGGGAGATTTTGTTGGAAGAAGGGAGAGGAGATTAAGAAGCATCACAGGGGAGGGCGAGTGTCACCGAGGTGCCACAGAGAATGGAAGGGTTCACTAAAGGGAGAACCAGGGTGAGCTCAGGAAATTCCTGGGTGAGCTTGAGCATGACAAGGGTGAACCCGGGGCCATGGAGCTTGGTGACTGTGGAAGAGGTCATTCTTGCACAAGTGCAGTTTTTGGTGAAGGTCAAATCACCATTCTGAGCTTGGTTGAACCTCTGGATGCAAAATAGAACATAGAACAGTACAGCACAGAACAGGCCCTTCGGCCCTCGATGTTGTGCCGAGCAATGATCACCCTACTTAAACCCACGTAACCCGTAACCCAACAATCCCCCCATTAACCTTACACTACGGGCAATTTAACATGGCCAATCCACCTAACCCGCACATCTTTGGACTGTGGGAGGAAACCGGAGCACCCGGAGGAAACCCACGCACACACGGGGAGGACGTGCAGACTCCACACAGACAGTGACCCAGCCGGGAATCGAACCTGGGACCCTGGAGCTGTGAAGCATTGATGCTAACCACCATGCAACCGTGAGGCCCCAATAGGTCTTGTCCGCCCAATGTTCCTGGAGCCTCGGGCAGAGGAGGATATGCGCCACTGACTGAAGTTGGGTGCTGCTGACTCTGGGACATTGCATTGATCTGTTTTAGACTGCCCTCGTTGGCTCATCTTCCATTAGCTACTCCCGCGTGTCTGTAATGTGTTCAACAGATTGAGACCCCAATTCTTTTTTTATAAATATGACCCCAATTCTTTTTTTATAAATATTTTAATTCAGATTTTTCATTTTATATAATACCAAATAATACAAAACAAAATAAAACATTGGAACAAATATAAAACCCCCAAAACAGAGCCTACTCCCTCCCACAATCTAACCTCTCCCCTCCCCCTTAACAACTAATGGTGACCAACTCCTTAAAGTAAAGAATGAACGGCTGCATCTTCGGTAAAACCCTTCAATTGCTCCCCTGATGGTGTACTTGACTTCTCATGGTATAGGAACTCCATCAGATCTCCCAGCCACACCGAGGCACTGGGCGGAGAAGCAGACATCCACCCCGGCAGGACTTGCCTCCGGTAATCAGTGAGGCGAAGGCCAGGACATCGGCCCCCACGCCTGTCTCTAGCTCCGGCAAGGCTGTCACCCCAAATATGACTATTAAGGGACAGAGCTCCAGCTCAATTTTCAGAATCGCCAACATGATGCTAAAGAATGAGACCCAGAACCCCACAAGCTTGGGGCAAGAACAGAACATGTCCACATGGTTGGCCAGGCTCCTTGAACAACATTCACATTTGACTTCCACCCCTGCATAAAAGCGACTTATTCTGGACCTATAAAGCACTTGGAGTTGGATTAAACCAAGCCTCGCACAAGAGGACGTGGAATTCACCCTTCGCAGGACCCAACTCCACCCCTCGTCACCTAGTATGGGCCTTAATTCCACCTCCCACCCGGCCTTAACCTGTCCACCGACACTGAATCCTCTGACATAATCCATTCATAAATATCAGAAGTGAGGGCGGCACGGTGGCGCAGTGGTTAGCATAGCTACCTCACGGCGCTGAGGTCCCAGGTTCAATCCCAGCTCTGGGTCACTGTCCGTTTGGAATTTACGCATTCTTCCCGTGTTTGCGGGGGTTTCGCCCCCACAGCCCAAAAGATGTGCAGGTGAGGTGGATTGGCCATGCTAAATTGCCCCTTAATTGGAAAAAATGAATTAAAATAAATAAATAAATAAATATTGTAAGTGCCCCCTTCTTCCAACCCTGCAAGTGAAAGAACCCTCTCCATTACAGAGGTTGGCGGCACCACAAGGGAATGTTGGGGAAAACCGCTTTGCAAAGTTGCAAACTTGCAAGTGTCTGAATAAGTCAGATTGCAAGACCCTGAGCTTTTCCGCCAATTCCTCTGCACTGGCAAACTGCCCCTCCAGGAACAAGTCAGTGACCCCAATTGTAATGAACAGTGCTGGACAATTAAACAATTCCCTGGAGAAGAAAACTTCATAAATATCCCCATACTCAATGATGCAGGAGCCCAGCACCTCCGTTCAGTGGATAAGGCTGAAGCATTCGCAACAATCTTCAACCAGAGGTGCCGTGTGGATTATCCGCCGTAGCCTCCTCCGGAGGTTCCCAGCATCACAGATGCCAGTCTTCAACCAATTCCATTTACTCCACATGATATCGAGAAATGGCTGAAGGCACTGGCTACTGCAAAGGCTATGGACCCTGGAAATATTCCAGCAACAGCACTAAAGACTTGTGCTTCAGAATATCCCCCCCCCCCCCCCCCCCCCCCCCCCCCCCGCCCACCCCACAGTCAAGCTGTTCCAGTACAGCCACAACACTGGCATCTATCTGGCAATGTGGAAAATTACCCAGCTATGTATGTACACTAAAAGCAAATTCAACCCAGCCAATTACTATCACATCAGTCAACTCTTGATCATCAACAAAGTGATGGAAGTGGTCATCAGCAGCACGGTCAAGTGGCATTAAAGCAGATTACTGCACATGCTGGAATCTGAAATAAAAACAGACAATCTCAGCCGGTCTGACAGCAGTTGTGGAGAGAGAACGGAGCTAACGTTTCGAGTCTGGATTATTCTTTGTCAAGGCTAACGAGAACTGTAAATAGGATGAGATTTATACTGTTATGTGGGCGGAGGGGTGCGTGAAGCAATGGGGGTGAATAGAGGGCCAGTGATAGGTGGAAATTGACAAAGATACCTTGGCCAAAAAGACAAAGGGAATGTAAACGGTGATGATCATGGCTGAGAAGAGTGCTGATAGTGGCAGATTAAGATGACAGACTGGAAAAGGGTACATTTTAGGGGTCTAAAAGTTGAACTGGAGCAGGTTGACTGGAAATGCATTTTGGTGGATAAAACAGTGGATGAAAAATGGGAGACTTTCAAAGGAGAGATGAATAGGGTGCAATAGGGTGCATACACATGAGAAATAAATACGGGGTATCCAAAGCTAGAGTACCCTGGATGACTAAGGATATTGATGATAAAATAAAGAAAAAAAGAGGTATATGATGCATGCCGGAATAATAATAGCAATAGAAATCAGGAAGGCGTATCCCAAATGCAGGAGAGAGGCTAAAGCTGGACTAAGAATAAGAAAGGCTAAGAGGAAACATGAGGAAAGGGTAGCAGGCTGTGCTAAAATAAATAGCAAAGTGTTCTTCAAACATATTAATAGTAAAAGAAGGACAGAGTAGGGCACTCCAGGTAGAGATGTCGCCAGGCCCAGATGGGATGCATCCTAGATTTCTGAGAGAGGTAAGGGAGCCGTTGACAGAATTTTTCCAGGCCTCTTTAAACAGAGGATTAGTCCCGGATTGTGATTTGTGGCGCGTTATTTAAGAAAGGGGCAAAGGATAACCCAGGGAACTACAAACCTGTCAGTTTGACATCAGTCGTGGGAAAGCTGATGGAGGCCATAATACAGGATGAGATAAATATATACTTGGGCAAAATAAGTTAATACGAGACAGTCAACAGGGCTTTGTCAAGGGGAGGTCATGGCTGACAAATTTACTTGAGTTCTTTGACAAGATGACACAGGCAGTGTATAAAGATAGTGCTGTATATTTACATATTTGTATATTTTGTATATTTAGACTTTCAGAAAGCATTTGACATGGCGCCACATGGCAGGTTGGTTAAACATGGGGAGACAATATAAGCTCAACGGTACAACTTTGAGGGAAGTACAGAAGCAGAGGGCCCTCAGCATTCAAGTGCAGAATTCTCTGAAGGTGGCCAAGCAAGTTGAAACTGTTGTTAAGAAGGTCATAGAATCCTTGGGTTTATAAATAGGGGCATAGAGTATAAAAGCAAGTAAATCATTGGTCAGACCACATTTGGAGTATTGTAGGCGCAATTCTCCGCCCCCCACGACGGGTGGGAGAATAGCGGGAGGGCCTTCCCGACATTTTTGCCGCCCTCCCGCTATTCTCCCACCCCCCCGCCGAAGTCCCGACCCGAATCGCTGCCGCCGTTTTTTTACGGCCGGCAGCGATTCTCAGCTGTTAGATGGGCCGAAGTCCCAGCCCTTTCCGCCGTTTTCACGAACGGCAAACACACCTGGTCTTGCCGTTCGTAAAAACGGCGTCACAAACTCGCTTTTTATAACCATGGCACCGATTGGCACGGCAGTACCACGGCCGTGCCAAGGGTGCCATGGGCCCGCGATCGGTGGGCACCGATCGCGGGCAGCGGGCCCGATGCCCGCGCACTACTTGTCCTTCCGCCGCCCCGCAGTATCCATTCGCGGGGCGGCTGAGGGGCAACCCGGCCCGCGCATGCGCGGGTTTCGCGCAAAAACGCGATGACGTCACCCGCGCATGCGCGGGTTGGAGTCTTCCAAACTGCGCATGCGCGGCTGACGTCATATGACGCGTCAGCCGGCGCTAACTCCGGTAAGCGGGCTTAACGATTTTCGTTAAGCCCGTCTTGCCGGAGCCTACGGCGTCGGGCTGCTAGCCCCGACCGGGGACCAGAATCGGTCCCTCGCGGGAAGGGGCGCGCTGCCGTAAAACCCGCCCGGGTTTTACGGCAGCTTTACGATTTCTCCCGTTTTGGGAGAATCTCGCCCTGTATTCAGTTCTGGGCACCTTATTTAAGGAAGAATGTTAAAGCCCTGGAGAAAGTGCAGAGGAGATTTACTAGAATGATCCCAGGAATGAGGAATTTTAGATACAAGGAAAGATTGCAGAAATTGGGCTTGTTCTCCTTGGAGCAGAGAAGATTAAGAAGTGACCTTATTGAGGTGTTAAAAATAATTATTATGGCAGAATAAAGAAACATATTCTGTTTCCACTAGTTGGTATGTCAGTGACTAGGGGGTCACAATTTCAAGATGGTCAGCAAGAGAGCTAGGAGTGAGATGAGGAGAGACTTCTTTACTCAGAAAGTTGGGGTTTGGAATGTGCTGCCTTGGGAGTGTGCTGGAGGCAGATTCCACAGGAGGTTTCAAAAGAGAGCTGGATATATATTTGAATACGACTAATTTAGAGGGCTACGGAGATAGGGCTAGAGAATGGGACTAGCTAGGTAGCTTTTTGTGGGTCGATGCAGACACGATGGGCCGACTGGCCTCCTTCTGTGCTGTAAATGAAAATTAAGAGATCAGAATGTGTTAATGGCAGAACAAAGGTAAGCAGTGTGTCAGAGGGCAATTTGGAACAGTGAACAGATGGCCTTCGAAGGGTGAGGTGGGGGGGAGGGAAAAATTAATCAATGTAAGAAATGAAAATAAATGGAAGGAAGTAAAAATGAGATGAAGGTGGAGGAGAGAGTTCACAGTCTGAAGTTGTTGAACTCAATGTTAAGTCTGAAAGGCTGTAATGTACCGAATCGGAAGATGAGGTGCTGCTCCTCCAGCTTGTGTTGGGCTTCACTGGAACATTGCAGCAGACCAAGGATGGACATGTGGACATGAGAGCAGGACAGTGAGTTGAAATGGCAAGTGGCAGGAAGGCCTGGGTGCTTGTGGATGGGCTGGAGGTGTTCCGCAAAGCGGTCACCCAGTCTGCAATAGTCTCTCTAATGTAGAGTAGACCGCATTGAGAGCAGCAAAGACCAGATTTAAGGAGGTGCATGTGAAGTGCTGCCTCACCTGAAAAGAGGGTTTAGGCCATTGGATGGTGAGCAGGGAGGAGAGAAAGGGGAAGGTGTTGTGGGAAGAGGCATGGATAGAGTGTTATGAACATAGAACAGTACAGGCCCTTCAGCCCACGATGTTGTGCCGACCATTTATCCTAATCTAAGATCAACCTAACCTACATCCCTTCAATTTACTGCTGTCCATGTGCCTATCTAAGAGTCGCTTAAATGTCCCTAATGACTCTGACTCCACCACCTCTGCTGGCAGTGCATTCCACACATCCACCATTCTGTGTAAAGAACCTACCTCCGACATCTCCCCTATACCTTCCTCCAATCACCTTAAAATTATGTCCCCTCGTGACAGATATTTCCACCTTGGGGAAAAGTCTCTGGCCATCCACTCTATCCATGCCTCTCATCACCTTGTAAACCTCTATCAAGTCAACTCTCTGCCTTCTTTGCTCCAGTGAGACAAACCGTAGCTCCTTCAACCTTTCTCCAGAAGACATGCCTTCCAGTCAAGGTAGCATCTTGGTAAATCGCCTCTTTACCCTCTCCAAAGCATCCACATCCTTCCTATAATGAGGCAACCAGAACTGGACACAATATTCCAAGTGTGGTCTAACTAGGGTTTTATAAAGCTGCAGCAAAACCTCACGCCTCTGAAACTCAATCCCCCTGTTAATGAAAGCCAGCACACCATACTCCTTCTTATGAACCCGGGTGGCAACTTTGAGGGATCTATGTACGAGGACCCCAAGATCCCGCTGTTCCTCCACACTTCCAAGAATCCTGCCTTTAACCCTGTATTCAGCATTCAAATTCGACCTTCCAAAATGAATCACTTCAATTTTATCAAGGTTGAACTCCATCTGCCACTTCTCAGCCCAGCTCTGCATCCTGTCAATGTCCTGTTGTAACCTGCAACAACCCTCAACACTATCTACAACTGCCCCAACCTTACTAACCCACCCTTCCACTTCCTCATCCAAGTCATTTATAAAAACCACAAAGAGCAGAGGTCCCAGAACAGATCCTTGCAGGACACCATCAGGCGGAATACTTTCCATCCACTACCACTCGCTGTCTTCTTTCGGCCAGTCAATTCTTTATCCAGACAGCCAAATTTCCCTGTAGCCCATGCCTCCTAACTTTCTGAATGAGCCAACCATGGGGAACCTTATCAAATGCCTTACTGAATTCCATATACACCACATCCACTTCCCGACCTTCATCAATGTGTCTCGTCACCAGGGATTTCCCTATTCCCTTTCTTGAACAGGGGAACAACATTCGCCTTCCTCCAATCATCCGGTACTACTCCAATGGAGAGTGAGGACCCAAAGATCATTGCCAACGGCGCAGCAATCTCCTCCCTCGCTTCCTGTAGTAACCTTGGGTATATCCCGTCAGGCCCAGGGGACTTATCTATCCTGATGCTTTTCAAAATTTCCAGCACATCCTCCTCAATATCATAGACTGTTCGAGTCTATTAACCTGGTTCACACTGTTCTCATGAGCAACAAGGCCCCTCTCTCTCATGAATACTGAAGCCTTGGGGGTTTTCCCTATTCCTTCCCGCCAGGGCTTTTTAATGCCCCCCTTCTTACTCTCCTCAGTCCATTTTTGAGTTCCTTCCTGGCTACCATGTAACCCTCCAGAGCCGAGTCAGATCCTTGCTTCCTCAACCTTACGTAAACTTCCTTCTTCCTCTTGACTAGAAGCTCCACTTCAGTTGTCATCCAAGACTCCTTCACCTTACCATTCCTTCCTCGTCTCAATGGGACAAAACTATCCAGCACTCACAGCAAGTGCTCCTTAAACAACCCCCACATTTCTGTTGTGCATTTCCCCAAGAACAATTGTTCCCACTTTATGCTCCTCAGCTCCTGTCCAATGGCAGTATAATTTCCCCTCCCTCAAATAAATACTTTCCCATACTGTCTCTTCCTATCCCTCTCCATGACTATGGTAAAGGTCAAGGAGTTGTGGTCACTGTCACCGAGATACTCTCCCACCAAGACATCTGACACCTGACCTGGTACGTTGCCGAGCACCAAGTCCAATATGGCCTCCCCCCTGTTGTGTTATTCACTCTAGGATAACACGGACTGCAACACGATGTAGATAAACGATAAAGCATACACCAAACGTAGGCGTTGGTTCAATACGATTTATTGAACTTCCGTAACAATGCACAATGCTGCCTGTGGGTTGACTCTCTACTACTCTAAGTAAACTAACCCTAACTATCTAGAACAGGCTAGCTCTGATCCACATTTAGAAGGTGTTGACTGATATGTACACCTTGACTGTCACTACAGTTGTCACCAGTGGAAAGAGTTGGAGTGCTGATGCCTTGTGTGTTATAGTTGGAAGCCCCCCTCTGGTGTTCTGTCTGGTGATTGGTTGTGTTCTGTTCTGCATTTTGATTGGCTCATCTGGGTGAATGTCACTGCCTGTTTTTACCTCATGATGTGCATGGGTAAAAAGATTTGTCGGTTGCTTAGAGCATATACGACATATTTAGAGAAATAACTACTTACAGCAATTGGTGAGTGAATGAATATGTACATGTAAGGTGTCTAGCGTGCATAAACATAACAATATATATAGAAAGGAACTATTTATAAGTCCAGTTGCTGGGGCTGGCGTAGGATTCTTGTGGACCTCCTGAGAGGTGGAGGTGGGGATGATGGCGTCTTGACAGGCGGGTATGCAGCCAGATTGGTGGCCTCGTGGAGCGAGGTGTCCGGATAAGGCATAACAACATCTGGGAACGTGATATCCAGTGGTGGGCAGGCAAGTTTGCGTATTGCCCTTCTGTTGCGCCTGACAATGGATCCATCAGCCACGTGAACCACAAATGACCTGGGAGCAGCCTGTCGAACAACAACAGCCGGAGCTGACCAGCCTCCACCAGGCAACTTGATGCGAACAGCATCCTTCGGAGAGAGCACGGGCAGATCAGTAGCTTGAGCATCATATGTCAGTTTTTGTCGGGTTCTGATTTGCTGCATCTTTTGCAGCAGGTCAGGTAAATGAATGGCCGGAACAGTCGTCCGCAGGTTACAATTCATAAGGAGCTGTGCCGGAGACATTCCGTTGGACAGAGGGGTTGCCCTGTACGCCAGGAGAGCAAGGATAAAGTCCGAAGCTGAGTCCGCAGCCTTGCAGAGCATTTGCTTCACGATATGGACCCCTTTTACGACCTTCCCGTTAGATTGCTGGTAATGTGGGCTCGAGGTGATGTGCTGGAACTGGTATTGCTTTGCAAAGTTGGACCATTCTTGACTATACAAAGAGGGACCGTTGTCGCTCATTACCGTGAGCAGGATATCATGCCTGGCAAATGTCTCCTTGCACGCCTTTATGACAGTCCTCGATGTTGAGTCGGACATTTTCACCACCTCGGGGTAACTCGAGAAGTAGTCAATTATAAGGACATAGTCACGCCCATTGGCGTGAAAAAGGTCAACTCCTACCTTCGACCACGGAGAGGTCACGATCTCGTTTCTTTGGGCTGAGCAGGCTTGAAACGCTGGCAGGTCGTGCAATTGAGGACCATGTTTGATATGTCCTCATTGATGCCAGGCCAATAGGCAGCCTGCCGGGCCCTGCGCCTGCACCTCTCAATGCCGAGGTGTCCCTTGTGAATCTGCGTGAGCACTAAGCTCTGGAGGCTGCGAGAAATGACGATGCGATCCAACTTGAGGAGGATCCCCTCGACAACTGTTAGGTCATCCTTTACATTATAGTACTGGGGGCACTGCCCTTTCTGCCAACCATTTGTGAGGTAATGTATGACCCGCTGCAGAAGGGGGTCCTTGGCGGTCTCTTCTCGAATGTTGACGAGTCGTTCGTCGGATGCCGGGAGGGTGCTGGCACACAGTTGCACCTGTGCCTCAATTTGGCGTATGAAATCCACCAGCTCACAGGGTGAGGTGAGGCCGCACGACAGGGCATCCGCAATGATTAGCTCCTTTCCAGATGTGTAAACCAGTTTGAAATCATACCTGCCGAGTCGAAGGAGAATGCGCTGGATCCTGGCCGTCATGTCATTCAGGTCCTTGTGTATGATATGAACTAGGGGTCTGTGGCCAGTCTCTACTGTGAAGGGTGGCAGACCATAGACATAATCGTAGAATTTCACAATGCCAGTGAGAAGGCTCAAGCATTCTTTCTCTATTTGAACATATCCTGAGCATGTCTTTGCTCAATGGGGGTCATGGCCCTTGACGCATAGGCCACTGGAGCCCAGGACGAGGAGTCATCCTTCTGGAGGACCACCGCACCAATGCCGTCCTGGCTGGCGTCTGTGGAGATTTTAGTCTCCCGCTCTGGGTCAAAAAAGGTTAGAACAGGTGCGGTGGTGAGCTTTGCTTTCAACTCAAGCCATTCTGCTTGATATGCGGGTAGCCACTGGAAAGTGGTGGACTTCTTCACCAGATGCCTGTGAGCCGTGGTATGTGACGCGACGTTGGGAATTAACTTCCCCAAAACATTTACCATACCGAGGAAGCGGAGGACCGGCTTTTTGTCTTCTGGGATCTTCATTGTATTGATGGCCTTGACTTTGTCTGAATCCGGTTGCATGCCCTGCTGGGATAATTGATCACCCAGAAACTTGATTGATGACATGCTAAAGGAGCATTTGGCTTTGTTTAACTTCAGGCCGTTGGCATGTATGTGTCTGAAGACTTGTTGCAGACGAGAAATATGTTCCTCCAGGGTCGTGGACCATATGATGACGTCATCAACATAAACCCGCACACACTCAATGCCCTCTAGCATTTGTTCCATTATCCTATGAAAAGTTTCAGAGGCCGAAACAATACCAAATGGCATGCGGTTGTAACAATACCTTCCGACAGGTGTATTAAACGTGCCGAGCTTCCTGCTGGACTTGTCCAGTTGTATCTGCCAGAAGCCATGCGATGCATTCAGCTTTGTAAAGAATTTGGCATGCGCCATCTCACTTGTCAGCTCCTCCCACTTCAGGATCAGGTAGTGCTCCCCCATAATGTTACGGTTCAGATCCTTGGGATCGATACAAATGCGCAGTTTTCCAGAGGGCTTCTTCACACAGACCATTGAGCTGACCCAGGCAGTTGGTTCCGTCATCTTAGATATTATCCCTGATCTTGGAGCTCCTGCAGCTGCGCCTTTAAACGGCCCTTCAGAGGTGCCGGCACCCGACGTGGTGCATGGATCACAGGCGTGGCATCAGGCCTGAACAAAATTTTGTAGCGGTAGGGCAGTATGACCATCCTACTGAACACATCCGGGTATTGCAGTAGTAGCTCATCAATGTCGGCCTGAAGAGTGATTTTGGCAGAGGACATGGCACGTACGCGCTGGAGATGGAGTACCTTGCATGCATGGGCACCAAGCAGGGAAGCCTTGTCAGGCTTGATGATTTCAAACCGCAGAGTGGCCTTGTTGGAGACATGCAGGTGACAGGACCCTAACGCAGTGATAGAAATCGTCTGGGGGAGGGTGGGGGGGGCCAGCCCGCCGATCGGTGGGCCCCGATCGCGGGCCAGACCCCATCGGAGGCCCCTCCCCCAGTGAAGAAGCCCCCTTCCCCCCCCCACACACACAGACCGCCCCCTGACCGTTTGTGCAGAGTTCCCGCCGGCAGCGACCAGGGGTGAACGGCGCCGGCGGGACTCTTGTCGTATTGGCGCGGCCGCTCAGCCCATCCGGGTCCGAGAATTGGCGGCCCCGCCAATTCCAGCGGCCCGCGGCCGGCACCACGCCAAACGCATCGGCGCAAATGCCGCCGATTCTCCGCACCTCGGAGAATTGCGCGCCAGCGTCGGGGTGTCATGGCGCGGTTGCGGCGATTCTCCGGTCTCGCGCGGGGCTCGGAGAAACACTCCCACTGTTTTTGTTTTCAATTTTTCTAGATCTGAAAGTGAGGCAGGAGCTAGAGGTAAAAATGTCTCTGTGGTTCACCCCATCAGGGTTCACATTTGGATTCAAAAGCCCAAATTAATGGAGGGTTAAATGAGGCTGCAAGAGTTGCCTAGCTTGGGCAAGGGGGACACTCCCTAGGAAAAGAAGGTGGCACGATGGCACAGTGGTTAATACTGCTGCCTCACAGCGCCAGGGACCCGGGTTCAATTCTGGCCACGGCTGACTGTGTGGAGTTTGTACTTTCTCCCCATGTCAGCGTGGGTTTCCTCCGGGTGTCCCGATTTCCTCCCACATCCAAAGATGTGCAGGTTCTGTGGATTGGCCATGCTAAATTTCTCCTTAGTATCCAATAGGTTAGATTGGGTTACTGGGATAGGGTCGGGGTGCGGGCTTAGGAGGATACTCCTCAAGCAGACTTGATGGGCCAAATGCCCTTCTTCTGCAGTATAGAGATTCTGTGGAGATTATTAGATTGCAAGTTACTAGGCTAAAAGAAAACAAAAACAATAATAAATCCTCAAGAGCTAATAATCATTTTGGACTGATTCGTAGAAAATTGAATGTCTGTGTAATGTAAAGTATAGGTTAGGCAGGAAGTAGCAATTAAATATTGCTGTTGTCTCTTGTATTTTGTGTTCAAGTTGCAAAAGATGGTGGTAAGACCAAAAAAGTTGGTTTTACAAACTTAGGCCGAGTATTTGTACGGTACGGGGCTGCCAGAGATTGAAGGTCTTTTACTGCTAGCTGAAACTTACTGGCTGAGATTAGGAAATCAAACAACTTCTCTTTCTTGAGAGCCTTGGGAGAGAGTGAACTTGGATAAGCATTATGCAGTTTCTCATTGAGATGTGTCAAATTGGGATGAAGGAAGATGCAACTCTTTCCTAACTCATGAAGATGGGATATCATTAGCATATATAGCAGGACTCAGAATGCTCCGAAAAACAGAGAGAGCGAAAATCCTTTCCATTCTCATTTATCAATTCGTTAACTGATGCTGTGCATATGTCTTCACGGTTGCCTGGAACTAGGACAGGGCCTGTTTATTGTTCTAACTAGAGTCAGAGTATAGCTGATGCAACAGTTCTATATGTTTGTTGCAAAAGGATGCATTTAAAGAGTTTCTCCCACTCATTTTACTGTTCATTCTATAAGCTTTGGTACACTAAAGGAACTTTCATCACCCAATAATAAAAGGCTCCTTTAGTTTCCTTTAATATCTTGGCCTATTAATAAAACCTCTTTCATGTACTGCATTCAGTGCCACCTTTGTTGAAATTATAACTTTTTGATTTGTTTCACAGGCTTCTATGAGTTTGTAACCCTCTGTGTTCCTTGATCGAAGCAAAGTATTTTTATAGTCATAGGCACACATTGGTGGTTTTCCAGTTTACAATGTGGAAGGGCGTGGCCCCTTACTAAGAGCTATAAGAAGGTGAGCTGCGCTTATAAGAACATAGGAATTGTAAAGGGTTAAGGGGGGCACAGTTAAGACAGTGGTATTGAAGGTGGGAGGACAGGTCAGCTGAGCTGATCTGGAGTGTAATTGGGCATTGCTCAATGTTACTGTTTGTGACTTGAATTGGTTTGGAAGTAGTTTTAATATGAGAAATGCTCAGAAGGAACCAAAATTCATCACTTTTAACTTTCCGGTATCACAGAGACCTGGGTGTCCCTCCCTAGAAATGCACTGCCATTTTGTGCTTTCAGCATTTGAATTTCCCTCCTCAGGCTTTCATTATGGAACAAACTTTTAGCACACACCAGATATTTTGTGTGTTATCAGTCATTTTGGAATTGAGATCGTTTTGGTTTGAAGTTGTTTTGCTAGTTCTCCAGGTTGGCATCTATGTTATCGAAATATATTGGATCATTTGAAGTCATATTGAATGCTAGCTAATACAATACAGTATTGGCAGTGTGCTGCAGTTGATATTCCAGCTGACCCTATTGCTCAAGTTTAAGCTCATACTACATTGTGTGAGTTAGCAATCAAACTCCTTCATAGTAGTTTTTAAAAAACTAATGTTCATAGTTCGCTCCCATTATTTGCATAGTGTTTATCTTTCTTACATTCTGCAATTTTTTCTCAATTTCACTGAGTAACATGCAGAACCTTTTCCATGACGCATCATTTTCATTTGGTTAATTTGTCGTCTGCTAATCCAACATATTGGAGCTCTTTCAAAGCAAAGACTGGGTTGACAACTGGCTGTTGGACGATACAGACTTTGGGTAGCAACCCTCAGCCTGTACACCGGGTTTGGGACATGGTACAATGAGATCCCAGTTGCCTGGAACATGTTGGCACCATGCAATGTATTTCCCAAAGCAAGTGGCCCAAAAGGTATTGGTGTCCTGCATGCTGTAGGACACAGTCTTTGGTGGGGTTGTCAGGAAACAGTTCACAATGGTCAGTTAGGCACAAGTGCAAAAGAACAAGATAAGGTAACAATATCACTCCCGTGAAGAATGACAGATAGTAACAAGGAAACAGCCTTTGAAACAGTCTGCTCCGATACTTTGTATCTCAGAGCTACTGCACCGGAACAGTTATTGACTGGAATCAAGCTCCTTCTATCTATCTGCCTGTCGCTTATGGTCTTGAATCTTAATGATCACCAATTAAAAAACGTGAGGTTATATGCATCAGTCTTCACAGATTCGGCTGAAACAGCATAATTTTAAAATTAGACTCAACATTTAAAGAGTATTAAGGTGCAAATCCATGTGTCCTTCATATATGTTTCTCTGCCTTTGGCGGAATATATACTCATAACTGTGATATATGAAAAGATTTAATAATGTCTAAAAACTTATGTCTAGTATTATGGATGTCAGTGTCACCAGTTGAATGGATGAGACAAATACACTATGTGTATGTATGCCCATATCCTCTTCTGTGCAAAGCACTTCCTTATGGTCCTACTTTATCTCGGGCTGTGATCCTGAGGGCAGAGGGGCTCATTGTTGAAATGCCACTTGCTACTTCCTCACCTCTATGATCTTTCTTTTTAGGTGCCATGCCCTGAAAGCCCTGGTGACCATGGGCTTCTGTGTTGGTCTATAGTTGTTCTTGGAAAGACACTGCAGTGGTTTGCAGTTGCCTTCTGCAGATGGTTCACCAAGACTCTTAGCACCTGGTGTATAACAGAAGGATTTACAGGCTTAAAATCAACCTTTTTGGCCTTGTTGTGAGCGCACCTCCGTGGCCATCAAGTGCTGGGGTGGGGCTCAAACCTGAAACATCTGGCTCAGGGGGATGGATGCTTCCCCCATTCCACCCCAAGACCTTGCCTCCATAATACCCAGCAAAAAAAAAAGCAACAATTTCCTGAGATATTAATGGCACAGTTTCCCAAGTTGTGCTTAGTGTTGTCAACCGTCCCTGACTGCCCAGGAGTCTCCCGGAATGGAAATTTCCTCTCCTAGGTTGTGTTTCCAGCAATCTAGTAAACATTTTCGACCCATGCTGTTTGAGAGAAGCCAGCATGTAAATTGAAACCCTCCCAGCTTCACACCCTCACCTGGAACCGATCTCCCTCATTTTTGAGACTGTATGCTACTGCCTGTCTTAGGTTCCCAGCCTTTCCCGACCTGACATTGTAAATAAAATGGACTGCAATTTCTTGATAGCTGATCCA
This sequence comes from Scyliorhinus canicula, assembly GCF_902713615.1. Taxonomy (NCBI): domain Eukaryota; kingdom Metazoa; phylum Chordata; class Chondrichthyes; order Carcharhiniformes; family Scyliorhinidae; genus Scyliorhinus; species Scyliorhinus canicula. Next base: position 49,494,247 of record NC_052162.1, read on the forward strand.
GTTTCATCACACTCAGCTGTTATTAGAAGTGCTGCATGCAAATTCTGCAACTGGTAATCAAAATTACAAACAAAAGTCCAGTCTTTTTATCCTCGACATAATTTAAGATCTGACATTCATAAAATGTATATATTGTTCATTCTTCTTGTTTAATAAACACTCTGCTGTACCAAGCAAATGTCACCTTGACCCTACCCCTCTAACTTCTTAAAAGTTGGAAAAAGTCCAACATTGATTTATATTTCACAGCAGTAATATAAAAGATGAGTTTACATGGTCACATTAACTGAGTTACAAGTATCCAGGGGCAGGATTTTCACGGAAATCGGCAATGTCCGATGGTGGGTGGAAAAACAGCATTGAGCCTGTTGACAGCAGTGGTGATTTTTCATGCCATATAGGGCAGCACATGGTGCCCAAAAATTTCAGCCACAGGTTACTTTTTTTTTTCTTTTTAAATTTAGAGTACCCAATTCATTTTTTCCAATTAAGGGGCAATTTAGTGTGGCCAATCCACCTACCCTGCGCATCTTTGGGTTGTGGGGGTGAAACCCACACAAACATAGGAGAATGTGCAAACCTCACACGGACAGTGACCCAGAGCCCGGATCGAACCTGGGACCTCGGCGCTTTGAGGCAGCTGTGCTAACCACTGCGGCACCGTGCCGCCCTGTTCCACACCATATTACCTCGCCTCACATCACCTCAGTGCTGCAATCATCGGGGAACCACTCCAGCGCACACCAGCCACACTTCATCGGTTGCCAGGAAGTGATGGCTGCCAAACAGTTTAACCCCAAATTTTCGGATGCTTCCCTGGAGAGACCCCAGGATGCAGTTGAGGCCCTGATGTCTTCTGCCCATGCACAGGAAGAAAACCAGCCAGCAAGGTCACCAACCCAGCATGAGATAAGTGGCAGCAGTCATGAGTGCCAATGTCCTGCAAATGTGGACAGCCATCCAGTGCAGGAAGATGATGATAGATCTCTGTTCTGCCAGGGTAAGTCACTCACCTCATCACACTCAACTCCACACACTCACACACCCATCACATATCCACTGGTATTGCACACATTGCCAGATCTTAAGGCACCACCACTCGTTCTCCCATAACATATTTGCATCACCCCTGTGGGTCGGTCCTCATCAACTTGCTGGTCCCTCTTACCATCCACACATACCAGGCATCCTTACCATCTTCCCTGACACGCACCCTGTTTACCCTCTCACGGGCTCACAACAACAGGGAGATATCCCAGATGGGTGGAGGGATGCCGGAGCTGAAGGTCCTAATGGACTTTTAGGACAGAGCCATCCAGCTGGCTTGGGAGGATATCAACCTCCCCTGTGCTAAGCGGGAGGTCAACTGTGATAAACCAAGTGAGATCCAGCACTTCATCATCCATCAGGCAAAATTGCCGTGAGTCATTGGCTACCTCCTCAGTGTAGCCTTTGTCCCAGAGGAGCCAACACTGCAACCACTGTACTCTGAAATATTCCAGGAACCTGAGAGCTGATGAGAATGTAGGAGTCATGCACACTCCCTGGGAATTGAGCACACATCTGGAGGATGCATTTGGTGTTGTTAGGGGCGGGCTGTACACCCTGGGTCTAGCGAGGCATCTCTGAGCGACAGCTCTCTGGGGTTCATCATCTGCTTGTGGAGCAGGCCCTGTCACCCCTTTGTCTTCACTGTTCTGCTCCTGCCTTTAACGAGGCAGGGACCTCGATTGATGTCTTCTTTTCTCCTGCCTATGAGTGAGAAGAATGATAACAAGTTCATTAGGCTCCATGTCTTTGTGCCTTCCCCTTACTGCAGTATCAAAGGGAGAAACGTAATGGTTAGCCTCTGTTTCCTAAGGACGATTCCTTATCCACTCATCATCTGAAACTGGCCCCACTGACTCATGTCCTGGCCACCACATTGATGCCCAGTCCTACATTCATATGCTGGTTGAGCAAGACCACATACCACCCTTGCCCCCCACCACATGACCAAGTGCCCGCAGCTTTGACCACTCTATTGCATACTAAGCTCTCATGTGAGGGCCTGGTCAATGGGGGAACTTGTCAACATGCACCTCAGCACACAGCTAAGGGTTAGGAGCGCTTTCCTCAGTCAGTGTGCCATTTCCAACTTTATAAGCGAATGTATTTGCTTGCTCAGTCGGCCAATGGTGCAGATATATATGGCAGTCAATGGTTTTGGAAGTCAGTGCACCAAGCGTTTAATGCAGAGCAGCAGTCACTGGCACTCACATGGATAAGTGGTGCTTCAGTGGACACAATTGCACGACTAGTTTGAACGGTCTCAGCTGCAATGGGACAATGATCACTGACATGAACCGGTACATCCGAGTCAGAACCTGGTCACCCCCAGTAAGAACTGGTAGTCCCAGGTCAACCGCCTTAATACATGAAGCTGCTCTGTGAATGCTGCAATCACTGCTACAATGGGCCTATAATGATTTGCAAATATATTCTAATGATGTTTCTGATGTTGAATGACCGGAAACCTGGCCCACCACTGACAGGGAGAAGATGACCGTGCCAAAGTAAAACATGACAATGGTCTTCTTGCGATATTTTCCTCTCCTGTCACTGAACCTGCCCAATGTTCACCAAAGCGGAAAATCCCAGACTAGGTATAAGATTCCTTAATTTAACAGGCTCTTCATACATCACTGTTTACCACATATGTAAGTTAAGGTCACAGCCCCTGTAACTCTGCTGGCACTGTTGCTCTTTGTTTAACCACAAAAGACCTGGGGTGCTTCTCGTATGGTGAGTTTAGTGGTGGGGGTATTTAATCGGGTGGGTCCCTGCCGCCTCCCCACCTCCACCCGATTCCATGCTGGAAAGACTCGTAGATAGCCTTCCTACCCAACCAACAATGAGGCCCTCAATTGTGAAATTAATGCCCAATTAAGAGCTTCATTGCACCATAGTTGGTATTAACCCAGCGACTGATGGGGTCTTACCATGCATACAGCACAACAAGTAAACTGGCGTGGAGGGATCTCTCGTTCAAAGGCACACGGGGATCCAGCATCAGATAGGGGGAACCACTGAAAGCCACCCCACTGCACTTGCTGCCTCCCCACATGACTACCACTTACACCATCTTATGGCCTGGGATCCAGCGATGATACTGGGCCTCAACATAAAGAACAGATGATCTAGGAGCAAAAGTAGGCCTTGCAGTCCCTTGAGCTTGTTCCATTATTTGATAAGATCATGAGTGGTCTGATTGTGGACTCCATCTTCCTGCTTATCTCCTATAAACTTTGACTCCTTCCTGTGTGTGTCCTTAAATTAATTATAAGTAAGCTTCTTAAGGGTTAAGTAAAAATGCACTCATTTCTTATTACACAAGTATCCTAATAACCTTACCTGGCTATTTGCACACACTTCCTAACAGCAGTTATTCACCAACCAATCATCTTACGGCCTTCCTGTGGTATCTTTGATTGTTTTTTTTCTCTTCACATTCAGTCAGCTTACACTCTCACCTAAAGGTACATTTCTCACAAGACCACCTCCTCTCGCGACTGCCTCCAGGTGAATGAAGGGCCGTGAGCCTGGGCCACAATTTATGCTCTCCTCAGTAGTTTCCTCACAGGTCCACCACTTTTCCTGACTCCCACCAAGGAGTGTGGTACCAGCAGCAGCTACTGCAATGCCAATGCACTGACGTAAATTAGAGCTGCTGTTAACCGATTGGCCGGCAACTCTCAGCGGGCATGGCTTCTTCCTCTGATGTCCTTGATCCCAGCAAAGGCCCACCTATTGGAACCATGTCTTAAGGAACTATATATTTTAAAATTTGAAAGGATATTGCATTGTTTGGAGACTTGGAAGTTGACATTTTTAGTCATGTATGGTGCTGCCCTTGGCATGCTCTCATGCAATCTCCATTGAAACTGGGTTGATCCCCCGGCTTGATGGTAATAGTAGAGTGAGATATATGCCAGGTCATGATCTTGGCCAGATACAATTCTACAGCTGCTAATGGCCCATAGCACCTTACCATTACTCAGTTATGAGCTGCTGGATCTGTTCCGAATTTATCTCACTTGCCACAGTGGTAGTACCACACATGGAGGGTATCCTCAGTGTGAAGACATGAATTTGTCTCCAGAAGGACTGGGTACAGGCCCATCAGAGGTAGCAGCTCAGTAGTCAGAAGGAAGTTGCCCAACATCAACTCTAGATTCCATGAAGTAATTTCTACCTATACTATCATGGCAGATGCACCTGTGACAGATAGATTGGTGAGACTGAAGTCAAGTTGAGTTTTCCCTCTTTTTGATTCCCTCCCCACCTTTTGCAGGCCCACCCTTGCACTTATGCGCTTCAGGACTCAGCCAATCACTGTGGATAAAGGGGAACCCATAATGTGCTGTAACTGGATTTCCAAAGAGCAAATGTCACTACACAAAATAAGAGTTCTTGGTGTAAGGGGTAATCTATTAGCATGGTTAGAAGCTTGATTCATTAACAGAAAGCAGAGAGTAGAAAAAAAAAGTAATTTGGCAAGGTGTAACTATTGAAGAGCCACAAAGATCAGTGCTGGGGCCTCAACTATTTCAACCGATCAATGACTTGGATGAAGGGACCGAATGGATGGTTGCTAAATTTACTGATGACATAAAGATAGGTAGGAAAGTAAGTTGTAAAGAGGGCCTCAGGAGTTTTCAAAGGGATATATTTGGCTTAAGTGAATGGGGGAAATATTTGGCAGATGGAGTATAATGTGGAATAATGTGAACTTGTCCACTGAGGCAGCAGGGTAGCATGGTGGTTAGCATAAATGCTTCACAGCTCCAGGGTCCCAGGTTCGATTCCCGGCTGGGTCACTGTCTGTGTGGAGTCTGCACGTCCTCCCCCTGTGTGCGTGGGTTTCCTCCGGGTGCTCCGGTTTCCTCCCACAGTCCAAAGATGTGCGGGTTAGGTGGATTGGCCATGCTAAATTGCCCGTAGTGTCCTAATTAAAAGTAAGGTTAAGGGGTTAAAGTAAGGGGGGGTTGTTGGGTTACGGGTATAGGGTGGATACGTGGGTTTGAGTAGGGTGATCATGGCTCGGCACAACATTGAGGGCCGAAGGGCCTGTTCTGTGCTGTACTGTTCTATGTTCTATGATTCATCAACTGAGGGTAGGGTGCAGTGAGTGGTAATCGGCAGGAGGTTTCTTTGCCCATGTTTGACCTGTTGCAATGAGATTTCATGGAATCCAAGGTTGATGTTGTTGGGCAACTCCCTCCTGACAACTGAGCTGCTACCTCTGATGGGCCTCTACTCCAGTGGAAGAGGACATACCCAAGAATGGTGCTGGCGGTGTCTGGGACATTGTTTGTAAGATTTGATTCAGTGAGTGTAACTATATCAGGCTGTTATTGACTAGTCTGTGAGACAGCTCTCCAATTTTGGCACAAGTCCTCAGACTTTGCAGGGTTGTGTGTTTCTGGTGCCTAGATCGATGCCAAGAGGTCTATCTGGTTTCATTCCTTTTTGACTTTCCTGAAGTGATTTGCTATAACTGGGTGCCTTGCCAGGCCATTTCAGAGGACAGTTAAGAGTCAACCAAATGTTAATGGGTCTAAAGTTACATACAGTGGTAATTTGTGTACGGAGCCCGAGGACACAGGTCAAGTTCCAAATTAATACTTTGGTGTTCACTCGTGAGAGGGACGATGGGGGTATAGAAATCGGGGAGAAGGTCTGATAAAGTGGGCAGCACGGTGGCGCAATAGTTAGCACTGCTGCCTCATGGCGCTGAGGATCCAGGTTCGATTGCGGCCCCGGATCACTGTCTATATGGAGTTTGCACATTCTCCCTGTATATGTGTGGGTCTCACCCCTGCATTCTAAAGATGTCCAGGATAGGTGAATTGGCCACGCTAAATTGTCCCTTAATTGGGTAAAAAAAAGAATTGGGTTCACTTATTAAAAAAAAGGACTGGTTAGTGGTGGAGAGGACTCGGTAACACAGAGTTCTCTGTCCAAGACATTGATGCAAGCATCCATTTTGCTTCTCTTAAAAAGGATAGGCATATGGTGGAATGCGAATTGTACTGCCCAATTTCCCTTCTAAATATAGATGCTAAGATATAGGCCACGGTATTAGCACTGAGGCTGGAGCAGTGTCTTCCTCAAGTTATCGGGGAGGATCAGACGGGTTTCGTTAAGGGTCAGCAATTGTCTAACATGTGGCTATTAATAAATGTGGTGCGGTCCCCTTCGGAGGGGAAGGAACAGGAGGTAATTGTTGCACTGTATGCCGAGTAGCCTTTTGTTTGCGGTACTGGAAAGGTTTGGGGTGGGGCCTAAATTTCTGTCGTCAGTACAATTGTTGTATGAAGCACCAAAGGCCAGTGTCCGCACAAATGACGAGCTCGGAGTATTTTCAGTTGAACAGGGAATGAGCAGAGGTGCCTGATGCCCCCCATCCCCCCCCCCCCCCCCCCCCCCCCCCCCCCTCTTGTTTGCATTGGCAACAGAATCTTTGGCCATTGCCCTGAGGGCTTCAGGTAGGTGGAATGGGATAATGAGGGGGGGGGGGGGGTGCATAGGGTGTTACTATATGTTGCTGAACTCCTAGTATATGTGACAGACTCACTCCCCACAATGGGCAATATAATGGCGCTGCTGAGGTGCTTTGGCTCTTTTTCAGGGTACGAGTTGAACCTGAAGAAAAGTGAATGTTTCCCAGTTAATCCCCTGGGGAGGGGAATCAGTCTGGAGGGGGCTTCCATTCCGCTTCGTGAGTTCTCATTTCAGATATCTGGGGGTTCAGGTAGCTCAGGATTGGGATTGGGTCCGGCTCCATAAGTTTAACTATACGAGCTTGGTGGGAAGGGTGAAGATCGATTTGCAGAGGTGGGATAGTCTCTTTGTGTTCTTGGCAGGCAGGATTCAGTTGGTCAAGATGAGTATTTTACCAATGTTTGCCAATTTTTGTTCTGAAGTCCTTTTTTGAGGGAGTCGAGAAATTGATTTTGTCTTTTATTTGAGCGGCAAAGATTACGTCAGACGCAGTATCGGTGGAGGGGGTTAGGCCAAGTGGGAGGAGGAGTTGAGGCTGGTGTTGGAGGATAGGATATGGACTGAGGGTCTTCGGAGGGTGAACTCCACGTCCTTGTGTGTGAGGCTTAAAGCAGTGTTTAGGGCTCATCTGACTAGGAGCAGGATGAGTAGGCTTTCGCAAGAATAGATGACAAGTGTGAACCTTGTGGAAGGGGTCCATCCAACCATGTGCACATGTTCTAAGCTAGTGGGGCTCTGGGTCTACATCTTTAGCACCATGTAGGCAATTCTGAAAATTGAAGTGGACCTCTGTCCCTTGGTGGCCATATTTGGGGTGTCAGGCTTGCTAGAGTTGCAGACGAGGGGGCCAATGCCCTGGTCTTCGCCTCACTGATTGCTCGGAGGCGAGTGCTGGTGGGATTGATGTCAGCTTCTCCACCCAGTGCCTCAGTGTAACTGGGAGGTCTGCTGGAGTTCCTATCGAGAAAGTCAAGCTCACCATCAGGGAAACAATTATGGAGTTCTACTGAAGATAGCAGCCGTTTATTATGTATTTCAAAGAGCTGGTCACCGTTAGTTGCTAAAGGGGGGGATGGGGGGACCCAAGGGGGGTTGTATTTTTTACAGTGGGGGTGTTTGTGGTTTGGGTGTTGTTTTGGGGAGGATAGATAAACCACCAGGACCAGATGAAATGTATCCCAGGCTGCTGAGTGAGACAAGGGAGGAAATAGCAGGGAAGCTGTCAATAATTTTCAATTCCTCTCTGACCGCAGGAGAGGGGCCGGAGAACTGGAGGATAACCAATGTGGTACCATTATGCAAGAAGGGTGGAGAGATAAACCTGGAAACTATAGTCTAACCTTAGTGGTGGGGAAAGTATTGGAAGCAATTCTGAGATAGAATTAATCTGCATTTGGAGATGCAAGGGCTAATCAAGATGAGTCAGCATGGTTTTGTTAAGGGGAGGTCACTCTGACGAAATTGATTGAATTTTTCTAAGAGGTGACCAGGTGTGTAGGTGAGGGCAAGCATTTGACATAGTCCACTTGGACTTTAGCAAGGCTGTTGATAAGGTCCCACATGGGAGACTGATAGCAAAGATAAGAGCTCATGGGATCCAAGGAAATTTGTTAAATTGGATCCAGAATTGGCTGAGTGGTGGGAATCAGAGGGTGGTGGTCGAGACGTGTTTTTCTGACTAGAGACCTGTAGTCAGGGATCAATGTTGGGAGCCTTGCTATTTGTTGTTTCTCTAAATGATTTAGACTTGAATGTGGGAGGGTTGATCGGTAATTTTGAAGATGGTATGAAAATTGGTTGGGTGGTAATTAGAGGGGTGGATAGCCATGGATTACAGGAGTATATAGACAGGCTGGTGAGGTGGGCTGATCAGTGGAAAATGGAATTCAGTCCAGATAAGTGTAAGTTGATGCACTTGGGTAAAACAAACAAGGCAAAGGAAACAAACAGAATGAACGGCAGGAACCTGGGAAAGCCCAAAGATCAGAGGGACCTTGATGTGTAGGTACATTGGTCCTTTAAACTAGCAGGGTAGGTGGATAAAAGTGGTTAAGAAGGTATATGGCATACTTGACACTTTATTAGCCGAGGCATAGGGTGCGATCAAATGGCCTTGTCACGCCCGACTCGGTCACGCCATAATGTGATCTCGTAAGATATCGTGGTCTGGATCTCGCCCTCACTGGCAAGATGCAGACTAACATATTTAAGTGAACAGTAAGGTTTACTTACATATGTCTGCGTGGATTCTCCCAGCGCCCAGGATCAAACGGCCATGCCTGGGAGACCTCGCCATGGCGTCATTTAGCACTGATCCACACAAATGTGGACCAAGCGTTACGGCACCTGAGTAGGGTATCGCAGGCCATCGCAGGCCCCCAGGTGGTCGGGCTCTGGACAGGGTGGTACCCTGTCACTCCTGCTGCCACCCAGGCATCTGCCAGTGTCGCCCTCGCACTACTAGGGTTCCCAGGTGGCACTGCCAGAGTGCCAAGCTGACAGTGCCAAGGTGTCCAGGTGTCAGGTTACCCTTCCCAGGGATCAGGCCTGGGGAGTGCCCTGCCCTTGTGAAGGGAGGCTCCTGGATTACCCTAACAGGTAGGTTGGGTTATTGGGGTGTCAAGTGGGGGGTAGTGAGATTGGGGTGGCATTTTAAAAATGGTACCCCAATCACTTCTTGCACTGACGAGCTGAGCTATTAAATCTCCTCTGCACCCTTTCCAGTGTTACCACATCCCTCCTATAATGTGGATTTCAGAACTACACACAATACTCTAGCTGTGGCCTAACCAATGTTTTATACAATTCCAGCGTAGCCTCCCTGATCTTAAACGTTATGGGCACTATTTAACACCCAAAAAAGCAGAGTCCCATTTTGGGTGCGGATAACGGGATGTTTCCTCTGTGCTGAGAACCAAACCGCTATCAAACGGGACTCTTTCTTTCGGCCTTGACGAGGAACACCCCACCAAGGCCGCACTTACCTCATTTCCTGCACTGACCAGCTCGGTCCCCACCTTGCACTCTCCAGCCTGATTAAATGCCATCCTCAAACCTGCCACAGGAGAGGGTGTTAAATACCGCCCCAGGATAATTTTGTAGTCTGTCCTGTTCTCCACATAAATGTGATTTGGGCATGGACTTAAACTTTTGTTGGTCATGCCAAACTGGAGGCAAGGCAAACTATATAAGGGAGACTGCAGAAGGATCTTGACAGTTTTT